>NC_028458.1:21603222-21624662 GCF_000263155.2 Setaria italica | reverse complement strand
CATGTGAGAAGAATAGGAAAAACATCATCATAGCATTGTTGTCCAAGCCTCAATGTGAGAAAGAAACAGGAAAAAAGATCATTATAGCATTGTTGTCCAAGCCTCAATGTGAGAAAGAAACAGGAATAACAGATCATCATAGTATTGTTGTCCAAGCCCCAAAGTGAGAAAGAAACAGGAATAACAGATCATCATAGCATTGTTGCCCAAGCCTCAAAGTGAGAAAGAAACAGGAATAAAATAACATCATAGACCAGTTGTCCAATGTTTCAAGGTACAAAGGGAACATAAACATTACAACACCCTAGCAAAGTTATCCAATGTCTACAAATGTGCATTACCCCTACTAGCTCACATTTCATTAGCCCATTCATCTCTAACAGAAGCCCAAGCTGCATTGTCATCAACAGGGACCCCATGTCCATTAATAGAATTAGACTCCCATGTGGACTCAAGAGGAATAACCTCATCAGGTCCATGCCCCAAAATCCAATTATGTAAAATGCAACAAGCAAGGACCAACTTCACTTGTGTCTTGAATGGATGAAAAGATTTGTTGTCAATAATGCGAAATCTATTTTCTAAAGCCCCAAAAGCCCTTTCAACCGTAACACGCAGACTAGAATGCCTCAAATTGAACAGCTCCCTTGGATTGGTTGGGTAATTTCTACCACCAAACTCATTAAGATGATATCTAGTACCCCTGTAAGAAGGTAGGAATCCAGGACGGCATGCATATCCAGCATCTACCAGATAGAACTTCCCTAGAAAGATTATAAACAGGTATTAGTCCTACAGTCAACTAGTTTGTAACTAGGTTTAAGGAACTAATTTATTTCATTACCTTCTGGAACCCTTAAACCATCCTCTCTCTCTAGTGCATCTGCTAGAATGGTGGCATCATGTGCAGAACCCTCCCAGCCAGCCAACACATAAGTGAACTTCAAATCAAAGTCCACTGCGGCTAGCACATTTTGAGTTGTATAGTGTTTCCTCCCCCTAAATGCTGATTGCATCTTAGCTGGGACTCTAGCATAGATGTGAGTGCCATCTATAGCCCCAACACAATCCTACATAAACCCAACAACACAATCATCTACAAAACTTTTACTCAATTATGCATTATTTTTGTCATAAGGATACTAATGTGTTACCTTGAAATATGGGTACCATCTTGAGCTGTTTGTAATCTTAAGAGGTGTCTCAGTTGATGGAGCCTTAATCATCTCATGCCTAAGTTCACCAATTGCATACAACACCTCTTTGAAATGTCTACTTACTGTCTCTACAGATCTCCTCCAACTTTGATGGATAACTCTAAACCTTTGGTTATGCCCAACAACATGGAGAAACATAGCAACTTGCTCTTCTACACTGCTATGTATGGTATCTCTAAGCAAGTCCCTGCCCCTAAGCAAATTACATAGCCTAAAGAAAGGGGCTCTTCTCATGCGAAGCATGTTTACACACTCTACATCATTATAGTTATATATTCTGTCCAAATTTTTTTGCCTTTCCTCGTCCATAACACTCATTGGGGCATAACTAATCTGAGGACGTGAGGGTTTAGCCAGCCTAAGCCTATTCAGGAAGAATGCATACATGGCAGCCACTAGAGCAGCTGCATGAATAATAAGCATGCGTCTCTTGTCTTCAAGACCCATCTATATGAATAACATGCAAAACAAGGGTCACTGACATGGGCAACAGATCCTCAGAACTACATATAAACACATCACTAGCATGGGCAACAGAAGCTCACATAAATGTATAAACATCACTGGCATGGACAACAGAAGCTCAGATCTAAATGTATAAACATCACAGGCATGGACAACAAGGCTGAGATCAGTATCTAAACACATCATTGACAAGGACAACAAGGCTCACGTCAATATATGAAAACATCACTGAAAGCAGAGAACATGCCTCAGATCACTATTGTAAAATATCAGTGACATGGACAACAATAATAAGATCAACATAAAGACATCATTGACATGAACAACAATGCTCAGACCAATCTAAAAACATATCATTCACATGGAAAACATGCTCCTATCCATATACACGCATCAACATCATGAACAAGTGTGCTCAGAGTATGCTCACATATCAAACAACACTGGTACCAATCATTTCAACCACCTATTAACCATCGACAGCATGGTTTTAGGATACCATGCGCATGCACAGAGGGGCAAGGGCTAGGATATTTTACCGCAAAAACAGCAACAGGGAGAACAGCGTGTCAGAGGATGGGGAACTCAGCTCCGCAACCGAACCACGAACAGATCAGCGGCGTCCGGAGGAGGAGGGGTCTGATCAGGAAACCTAGCAACCAAACAAAAATAATAATCACTCAGAACAGAACTTCTTATTTTAGATCGGGTGCGGAAACTTCAAAAAAGTACATACGAACCACTAAAGAAATCAGATCGGGTCCTTCAACTCAAGAATCGTACCTAGGAACAACCGAAGAACTCAGATCCAGTGGGGGACTGCGTGTGTCACATAAGAAAAGAACCGGTCAGTGGAATCATACGGTTTTGACGAAATCCGAACAAAGGATGCAAAAAAACTTGCCTGGCCCAACAGATCCGTCAACAACTCGAACCTGCGAACCAAAAAAAAGACATGGGGGTGGTAGATCAGGCCTCCGGAGATCAGAAACAACAACGACAGGGGACAAGGCTGGAACCCTAACCTGCGAGCCGCCAGTGGAGGAACAAATCTGCGCGAGAGGGAAGGGAAAGGGGAAGGGTCGGGGTCGACATTTATGCCAGCGGAATAACGCGAAATCGCCCGGTAACCCTAGCGAAGGCGCCAAACCTTCCCGCGTGCATGCGCGGAAGCTTTTTCGCCCGCCGCGCGCTCGCCTTGCACGCGCCGCCGCACCCGCGGAGCCTGGCTCTGGGGAGAAGGTCGAATCGGCCGCACCACGGGAGCCAGGCTCCCAGGGTGTTTTTGCACCCGGCGAACCAGGCCCAGCGGAAGGCCCAGGTAACCAATCAGACATGTATTGCACGCCGGGAGCCCGGTTCCGGGTACGTGCGACCAACCAATCAAACTCTAAGCATTCTGCCGTAACAAGCACTGTAGTGAGCACTACAGGCTGTCACTCAGTATTTGAGGTAGGTCCGCCCCTGCCTACGTGACTACGCCTGCTATCTCGCTGCCGTGCGCCCACATATATGTGGTGCTCATCTCGTCAATTGCCACGTTGTTTTGATTCAAAGCGAAAATTCAGGGCAACACCGCTAAGGCTTGAGCATAACGCAGATTGTACTCTCAACATTGTTAACTTCACGTCTTCACATGAACACAAATGTTGCACGATAAAGGTTTTTCAATTGCAGTAATAGAACTGACACCTTGTAGCATATTACTCCTACCGAGTAGTCTAATGAAAAATTAAAAAATGAGTCCCACCAGCAGGAACAAAATCTCAATTTGCATCATTTTGCAGCAGGACTCGGGTATGCCTTGCAAGGCGCAGCGCTGCAGCTTGGTTTGCGCGTGCGAGAAGCGGCGCGGCGCTGTAGCTTAGCCTTGCGCGAGGGAAGGGCACAGGCTTATTTCTGGGTGCTAGGCGCGCTCGGCTCGATCAGCTGTGACATGCAGTCCACGTTGGCAGTCAAAACAATCTAAGACCGGTCAAAACCATACCACGCAAGCAAAGTTGGGTTCAAATTCTATTTAAGGACTAAATTGATCCGATTTCAATAGGAGGAGGTAGTAAATTGAACTAATATTTTGGTGAGGAGGTGGAATGGACAAAGTAAATAGGTGAGAGGAGTAAAATAGATTTTTTCAAATTCTTTATACATATGTACAATATACAGTACCGATCTCAGTGGCATGCCCTCTAAATTATTTGCTGGTTCCGCCGTTGACTGTGCAAGATGCTAATTACTCCATCCATTCTAAATTATAGGTCGTTTTAACTTTTTCATGTTCATAGATATTATTATGCATCTAGACATACACTATATCTAGATACATAATATCTAGAAAAGTTAAAACGACGTACAATTTGGAATGGAGGGAGTACGAAATTATGGTAGTATTGTATCCCTTTTGCTGCAGATCTGTCCGGTATGTAGCTGACTGTTGGTGGAATCCACTAGCAAGGTGGGAAGAAAATTCACATTCCTTTTATTCCTTACTATATTTTGGTGAGGGGTTGGAATGGATAAAGTAAATAGGTGAGGGATAAAATTGACTTTTTTTTCTAAAGAATTTACAAAGAAAATGGTTGGCACAAGTTAACCAACCAAGCAGAGGTGTATAACATACGCCATGGTGTGAACACACGCGAAGAAGACGGTGCATGAGCATGACAACCGTTGCATTGCGCCGATTGACTTCACGAAAGTCGGCCTCCGGCTCCGGGGGCTGTACGTTTTGCTATCCAGCAACGTTTCTATTTTCCAGATAAGAGTTTCGACCTAACAGGTGGGCTGAGGTGGAGAGAGAGAAAACAGTCTGAGGAGGAAGTCACTGCTCCCAGCTGCAGAGGATGCCACAGCCATGGCAGGCGCCACGAGAACGCGCACCTACACCGCGGCCCTCCTCTACGCGCTCGCGTTACAGTTACTGGCGTGCGCGTCATCCACCGCCGCCTCCGCCTCTCCAACGGCAGCCGAAGCCCGTGCGCTGCTGCGGTGGAAGTCCACTCTGCCGCCGCCCAAGCCCGACTCCACCGGCGCCGGGCCGCTCTCCTCATGGTCGCCCACGACCGCCGCGTGCAGCTCGTGGGCCGGCGTCACATGCGGCGCCGACGGTCGCGTCGCCGGGATCGCGCTCCCCGGCGCGGGCCTCGCCGGCACGCTCGCGGCCCTCGACCTCGCGGCGTTCCCGGCGCTCACGGGCCTCAACCTCAGCGGCAACCGCCTCGAGGGCGCCATCCCGGCCGGCATCTCCCGGCTAACGTCGCTCGTCTCGCTCGACCTGTCCGACAACGCCCTCACCGGCGGCATCCCACCGGCGCTGGCGACGCTGCCGGCGTTGCGGGTCCTCGTGCTGCGCAACAACTCGCTCGGCAGCGCCATCCCGGCGTCTCTCGGCAGGCTGCGCACGCTGGAGCGGCTGGACCTGCAGGCCGCGCGGCTCGTCTCCACGCTGCCGCCGGAGATGGGAGGCATGGCGGGCCTCAAGTTCCTGGACCTATCCGCGAACAACCTCTCCGGCGGGCTGCCGCCGTCCTTCGCCGGGATGAGCAAGATGAAGGAGTTATACTTGTCGAGAAATAAGCTGTCTGGTACGATTCCACCTGAGATTTTTAAGAACTGGCCGGAGCTCACCCTGCTCTACCTGCACTACAACTCCTTGGCCGGAACCATCCCACCGGAGATTGGAGAGGCGAAGAAGCTGCGGCGGCTATCACTTTTGAGCAACAACCTCACCGGCGTGATCCCGGCGGACATCAGCGGCTTGGTGAGCCTGCAGATGCTGCACCTGGGACAAAATTGCCTCACCGGGCCGATCCCCACTTCTTTGGGGAACCTGACTCAGCTTGTGATCCTGGTTTTGTCCTTCAACAACCTCACAGGCACGGTCCCTGCTGAGATCGGCAGTCTGACAGCACTGCAAGACCTTGACCTCAACAACAACCAGTTGGGAGGTGAGTTGCCTGCAACCCTGTCAATGCTCAAAGATCTTTCCGGTCTTTCCTTGGCGAGTAACAACTTCGTCGGCACTGTCCCGAATTTCTGTAGTCAGAAATTGGTCTCCATTGAATTGTACGGTAACAATTTCTCCGGAGGCTTCCCTCTGACATTCTGCCAGATGACTTCATTGGAAATGTTGGACCTACATAGCAACCAACTTTCCGGCCAGCTCCCTAGCTGCATATGGGACTTGCAGGATCTTATGTTCATGGATTTGTCCAGCAATGCTCTTTCAGGGGATATACATGTACTGGCTTCCGCAAACTCTACTTTATCATTGGAGTCATTGCATTTGGCAAATAACAGATTCACAGGAGGCTTCCCATCGATAATTCAGTACTTGAAGATGCTATCTGTCCTAGACCTTGGTGGTAACAATTTTTCCGGCGCAATTCCATCATGGATAAGTTCAAGGTTACCTTTGATAAGATTTCTTCGACTGCGGTCGAACATGTTCAATGGCAGTATTCCCTTGCAGCTGCTACAGCTCTCTCATCTCCAGCTGCTGGACCTGGCTAACAACAATTTTGACGGTAACATACCGTGTGGTCTCACCAACTTAACAGCCATGATCCGACCACAGACCGAGTTCAACATGAGGTCGACGGTGCACCATCAAATTTTTCATCTAGAAGCTGCTTTTTATTATGCTAATCGAGTTGACGTGAACTGGAAGATGAAGACTTATGAATTTCAAGGGGCAATTGCGCTGATGACCGGTATTGATTTGTCAGGTAATTCTATTGATGGTGAAATTCCAACTGAGCTAACAAATCTTCAAGGCCTTCGGTTTCTGAACCTGTCAAGAAATCATCTATCTGGTACTATTCCAGAGAATATTGGCGATTTAAAACTCTTGGAGTCCCTTGACCTCTCATGGAATGAACTATCTGGTCATATTCCTTCAAGCATATCGGAACTGATCTCTCTTAGTTCGCTAAATCTCTCTAACAATATGCTCTCAGGTGAGATACCAACTGGTAATCAACTCCAGACACTAGCCGACCCTTCCATTTACAGCAACAACTTTGGGCTCCGTGGCTTTCCATTGAGCAAATCATGCACCAGGGATTCAAGTATACAAATGGACCAGAGTAAAGAATCTGAAGGTGTCTATGTCTACTACTCGATAATTGCCGGAGTTGTATTTGGACTGTGGCTGTGGTTCGGATCATTAATTTTCTCTGCTCCATGGAGACTCTCATTTTTCTACTATGTAGATTTCATTCATAGAAAGCTTGTGAGATGAATATTTAAAATCCGCATGTATTGTAGTAAAATTAAGTAAGGATGTGTGTAACACAATTTCTTGGCATCTACCTTTCTCTTTTCAATTTAGCTTTACTTTCACTTTGATATATTGCTTGAAAACTTTTTCTGTGACAGATCGTTGTGCTTGCAAAAGACCAAAACTGGCTTGTAGTCAAACAGATATTTACATAGGATTCAAATGTTCGCTACTATTATTCATTTTAAGTATGTCAAAGTATTAGTAATAATAAAATCTTATTTGCCAGCAGCATGTATTGTTTATTATCTAATAAGGTTGATAGCACGAATGCACAATTAAATACAAAGATAAGGATTTCAACCTTATAAGTGAATAAACTAGTTCAAAAGAAATACACCACTGCTTATAATCTCTAAAGCTGAAAAAAACCCGCGCCCCCTTCGTCTCCGGTCTATAGTTGGCCATATGGCCCGTGGCCCGTTTTTTTGCTCGGCCTAGGCACGGCCCGATGGCCGTCGTGCCCATGGGCTGGCCCGGCACGGCCTGGCCTATTTGGCCCGTGGACCACCAACGGGCGGCACGGCCTGTTTAGGCCTGCTAGGCCTGGATCGGCTCGGCTGCTCGCCATATAAAACGTGGTGCCAGCTGCTCTCCCCCCGAAACCCTACCCCCTTCGAACCGCGCTCCCTCCATCCCTCGCCCCTCCGCCTCCCTCCCTGTAACCGCCCCTCCCCTCACAGATCCGCCGTCCTCGCCCGCCGCCAGCTTGCCGGTAGCCCCTCCGCCTCCCTCCCCGTAACCGCTCCTCCCCTAGCCCCTCCACCTCCCTCCCCGGCTCCCCGTAACCACTCCTCCCTCCGACTCCTCGCAGATCCGCCTCCCTCTCTGGTTCCCTCATCGAAACCGCTCCTCCCCTCGCAGATCCGCCTCCCTCCCTGGTTCCCCGCCATTGGCATTCGTCTTCTCCGGCTCCGGGCTCCGGCTGCATAGGTAATCTCGTAATCTCGTTCCTCTTCTTCTGATCCTCCTCTCGTTCCTCTTCTAAGTTCTGATCCTCCTCTTGCAGGTCTCCGTTGGGGGCTACGCATCGTTGAGGAATGGAGCTGCCGAGGCGACGACGTCAACGGTGAAGGGCTCGAGGGTGTGGTCCAGGTGTGCTCCTGTGCTCCTGTGATCTTGTGATCCGTATGCTCCTGTAGTCCTGTGATCTTGTGATATGTAATATCTGCAAACTATGTCTTTTGATCTATGTCTTGTGCTTTGATTAATGCTACTACTACTACTTCTGATTAATACTTCTGTTCTTATTACCTTGTGACTAATACTTGAGGACTTCTGTTTTTATTTCTGTAAACTACTACTACCACTTCTTCTGATTAATACTTCTGATCTTGTTATCTTGTGATTATAGTCTTGTTATCTTGTGGTTAATACTTGAGGTCTACTGTTTTTATTTCTATAAACTACTACTACTTCTGATTAATACTTCCGGTCTTGTTATCTTGTGATTGTAGTCTTATTATCTTGTATATGTTGTATTGTTTTTCTTGTATTCTTCTACTCATAAATAAAGTTGAATTTTCAAGCAAAGATTAGAAGACAGGAAATTAGTATGGTTTTCCCCAAGAGTTTTAGGTCAGAGGTGACAGTGTAATAGCTCAAATTTTCAGTTACATTGATCTACTTAAACTAATATATAATTTTAGCTTATTTGATGATTGTGCATTTCAGGCAGCTCTGGTGATCGGAGATGGCTCCATTAGCAGCAGCAGGAGGAGGAGGTCATCTCTTTAATTCCTTATAAGCTTACCATTTTCTTTGAACCTTAATATATATATCAATCTGCCCAGAGCATCTGCTACAATCTCGTGCCTAAGTGAAAATTGTGACTTTCTGGAGAATGCTGGACTTGAATTGTTAGTTACACTGTTAAACTGTGTCAAACTGTTGAGCCAATGGGCAGTGCGCTAGATAGGAAGGGAGCAGCAAATTTTCTGATGAAATGTCGCTATAGATTCTACTTTCCATTTTTAATGCTCTGGGATGTGAAATTTCTGGTGTTACAAGGTAATATTATTTTCTTTTTGAAAATGTCAAAAACCAAGGGCTAATCTTCATTTTATTATTTGGAGACATGGATGATAGAGGAGTGGATATAGAGGGAGGGTATGTTTGTTCTGGCATAAAATATGTTTGTTCTTTAGTGAGCAATCTGAACAGTTCAAGTTCCTCCCTCTGTCCTAAATTACTATTCATTTTGGTTTTTCTAGGTGCATAGCAAAAGGCATGTATCTAGAAAAATCAAAACGAATAGTATTTTGGGATGGAGGGAATAGATCAATGCCATCGTAATTAATCTTATCCTTTGCTTCATTTTTTTTCTGATCATGTTGCATTTGCATCACAAACTCAAGTCCCATTTTGTTTTGTTCCTATAGGTTCCCTCTGACTACCATTGTTTCAGATCCTATCCTAAAGGCGAGGCTGATGTTCAGGTTAGAAATCTTTTTTTTTTGCACTTTGCCCACCTATACTTAACTAATTGTTTAGCACAACACTGTGAAAAGTAATTTGATTCTCGTTTTTAATGTCAATGTTTAGAAATAAGATATGCAGCTAGGGAGTCCTGATATCCTGCCATCATAGTTTACTTTTCTAGCTAATTGTTGAACTTGTGTCAGTTTATTTTGTATGAGAAAAAATATGTGAGCTTGTTGTCACGCAACATTGGTAGAAAGATGGGTGCTTGTGATGCATGTTCATACTAGAACAGTGCCCTCCATCTATTTGGTTTGGAATTTATATTTTTATGGTTAAATGGAGCCCACAATATTTATGCAATATCAAAGAGTGGACTTTGAAAAGTATCTTATAAATAAATTCATGCACGTATCGAGATGTTGTATTTTGTTTTTTTTTTGCTAGATTTAATTTTTTTATTGGATACCTCTAGTTGTAACAAAGTCAACGAAAGCTAACTTATATTTTTATCATTTTTCTATGTTTCAAAGTGTCTGGGTGCATCGTATAAGCCAAAGTGACATTCGATTTATTAGGTAACAAATTATCAATTTGTATCTCTATCATTTTTCTATGTTTTTGTTTCTATTTTGCAAAGTGGCAGTCAATTTATTAGTTAATCAATTATCAGTTTGCATCTCTATCATTTTTTTACATCTTTATTTATATTACTTGTGGGTTGGATGGCAAGGTAATTTCGTTAAAGGTAGAGGGTTTTCTTAGGAAATTGTGTGAGAGAGATCTATGGACTGCGGGTTGTATTCCGATAAAGTACGGGTTTTTTTAAAAATTTTGTGTGAGATGCCTTGGATGGCGGGTTTGATTCCGACAATGTTCGGGGGTTTTTTGAAAGATTCCCGGGGCTATCTAGACTGCAGGTTGGATTTTGACAAAGTTTGGGTTTTTTTGAAAAAATTATGTGAGGCCTTTGGACTACTAGTTCGATTTCGACAAAGTTTGGCATGTTTTTTGAAAAATCGTTAGGCCTATGTTCGACGACCTGGGCTGCAGGTTAGATTTTGGCAAAGTTTGTAGTGCCAGTTCGATTTAGACAAAGTTCGGGGTGTTTTTTGAAAATCGCGTCCTCTGTTTGATGATCTGTGCCGTCCGCGCTCGATCCGACGGGTGAAATCTTTTATGGCGACATGGACAGCATTCCTGGTCTTGAGTGCGACCAAGTTTAAGTCATTAAAGATTAGTGTTTTGTTTGTGAAGGAGTTCTAAAGCAGTTTAAATTAAACTGTTCGGCAATTGCAATGTTTTTTCATAAGCCTCATGCTTTGCATTGGTTTGTCAATTTCATCTGTGGTTGTGCCCCTGGCGGTGGTTGTCAATCGACTGCATCCTGTCATGTTGCAGACCTTGCAGCCATGGATCACGGCGGCAGTTCAGCAGTAGCGGCATTCAGGAGATGGGAACTCGAGTGTCCTCACTGGTAGCTTGGATGCTGTTCAATAACACAGACGACATGTTGGGGTGAACAAGGGGGCAAGGCGTTTCAGGGAGGAGGGAAAAGAGAACGCCATGGCAAGCATTAAGCATGCGTACCAAAAAGAACGTTCAGAATGCCACTTTGACGGCTGGTGGCTGATTGATGGTGACCCAAAGCAAGCCTGCTGGTGCTATCAAACTTGTCACTGCAAGACTGGCTATCCTATATATCTTTCTTTGATGGACTGCCAGAAAAAGGTATGCTGGAATCTTTGCGTTTGGGTCGAAAACAGTTTCGATGGTCTTTTTTGCGTTTGTATTCAAAATATTTGTAAAAATTTGTTGTTGCTGTAAAATTATCTAAATGCTTGATCCAAGCAAGTGTGTGTGTGATGTGGAACTTGTCACCGGAACGCTGGGCTCTCATACCTTTGACGGTGAACTTGGATATCATAACGTGCTGGAATTATCTATTTTCCGGTTCTGTGTCTGCGCTTGCACAGTGTTGGATCAAGCAATATCATCAATGTGTATTGTAATATAATATTTTGTTGCCCGTAGACGCATGGGTACGATCCTAGCACCCGAAGAATGAAGGACTAATGGGTTCAGTGTCCGAACAACCAGAACATCCAATTTATTTGGGTATTCAGATCTTTGAACCTAAAAACGGATCAAGTTTTGTTTGTCTTTTTTAAGGGTGCTCCTAATCTGTGAAAGTAATCATGATCCATCCCTAATAAGACTTTTCTTTTTCTCCGCATACTAGTTGAATTTTAAGTTCAACATCATAACTTATGTTAGAAATTGCATCATGATTTCATAGATTAGGAGCACTTACTATAGCCCTAGATATGCAAAGCTGTAGAAAAATGAACTTAAAACTCTAGTTATACAAATAGAAACAAAAAGAAAAAAGTGTATTTTTCATCCCTCAAGTATTCTAAAAGTGTGATATTCATCCCTCATGTTTCATTTGGTGCAAACCAACCCCTTAACTAACTAAACCAATGTGTTTATCATCCCCACCTTAGTTTAACAATGGTTTGTTGTCATATAACATTGGTTTAAACCATGTGATCATCTTACTAATCACTGCTGAGCGACTAATGTTGAGTCAATCACTATAATAATTCAGTGTGAATCGGTTCCGTTAATTTTTCTGATAAATTTTTTCCGAGATAGGCAATTTAGAGGATTCACTGTATTTTTTTAATTTATATCTTTGACTCACATTACATCACCAAGCAAGGATTAGGTAGATAATTATGTGGTGCAAACTATCATTAGATGGCACTAAACCATTGTTAAACTAAGATATGGATAATAAATGCACCGATTTAGTTAGTTAAGGGGTTAGTTTGCACCGAACGAAACATGATGGATGAATATCACACTTTTGCAATACTTGGGGATGGAAAATACACTTTTTTCAAATGAAAATGACAAATTTCATTGTGAGTAGATTGGACCAACTAAAATAGTTCAAGAGAGCAACTTCAGCTAAAAATTTGTTTAGAAGGTCAAATGGATAAATTGGTTTATTCAAATAGGAAAATAACAAGATGTTCCCGAATTTTTGCTAAAAATGTTCAAATAGGAAATTTTTTCCTGATTTTTTAGCAGGGAATCACATATTTGAGTTCAGATAAAACATTGATATACAATTTTTGAACCTTGGTAACCTGGATATGTTACGGGTGCTCTGATGACACTGAAGGCCATCTCGACCGTCAAGACCGAATCCAACGGTGCCTACTACTCATGCCATCTCCACCCTCAAAGCCTCTCTCCCTAGAGTTACGGCAAGGCAAAGGCAACTGCCACGGCGGCAGCTCCGCCTCCCTCTCGCTCCGCGCGCCGCCGCTTCCCATGGCGTCGCTGCTCCGCCTGCAGGCCCTCGCTCCAACCCTAAATGTCCCCCGCCGCCGTTGCTTCCTCTCCTCTTTCCGCCTCTCCTCCACGGCCACGACTCCGCTGGCGCGCCGCCTTTCCACCGCCGCCTCCACCAACTCACCGGAGCCGCCAGCCTCGGAAGCGGTGAACCCCTCTCCCAAACCCAGCGATGCCTAGTTGTTTGTACCAATGTTTTGTGGTTAACTCCAGTAGGGGAGTGTGTCAGTAGTGTGGACTTGTGGGTTTTGTATGCAGCTCGATGCGGCAATATTTTTTTTTTGCTAATTTCAGAACTCAAACTGTTTTTAGTTCCACTCAGTTAGAATTTATAACTACCAAGCTAGAATCTTCTATGTGAGTCCTAATTCGTTATGCAATTATCATGTCGAAGCGAAACACACTTGTTTTATGACATGTTATAGTTTGCGAATTTGGGATTAGATGTTTGCTAGTGTCTGTGTCACACAATGTATGGTGTCTTTTTCTTCAAGTAAAATTTCAATAATAAAATAGATCTCCTTCTAGTAAGATGAATATTGTTCCGTACATAGCCTTATGGCTGAATCAATCAACTCAAATTGCATTAACTGGTTTGGGAAATGTTCAAGATGTAGAAGAGGACAGTCAAGGATACCCATTGCCACCTATCATTTCTTGCATTTCAGGCATTAGGTCGCTTTGCACAGATATAAGCATGTCCGATTTCGTTCTCCATTGCTTGTATTATGACACCTTTCTGTTGTTGCTTCATTTTAATCTGCAGGATCTGGAGTCAGGTCTGTATCTTGTGGCAACGCCAATTGGTAACCTTGAAGATATCACCTTACGGTATACTTGCCTCAGCTGCAACCCATTTTAGACTGCCTCAGTTCTATTGATTTTGCACATGGAAAAGATTTCAGTAGACGTCCTTATGCCTTGAAGTCGCTTCAGGTTATGAGATATTTTTTGGTACTAACAGGAATGTCATGAAGTCAGGCAATTTATATGGGCTTGTCAGGTGATAAAACGGAAAATGGAACAGATCGCCTATTAAAAGAAGAAAATTAACATATTTTGGGTTGCTTGAAATTTGATTATACATCCCTAATAAATCTTTGTAAGGCCTTTGAGGAGGCATGCAGAGAGTTGGACCCTTGTTTGTTAACAAAAAAGGAAGTGGGGCAGCAGAGCAATGGTTGTTTTAAATCGATATAGTTAAGAAAAGTAACTAAGGGTTTTCTAGCACTGTTAGGATTATTTTTTATTTCAAACATATTTTACTTTAATGTGAGGAGGACACCAGAAATAACTTGATTTTAGTGAAACATTTTTTATGTTATTATTGTGTATGAATCTCAAGTTATCCCCATTAAGAAATACACCAATGGCGGATCTACATGCTAGGTATTAGAATCATTGAGTTATTGATCATTTCCTGAAACAAACTACTGGCATTAAGCTTGATAATTCTTCCGTCAGGGCACTGCGCGTCCTTAAATGCGCTAATGTGATATTATCTGAAGACACAAGGCATTCTGGAAAGCTGCTTCAGCATTATAACATCAAAACACCACTTGTGAGTCAATCATGTTATTAGCTTTCATGTGTCGCATATTTGGTACGAAACATTCAACTTAAATCTCAAACTGTACGCTTGCAGCTTAGCTTCCATAAGTTCAATGAGCGTGAGAGAGAGCCCAGTATCTTAAGGAGGCTTCACGAAGGTGAAGTGGTTGCATTGATAAGTGATGCTGGTACTCCAGGCATTAGTGACCCCGGCATGGAACTGGTAAGTAGATTAACCTCATTTAATTTTGGATGTCGCATCTTGCATGCAAAAGTATTCAGTAGAAGAATATCTCTGGCTACTATCCACTCATCGTGTGTAGAACCAAACAATAGCTACTACTTCCAGTTATTAATATATGATGTTTTGGGCAAACAAAATGAACTAGTTTTGGTTTGTTTTTGTTGTCCAAAACGTCATGTATTAATGACTGGATGGAGTATCTCATAGCCGGGTTGCCCTGGAATGAAACATTGTAACTGAACTTTGCTACCAGCTAGTTGGGAGGACAATATAGATTGTTAATAAACACAACCAACTTCTTGCTTGCCTAATGCTGCTCCTACATTGTTGAGACTTTAAGCATGGTGTACTATTGCAGGCTAGACTATCTCATATATTAATGACTTTAAGCATGTTCACAGGCAAGACTATGTGCAGCTGAGAAAATTCCTGTTGTTCCCATTCCTGGGCCTTCTGCTGCAGTTGCTGCTCTTTCTGCGTCGGGTTTGCCATCTAATGAATTCACATTTGGTAAAATATGCTGATACTATATTCAGATTTTTCATCAATTATGATAAAAGCTTGGAGTCAGCCCTAATTTTTAATTTTAGTTGGGTTTTTACCAAAGCATGCTCGGTCAAGAAGAGATAGGCTTGAGATATCTGCTCGTGAAGCTGCTACACAAATATTCTATGTTCCTCCCCATGGCATTCATCAATTTCTTGTTGATGCTGCTTCATCTTTTGGCAATTCAAGGTAACAGACACTAAGTCACTCCTGCATGCCATTGCATGATTTAGAAATTCTATTCTTAGAAAATGGTGTATGGAAATTACAGTGTAGTGCACTTTTGTGTGCTTAAGTATAATGTAACATCTGGTATTGCAATCATTAATGACTGTATGATCAGGTTACTACAAAAATATTAGAACTCTTGTGCTTTTTCATCAAGCCTTCTATCACATATGTTGATTTTCCTTTCTCTCATTTGTCTTTGCAGGTCATGTGTTATTGCAAGGGAGATAACGAAATTACATGAAGAGGTAATCTTCACGTTCTTTATTCTGTAATTGCCCATCCCTTTTCCCTTTCACTCATGGTCTGTTGATCATACAATCTTCAAAAAAATTTCAACTGGTAGTTACACATATCCTATTCACTGTAGAGAAGTGTTTTCATTCGTAGTGCTGCAGTTTTGATGTTTCTCAGCATGCTTGGTACTGACTCTGACTGTTGAAAAATTGAAAACAAGAACATGTTGAGCCTCTTTCACGTAGTTATTTTTATGTTCCCCCATATGCAGTAATGAACTTAGCACATATTTTTAGTTCTGGCGTGGAACTCTAGGTGAAGCAAATGAAGCCTTTGCTACTCGACAGCCGAAGGGAGAAATCACAGTGCTCATAGAGGGACAGTCCATTTCAGTTGATGACACTCCATCAGAGGATTTCCTTGAGCATGAACTAAGAGAATTGACAGCAAAGGGACATACACTTTCAGCGGTACACATTCAACTCGATTCATTGCTATATTTTGAAGCTGTTATGGAAAATGTTGGAATTTAAATTTTAACTGCAGAGATGACACCTTATCAGAAAATGGCTATTTCATATTATTTTAAATATACTGCTGGTTGTCAATTATAGGCGGTGAAATTGGTCACTGAAGCTACATCAGCAAAGAAGAAAGATGTTTATGCGCTTGCATTGAGGTTGTTTGGAAAATGAGTAAAATGCAACTTTTGCTCTCATCTTCTCATCTGGTAATTGAAATTATTTACATGTACTAGCATATCTACCATTTGATCGTGTAGAATACCAGAATTATGTTGGGAAGATATTTATATAATATACTGTCTTTTTTTCTAGAATAATATGTAGTCTTTTCAACAAGCTGTGTACAGGCTCATACTCATTCCTCTGCTGTGCATAGCTTATTCGCATGTCCCCTTAGAACCATCTTAGTAATTTGGAACGAGAAAAAGTTCTAAGCATTTCTTTGATAATAGGATGAAATGAAATCTTACTGATCCAACTAACTGTAAGCTGGACAACGCAATAAGTATCTCATTTTAACTAAAGTAGTAATAAAATCCCACTCTTGTAGTCTTGTGTTGCCATCTACAGTTTCAGATAAACTTCGTTTGATTCTCATGTAAAACTTATGCACAGCACACTTTAAGCCGCTTTAGTTCTTGTACAAATACCAATTCTGTTTGCTGTCAGTACTGGGCCAAATTACTAAAATGGCTGACTGCTCCAAGTATTTCAGAATGAGGGCACGGGATAGACAATGAGGTGGACAGGGACAGCATTCTTCCTCTTATCAAAGCCAGAGATGGCGTTCACGCCACTCTGTCCTTCCAGAAGCCATCTTTTATCCTCAACACCGTAAAAGAGAGTCATGAACTGTCAGACCCTGTGCAAGTGCAACGAACTCCTTGGTGCTTAGTCTGGCTTGCATGCCACGTCTCTTGCAAAGAGTTGCAGATTCACCACTGCTTGAAGCCTTGAATGTATCTTCACCAGCGCACTGTGCCATAAACATTGTGTGATTGGTTGTAACTTGTAAGAACGAAGGGTCGCATTCCAGATTTCATGCCATGTGGCCAGCTAGCATTAGGTTTCACTTTCCATCTTTCTGCTGTGGTTCTCAGATACAAAGTTAGCATTCAATTGGTTGTCCTCTACTGGTTGTGGACATGGTGTGTTCTCTGGCTGATGGTTCTCCTAGTGACCAACTCAACCAATTGTTCAGGAGACGCTGTTACATGCCAATGGATGCAACTGTCAGGACTAGGCTTTACTATTAGAGTGGCACCGTCGTTGCATTTTGTCGTACTCCCTGTGATTGATATCCTGGAAACCAGGTTACATACTCTGAAGCACGACATGAATGCCACAATCTGGTTGTACTTTGAGCACAACCCTCATGATAGGAAATGCAGGGCACGTTTCGGGAACCAGACAGGGCCGGGCATTCCACGAATGAGCTTTGCATAGTTCTTGCATCCTTCCACAGCTCAATTTAAGACGGGCAAACTGCCTCATCCCGGCGACTAGGTTTTCTCTGCTTTGCTCAACCTGTTTCCAATGCTAACAATGCCTTAGAATATTGAAGGAAAACAAACACTACATTAAGAAAACACATACACAGCAGTATTTGATTTGGTGCCACACCACAAGTTCAACATTTAGTGTCATGGTAGTTTAGTGTTTCTCTCACTATGTAGCATCATGATAGCTTAGTGTTTCCCTCACTGCTATGCTTTGCCACTCCACAACTTGTTAGGCAACTGCTGGGTGCTTTGCGACATATTTCTGAGTTAACGTGTGGCATGGAACAAAACTTATATGTAAGCCATATCAGCATTGGTGAAGCAGCATGACCGACGTCAAGGACAAGCGTCGATCATGCCGTCTAGCTTGCAAATATGCATTGATTCCAATCCTCTGGCTTGGCAAGTTTGTACTAAGTGGCATAAGTACTGGCATAAGTACTAAGTGGTTGTTTGGATATGAGCAAATTTTAAATTTTTCCTGTCTTCAATAAAATACTGTTTGTGCATTGAGTTCTAATGCTTCCTATACATATCAGTTTCCATGCTCATACTGTTGGAACTGAATTGACAAGGGGCTTACATCCTGTCCATTTCGGGTTCTATTTTTCCTCCTTACTATTAGTGGCCCAAATAGAGTCTATACATTGTTTTCGTCCTCTTCTATAAACATATTTCATCCTCACCAGTATACAAGTCAGGAAATACATTAGTGTTTCCAACCCTGTGCTTTGTGATGACCAACATAATGCATGGACTATGATATGTAAACTTAATTTGTCTAAAGTTTAGTTCTAACTGCAAATTCCGTGACATATGAAGGAATTGTCATGATCAGGAGTCTAGTACTAATAGAGTGGCATTGTTGCCATACTTGTCTGTGTCTGCTGTGGATGAGAAGCACTGTGAGGTTTGAACATAAGCACCAGGTTAAATTAATCTTGAGGAGCAACAAGGCCTGAGATATGCTTGAGCTTGAAACTGCAAATATGGTTCGCATGCTCATCTGAAGCATGCACTGAATGCTGACCAACCATGCATTCAGCGCCAACCTCATGATAAGAAACGCAGATACCAGTTTATTCATGTATGGCCATCATATTGTGTTTTTGCAATTGCTGAATGAGCGACATGAATCTTGCATGCTTCGTGACTCTCTTCTATATAAAAGAAATAGCCACCTTCTTTGGAAGTGAATTCATGCTATGTAAGGTTATACATTTTCCTCTGCTCAACCCAATTGCACAGCAATTGAATATTGGGGGAAACAAACATGAGCTGGTTTTTCTCGTAATGGTTGAGGTTTCGAACATGCTGAAATCATTCCTTGTTTTGAAATAAGAATAATTAAAGAGCGTGACTGAACTTATAGAGGTGAAGAAGATGAGAACTGGATTGAGTTTCGCATGCTTGAATTCAAGTGCCATATGGAACCAAATGTGCCCGTAATCCACAACAGCGTTAGCAAAGCAGCGTGACCAGAATCAACCACAGGGACAACTCATGTGGAGTCTAGCTTCACCGCTTCGGTGGCTGATCTGCTAGCTTCAACTGTGAATGCCATTCGTATGCTCCTCTAAAGCATTACCCTGAAAGCCAAAGGCCAATTGTACGTAAGTACAATGCCATGATCAGAAACATAGCAGTTTCTTCATGTGTGGCCATCAGAATTGCTGAATGAGCCACATAAATCTTGCACGCTCTGTATTCCCTCTGAAACAAGAACAAAAAACCCCATTCCTTGGAATTGAATTCATGCCATACAGAGTTAAAGATTTTTTTTTTACTCTGCTCAATCCAATTGCACAACCTAGAATATTGGTAGAAAGCGCACACCAGGGTCAGAAAATTTAACAACGTATTGTTCCAGATTACTGAATTGTTGACAAGTGAAGAGCAAGATTGTTGTGTTCCGAAATAGCCATGTCCCTCAGCAGTCTAAACTGCTCGAGGTGAAGAAGACAAGGATTTGAGACGAGTAAAGACTGTTGGTGTACTATGTGTATTAGGGCCCAATAGGCCCATGTAAGACATCTACATAGCTACCCTCTAGGGTTAGCCCATAATCTATCTATTACCTTATAGTATGGTATCAGCCTAGGTTAGGGTTAGGGTTACCTGTGACTGGCGCCGCCGCCGCCGCCGCCGTCACCGCCGACGCCGCCGCCGCCGGCCGGCGCCATGGCCGGCGACTCCTTCCCCCCTCCCCTCTCCTCTTTCCCCTCTCTCCTTCCCTCGTGGGCGCAGGTGGCGGCCGCCGACCGGCCCCCTGCGGCCGCGGCTCTGGCGGCCGTCGGGGCGGGCCCTGCCGCCGCCGCCGCCGCCGACGGGGCGGCGGACGGCGCGGATCCCGCAGCCGCCGCCGCCGCCGCCGCCGCCGCTGCGGCTCGCCGCGCGGGCGAGCGCGCGGGCGAGCACGCGGGCGGGGACGCCGCCGCCGCCGCCGCCGCCGCTGCTCGCCGCGCGGGCGAGCGCGCGGGCGAGCGCGCGGGCGTGCAGGCCGGCGGGGACGCCGCCGCCGCCGCTGCCGCTGCGGCTCGCCGCGCGGGCGAGCGCGCGGGCGCGCAGGCCGGCGGGGACGCCGCTGCCGCCGCCGCCGCCGCCGCCGCCGCCGCCGCCGCCCTCTACCCGACGCCTCCTGCCCCTGGTTTTCAACCGGGGGTGGGGGGGACTGCTGCCCCTGTTTTTACAGGGGTGGCAGCTGCTCCTGTGGGGGGAGGGGCTGCTCGCCCACCTTTCCCCGCCCCGCCTCCTCTACCACCTCCGGATGGGAACCTCGCGACAGCCCTCGTCGCTGCCCGGGCTGCCGCTGCCGAGGGACAGGCGCGCCTGCGCGCGGCAGCCCTGGCCTGGGAGCGGGAGCGGGATGCGGCCGACATCTTGGCCCGTCAGATCGCCGAGGCGGAGCAGCTCCTCACGATGTCCCACGACAGCACGGCCACCTCCTCCGGCTCCGGTGCTCCCCGTCCGCCTGTGGTGGCCTGGACCGATCCGGCCGATCCACTTGTCGCACAGCTCCACTACCAGGCCGGGGGTGTCCAGAACATCAAGAGCTTGGTCCCCGTCGTCCTCGACCCTGAGTCGCCCTCCTACGCCCGCTGGCGGGACATGGTCCTGCTCATTCTCCGCCGTTACGCCCTCGACGACCACGTCCTCACCGACACCTTCCCTGCGGCCCGGACAGCTGCGTGGGTTCGCCTCGACAGCATCGTCCTGTCGTGGATCCTGGGGACCATCTCCCTCGACCTCCACGATCTCGTCCGCGGCACCCCCGACACCACCGCCCGCCGGGCCTGGCTGGCGCTCGAGGGTCAGTTCCTGGGCAACGCCGAAGCCCGGGCCCTTCGTCTCGATGCGAGCTTCCGCACCTTCGTCCAGGGCGACCTCTCCGTTGGTGAGTTCTGCCGGAAGATGAAGACCATGGCGGACTCCCTCGGGGACCTTGGCTGGGCCGTGGAGGACCGGATCTTGGTTCTCAACGTTCTTCGCGGCCTCAGCGACCGCTACGCCCACCTCCGCACCTGGATCACCCGGCAGCGACCTTTCCCCACCTTCCTCCAGGTCCGGGATGATCTTGTCATGGAGGAGCTTACTCAGGGCATCCAGCCCGGGTCCCTTCCTGCGCCGGGGTCCGCGTCTTCCTCGACCGCGCTTGCTGTGACTCCACCGCCACGACCCTCCGCTTCGCCACCGTCGTCCCTTCTTGGTCCCCCCCCTCCTGGGCCGAGCGGGGGTGGGGGGGGCCGTGGCGGCCGCCGTCGCCGTGGTGGGGGACGTGGTGGGGGGCGCGGTGGGGGCACACCGGCGGGCACACCGACGCCTCCACGGGGTTCTCCCTGGCCGTCCTTTACCCACCCATGG
>NC_028458.1:21551361-21603122 GCF_000263155.2 Setaria italica | reverse complement strand
GTGTTATCCTAACACCGCAGCCACCGCTCCTCATAAGCTGGCTCCCCGTTCGACTCAGTGTGTCTTCCTCGGGTACTCCCCGGATCACAAGGGGTACCGTTGCTTTGACCTCTCTTCTCGGCGGGTCCTCATCTCTCGCCACGTGGTGTTTGACGAGTCCGTCTTCCCTTACTCCACCACCACCCCACCTTCTTCCACCTCCGACCCTGATCTCTCCTCCCTGTTTCCCACTGACCCGGTGGACCAGCCACCGCTACCATTCTGTCCTGCAGGTACTGCTCCACCGTGGTTCTCCTCGGGCTCGACGTCCACCGGTACTGTCCCTGACCCTGCGCCCAGCACGGGTTCGACGGTGCCGGCCTCTGGTGCTGCTTCTTCCCCTTCGCCCTACGCGGGACCGGTGGCACCGCCCGCAGCACCTGCTGTCCGGTTTGCGCAGCCCGTCCGCGTCTACCAGCGTCGGGCGCGGCCGGCTCCACTGGACCTGCAGCCGGCCCCGCCACCGCCGTCGCCGCCTCAGTCATCGCCGGTGGACTCTTCTCCGCCGGCGACGCCTACACCACCTCCACCGGCCCCGACTGCCCGTGTCGCGCCGACGGTGTACCATCCGCCTCTCCTACACCGACACCCGAGTCACGTTCACCCTATGGTGACGCGACTTGCGGCTGGTACCCTGCAGCCCCGGGCTCTTTCAGCGATGCCCGGCGCGCCGCAGGTTTCTCCTGTACCCTCCTCCGTCCGCGGCGCCCTGTCGGATCCTCACTGGCGCCGCGCGATGGAAGAGGAGTACGCGGCGCTCCTCGCCAACCAGACTTGGGATCTGGTGCCCCGTCCGCCTGGCTCCAACGTCGTCACCGGCAAGTGGATCTGGACTCACAAGCGGCGGGCTGATGGTACTCTTGAGCGGTACAAGGCTCGCTGGGTTCTCCGGGGTTTCACTCAGCGCCCTGGTGTCGACTACGACGAGACGTTCAGTCCGGTGGTCAAGCCAGCTACTGTCCGGACTGTTCTCTCACTGGCTCTCTCCCGCTCCTGGCCCGTGCATCAGCTCGACGTCAAGAACGCCTTCCTGCACGGCACTCTGACTGAGACTGTTTACTGCAGCCAGCCAGCGGGGTTTGTTGACTCTTCTCGGCCTGATATGGTTTGCCGGCTCAACAAGTCACTTTATGGCCTCAAGCAGGCCCCTCGAGCTTGGTATTCGAGGTTTGCTGCCTACCTCCTGACGCTGGGCTTTGTGGAGGCCAAGTCCGATACTTCGCTGTTCATTTATCACCATGGAGCTGAGACTGCTTATCTACTGCTCTATGTTGATGACATTGTCCTCACTGCCTCCAGTCCGTCCCTCCTACGGCGGATCATCACCTCGCTTCAGCAGGAGTTCGCTATGAAGGATCTGGGTGTGCTCCATCATTTTCTTGGGGTCACTGTTGAGCCTCGTCAGGCCGGCCTCTTTCTTCACCAGCGGCAGTATACTCTTGATATCCTGGAGCGAGCTGGGATGACTGACTGCAAGCCCTGCTCCACTCCAGTTGATACTCAGGCCAAGTTGTCAGAGGCCGCCGGCACTCCTGTGACAGATGCTACTGCATACCGGAGTCTGGCTGGGGCCCTTCAGTACCTCACCTTCACCAGGCCAGATATCACTTATGCAGTTCAGCAGATTTGCCTTCACATGCATGATCCCCGAGAGCCCCATCTCACTGCTCTGAAGCGCTTACTCCGTTACCTCCGGGGCACTGTGGACTACGGCCTCCTTCTTCACCGGTCTCCCTCCACTGAGCTTGTTGTCTACACCGACGCTGACTGGGCCGGGTGTCCGGACACTAGGCGCTCTACCTCCGGCTACGCCGTCTTTTTGGGCGGCAACCTGGTGTCCTGGTCGTCCAAGCGTCAGCCGGTGGTCTCCCGCTCCAGTGCCGAGGCGGAGTACCGCGCTGTCGCTAACGGCGTGGCTGAGGCATCCTGGCTTCGGCAGCTCCTTGTCGAGCTCCACACTCCTTCTTCCCGGAGCACTCTTGTCTACTGCGACAACGTCAGTGCGGTGTACCTCTCCACCAACCCTGTTCAGCACCAGCGGACCAAGCATGTGGAGATTGACCTTCACTTCGTCCGGGATCGGGTCGCCATCGGCGATGTTCGGGTCCTCCACGTCCCGACCACCTCTCAGTTTGCTGACATCTTCACCAAGGGCCTCTCGTCACCCGCCTTCACCGAGTTTCGCTCCAGCCTCAACATCACCTGTGGCTAGTTGCGTCTTGGGGGGGCTTGTGTGTGTGCCTTTCTTTTCATGTCCAGTCTGCAACTCCGCTGCGTCGGTAGTTCAGACTGCGGGGGAGTGTTGGTGTACTATGTGTATTAGGGCCCAATAGGCCCATGTAAGACATCTACATAGCTACCCTCTAGGGTTAGCCCATAATCTATCTATTACCTTATAGTAAAGACGATGTTTGAAATGATCACCATTTTGGGCATTGGTCCAAGCTCAGCTGCGAGCAAAAGAAATTAAAAACAATGGCTTGTAATACGATCTGAATGTGGCACTTCTACAAGTATAAATATGCATTCTTAAAAGATACAAACATGCAGCAACAAGTTTTCCTATAACTTAAGTGAGTACTATCCATGGCCATAATATTTCATCTTCACTACTGCATTCTGATGCATGCAGTTAGAATGATTATAGGATGGTTTTGTCTGGTAGAAGAATTACTCCAGGAATATGTTTGAAATTTGCTGGAGCCATACTCGGTCGTTCCTTTTATGTGAACACAACAGTTACATACACAAGTGTTGAATGACTGGCAACACTGATCTTGCGGCTTTGAGAGCCATCCTTTGCCTAAGTATACCACAAACTCTGTTCAATCTTTATGTAGACATGCATCGCTATTACATTTTAGAGGTAAACATATGCTCTATGCAAGCTTGCACATAAAGATTTTTTTTTCTCTTCTCCATCCAATTTTTCAAGAAGTAACAATAGCAATAGAAATTGGAGGAAGACAAATGCCAAGCCACCAGCTAAAACATGGATTTGCCTCGGGTATGAGCGTGCATGGACCATGGAGTTCCAATGTGCATCTTTTTTGTTTCATCCTAACCTCTATACAAAGTTAGAAAATGGTGTTTCTAACCTCATTGTTTTATGATGAGCAACATGACAAAATGGCTGAGATATGCAGGAAGTAATTATCTGAAAATCAGTAATTCCAAACGAAATGTGCTCGATTTTGATATTTAATTCCGTGGCATATCAATTTGATGGAATTGTCACGATTTGTAGCCTAGTACTTAATGTATCGTTATTGCTGTCATGCTTATCTGTGTGTTATTGTTGATGACTAAAAAATGAAATGTGAACATAAGCACCAGGTTATAATGATCTTGATGAACAAGAAGGCCTGTGATCTGCTAGCTTGAACTGCAAATGCCATTCGTATGCTCCTCCAAAGCGTTACCCTTACAGCCAAAGGCCAATTGTAAGTTCAGCGCAATGTCATGATAAGAAACACAGTAGACAGTTTATTCATGTGTGGCCATCAGGCTGCTGAATGAGCCACATGAATCTTGCAAGCTTTTATCTCCCTTATAAATAAGAATAAACAACCTCATTCCTTAGAACTTAGAAGTGAATTCATGCCATGTAGAATTATAAGCTTTTTCCCTCCTTTGAACCCACTCGCACAACCTGGAATATTGGTGGAAAACCAACACAAGGGTCAGAAAGTTTCTCGTCTTCAATAAACAATAGAAGTGACAGCACATTGCTACTTATATTTTTGGTACACAACTGACACTAGGTTGAGATTTCTGCAGTCATTGCTATTGCTTAGATGCGAAACCACTATTAGAGCCTCCGTACAACATGCCTTATGTTCTTCTCCTCTAAGACAAATAGCAACACAGTCCAACTTATGAATCCACACAGTAACATATTGTGCAAAAAAATAACCGAATATATGTGATGTAATGTGGTGATTCCTTCTTTATGTTTTCTTCCAATTTAACAGCTTACTGTTCTAAATTACTGAAATTTTGATAAGTGAAGAGCAAGAGTGTTATGTTCGGAAATGGCCATGTCTCATTGCTGGAGGTGAACAAGCTAGACAAGGATTTGAGACAAGTAAACATGTTTGAAATGATCGCCAGTTTAGCACTTTGTGAATAGCTGCTCCAAACTCAAGTGCGAGCGACAACAATTAAAAAATAATTGCCTGCAATATGGTCTGCATGTGCATTTCTATGATTATAGATACATTCTTAAGAAAGAAAACATGCACCAACAAGTTTCACTGTAATTTATGTGAGTATTATCCGTAGTCATAATGATTCTGGTGACAAATCTTTATATGTCAGCACTCAGTATAGATACAAAGGAAAGTTACATTTTTAGATAATGGAATAGTTCAAATCCCTACATCCAGTGCAACATATCTGGCCATTATTAAAAAATAGACCACCCATGATTGGATTAGCATGCAAACAAATGTGAACAGTTTACCAGCAAAGCCTATTACTAAACTGCTACCTTTTTTTGCGAAGATTTCCGTGGATGTGGCTCCAAAGAACGACATGCTCTTGTGATGGTGTCCCAGTCCTCCTTCTGAAGCAAGGCCCAAAATCGGATCTAACGTGTGGTCCTTATCTGCAAACAAGATTGTGTGTATGCTTTATCAAAAACTATATCATTTCTGCTAAGCCAAATGACCTAGCAAACCGCAGTTACCCATCAAGATTAGGCTCTTTTTTATTCCACCTTACCCCTTGAAGCCAAGACCTAAACATATGGATGGCATTATTAGATTTACCGAAGGTAGTATATGACATTCAAATAAGAGATGTTAAATAATTTTATTATCATTACAGCAGCAACATTTCAAATTTCCATGCCTGTTCTTTCGTTAGGATAACCCCTCGGTGAAGGAGTTTGAAACTGCCACAATCAAGTTGATCTTCATTAGCCCTGACAAAAAGTGGGATTCCCTGGTTTCTTTCTACATGTTGTTACACCCTGAATTTTTTAGATTTCAGGATGTGATTAGAAAGAATAATTAAAATAAATTTTCTCATAATTTTAAATTTTTTCAACATTTATTTTTCTTGACAGGAAATTTAGTACAGGAAAAACAATTGGTTGTTTACTGAATTAAATAAAGTGGTTATGTGTATTGCATTCATGCGGATGCATTTCTGGTGTTTCATGAGTGAAAAAGTTTCAAAAACGCGTTTAGATGATGATTAGGTTCCTCTAAGAATTTTTCAGATTTTTCTGAGATTTATTCTCATTTTACTAGAGCTAAATCCAATTTTTGGGAGGTTCTAGAATCTTTTCACGAGCTTCAAATATTTTATTTGGATTCATGGTGTCCCAATCTATCTTGGGATTTTTCCCAGATTTGTTTTTATTTTTCTAGATATTTTTCTTGCATTAAAAATATTATATAGAATTTTCTGGATTTGTTTTCGCATTGGAAAATCTATTCCGGAAAATAAGAAAAACTCTAAATTCTTATCGGGCTGGATCTGACCAAACCCGACCCAACCCGCTAGCCTATCCTACCTGGCCCCTTTCCATCTCTCTGCTGGTGGACCTGGCCTCCCAACCGGCCTAGCATCCGCACAGCTGCAGCTGCTATGTAGCGTGCCGCCGCCTCCTCCTTGCATGTGCGCCACGGCCATCCTCGTGCCCCACGCCCCTCAAGCACCCGTGCCCACGAGCCTCCTGCTGACGCCACCCCCTCGCGCCGTGCCCTCGCCGCTGGGCCGCACCGCCGTGAGCAATTGTTGGAGCAGAGCACCACCGTCGGCCCGCTTGATTCGCCGGGACAGGACGCCGCCAGATGAAGCCGCCCTCACTCGGAGCTCCACGAGACCAAGGCTCACACCCGTTGCCGTTTGTCGTCGTCAGCTCGTCGCTGAAGTTCCGCCCGTACACGAGAACCGAGCCGGCCGCCGTTCGCCACTTGACTTTGTTTCCGGCCGTTGCCATCATCATCCGCCGCTGGTGAGCACACATCTGAGCACCTCTCTTCGATGCGCCACCTGCCCGAGCCTCTCGCAGCCCGAAATGCCAGCGATTTAATCTGCCATATGCCCTGTCCGGTTTTGCTTGAGCTTTTGCAGAAAAGCCCTCAGGTAAATCTGTAATGGCATGCTACCTCTTTATGTCTTGGCCAATCTTCAAATTTCCCTAGATCCAAACCAGCTCTTGCATTTTTGTAGATCTAACCTCGAGGATTCATCTATTCGCAATGACTATTCACTAAGTCTAGGGTTTCTTCTTTGCTAACTCCAAAATTACATGGCTAATTCTGTTTAGGTCCTATAGCCTTGTTTAACCCATGGATTACACGTTTTAGTTCTGTTTAACCTTATTCTTGTTGCGTTAGATTCATATAAACTTAAACAACGTTAGAAGCAATGTTAATCATGTTCCCTATTTTGTAATTTATTTACAATATTAATATGATTAAATACTTATAAACCTATTTTTCTAATTAAAATATAATTAGAGTTCAACCCGTGTTTTCATAACTAATAACTAATGTAAATTTGGTTAATACTTATTTAAATAACTCTTCCACTTAAAATCTAATTAGAGATATACCTCGACTTTTCGTAAATTAACTCAACTTGATTAATGTTTATTTAATTTATTTATAAATAAAAGCTACATAAGTTATATCTCGGGTTTTTATAATTAAATGATAATTTGACTAATATGAATATAAATGTGTTTTTGAATTATATTTGGTTAGTTCAACCCGAATCATAAAGTTATGCGCTTAGATGTTCTCACCTAAATTATTTTCCGAATAAATGTATAATTTGTATAATTTACACATACACATATAATTCGAGTTTTATTGCGGATTTTCATATCTTTAAAGAACGAATCCTGGCGGGATATCGGCAGAGGATCGAACCACGTCGCCCGTTAGCCGGATAACCATCAGACCGGGCTCTCGCGAACCCGTTCAAGCTGAGCATCTCATCTCCCCCGCCGCCCACGCATTTCTCCGCCTGCGGGCTGTGGCTCGCGTGCGCCTCTTCCCGCTAACCTCGGCCTTCCACCTGCCGCGCTGCCCACCCACCTCGTCCGCCCGGTCCATCCCTTTGCCGCGGTCACAGCCTCGCCACCTCGTCCCCTACCTCATACAGCACAGCACACAGTTGAGCTCAAAATCAGCGACAATGATGGAGCATTCCTTGCCCCGCTCTCCCATGTTCTGAGTCTGCGACCGTTTCACCGGCGCCGGCCGCGAATGCCGCCGTCGTAGACCGCGGCCGTCCGTGCCCAAGCCGTCGCAAATGACCCCGCCCCTCTTGCCCACAGCCCAGGCACCTATACTCAGCGCGGCCGCACTCCTCAGCCGCATCCTCGCCTGCCTCTTGGCCGATGGCCGCGATTGCGCCGCCGCTGCTGTCGCATACTCTCGCATGGTCCCCGGGGGCGTCGTCCGGACGCCAAGTTCAGCCCCAGCCTGCTACCACTGAGACGCACACCACGTGTTTGACATCAGGACTCAAGGTCGACCACAACACCAAATACACTGTGACCGCGTACCCCTCGGGTGTCTATGTGGCGGAACCGCCTAAATTAACTTGGCTAAAGCACACTTAAGTCGCCTAAACGCGATCATGTACTTTAAACAAGTCAACTTGGTCGTCCGTCGGATTTCCTCCGATAAAACCACGTAACGCAGGATCGAGAAAGCAAAACTCACACGATGGTGAGTGGTTACAGAGATTACAACAATCCATCCAGATTAAACAAAGTGCATCGATTTATTACAACATAAAGTTCAGAAATTCAAACATAGTTTGTAGAGTGTTCAAGCAGCGGAAATAAAACAAACGGAAACTAAACGTCGATGCACGATATCATGAAGAAGCCGATCATGACATCACTGACCCCTGTCCTCGCCGTCCGAGGAGGGATCCCACACGACCGTCCAACCCGGAGGGAGCTGGGTAGACCAAGCAGAACTAGCAGCGAACTCAGAAACATCATCCTCACCTGAAAAGAGGTGCCACAAACAAGGCTGAGCAACTATGCTCAACAAGACTTAACCGACCTGTGGTACTAATCCACTAACACCTAGACATGTAAGCTTTTTGGCTCTAGGTTTTGTTTTGCCAAAAGCGACTAGTGTAGGTCCTTACTTTCAATATTTTAACCACCAGTTCTACTGTTGTTTATCATTCTAAGTTAGCAACTATACTAAACAAGCATAGTTTTCCAAGCAATTAATAACAAGTAACAATATTATATCATCATCATCTTTCATTCGTACTCAGTGTAGCATAGCGATCAAGTAGTCCCACACTGTGAGAGGCAGACGAATCGATTCGAATTTATTAACCATGCATGGCAAACCTAATCCCACGACATCCGCGCACCACGAAGGGTCGCTTCACTTGTCAGCCGTCCCCATCGATCCCTAGGTACGTGTCAGGTCCAAACTTCCTTTGGCATGCAATGCTCCACAGTCCCGGTCTCTACCGTACTATGACCGCCATTGCACCCACATGATGCACCATGGGAACAACGTTCCAAGGACAGCAGGGGTATAAGCCACGTCCCAGTTCAATCAGGTACTAGGCTTCCCCATCCCATACTAGGTATGAGATTAGTACTTTCAAACACTTGATCACGAACACCATCACCTTTCGACCTTAGTCCAATTTCAAGTAGACAGACGGGGCAAACCACCGAGTACCAACATAAGCCCAGCCCCGTCCATCATCCTTATAGTTGCAATGAAAAGAAAATCATTCAACTCCTATAACTCGCGAGTGACAGGAAATCACTCGACTTTTACCGAGTCCTATTTAGCATTGCAACTACTCGACTTCTTATACTAGTGTTCAGATCAAGGGGCACTATATTCATGCATCTATGGTTTCAATCAATTCCTATAAACGTAAATGCATAATCAAAACAACCAATATATTGCAAGTATTTAAACATAGGAATTTATGATCCGGGGCTTGCCTTCACACTCGGAGTTAGCGAACTGGTCCTCGGCTTGCTCTAGCACGGGCTCGACTTCGGCGTGGTGTAGATCCGCTACAGCTTCCTCTTCGGGCGTCGGGTGCAGCTCGTATGTACCGTCAGCGATGTTAACTTCTACATGAAATGCAGGTGCAAATGATTCAACATGCAAAACCAAGAGTCTGAAAGGCATTTCATATATTATTCCTTTTTATCTTTCTCTAAAAAGGAAAGAGGTTTTCATTAACTTTCAAACCAAGTCTCATAATTTTCCTGTGAACTACACCTCATTCCTGAATTATTCCAAGTGGTTTCATATTTTTATCATCTCTGGATTTATCATTATGCAAAAAGAAAAATCTACCCGTAGATTTCAATTAATAAACTAAAACAGTAACTTAAATGTCTAAGCTAGGCTCTAAACCATTTTTCTAAGCTTTTATTCTCTGAAACAAACACTTGAGAGTTGGATTTACCTTTTTAGCATTTTTCTGTGATTTTCTATGATTTAAACTAGCTTAAACAAGGATTAAATCATATAACATTAATTCTAACAGAGACATGTGTAAACTTATTTTTATATGAAACTACACAGAATATTGAGTCTAACAAAATTTATCTTGCATTTTTAGCATTTTTCTACACTTTTCTATGCCTTTTTAAACTTTCAGCCTTTTTAGATCTAGGAAAAAAAAGAAAACCGAGGCAATCTTCCAATCTAGCCCTCCAGTCTATGGGTTAAATGCGTAGAGGCCTCTGGATCTTGCGCCTACACCCCTGGACAAAAACCCACCTCAAACATAAATCTCACGATTTTCCCCATAACCCCCTGACTTTCTTTTCCACTCGCAACTAGACCCCTAGCCTTCTTCTTCCTCTGGAACAGAACGCACAGCACAACAAAACAGACAAGCTTGGCCGGCGTTCGGGATTGGGCCAGCGGCGGTAGGGGGAGGGCAGCGGGGCGGCTTGGGGGCGAGGAGGGGCTGCGCAGCAGGGCCAACGGCTCCCAGAAGCAGGTCCAGAGACGCGGATCGGGGCGGCGCAGAAGGGGCTCCGCGGGCGGCGAGGAACGCCGTCGACATGATTGGGAACGAGCGCGGAAAGTTGACCCCAGAGGAAATCGAGCGCGAGCATGATGATCAGTGTCTTACCGCGGTTCCGTTTGAGTGGTTGGTTGACGACGAGGATGACTGGAAGATGGTGTTCCGCGGTGAGGCAGTGGGGGTGGCGGGTGGAGTTCCTGGAGTTGGGGAAAGTGGGATTCCGGGCGATGGGGTGGATGGCAGGCGACGAGGAGTGTCCGAGGGTGTGGCTGAGGAAGTGGAGGAGCCTCAGGCGTGGGCTATTAGACAGAGGCGGAGGGAGCTGGCCAGATTTCGTCGGGGAACGGGAACCTCTCGAGCTGCCGGTTTGGGGCAAGAACTTTCTGTTGGAGGGCACTGGGGCTTGGAAAGGAGGCAGGATACTTGAGGAGGGTGGTTTGGAGGATGGGGCACTAGTACGCTGCTGCGGGGTGGACCGGCCACGGCGGGCACCATTAGCGGATAGGGGAGGCGACTTGGCGGGCGTGCTTGCAGGCGGGCGCCGCAGGCGAAGCAGGCGTGCACGGATGAACGGCTCCATCAGGGCGCTGTAGGCGAGGCCGAGGAGCTGCTGCGTCTTGTCTCGGGCGTGCGTTGGCGGGCATGGCGGCGGTGGCGTGCCAGAGCGTCGCAGGGCGCGTGCGGATAGAGCAGCGGCAGGGGGCAACTCGACGGGGCAGCGACGAGGAGCACGTGCCACGGGGCGGCCGGCGAGGGGAGCGCGGCGCACGCGTGCTCGGCGTGAGCTCTGGTGCGGGATTTGCGGGATCGGACGATAGGGCAATCTTCGAGCGCGATCTTCTCCAGATTTTTGAACTGCACAACCCCTACTCCCTTTACAAAAGTTGTAGGCCTAGGATCTAAGTTCAATTCTTGTAATTGTCTTGATTTCAAATTCGAAGCTGAATTGAAGATAAAACGATTCAAAGTTTGGCAAAATCCGAAACTTTCAGACTTGAACACTTCAGCCATTTTTGACAGTGTTGACCATTTTAGCTGCGTTTGACCTCGTTTTTGAAAACCTTCTGTGCAGATTTTGGCCTAAGCCCAAAAATCAAAGTTGTTAAGGACTCGTAGCACTAAAACTTTCATAAAAGGTTTGTCATGAGCATACATTCGAAAATGTGAGAAAAAGGGCTCCAAAGTTCTGACTTTATTTGATCTGCACCTTTCGGCCCAGATTTGTAATTCGATATTTTGACCCTTTTCTGATCAGTTTCAAGCAAAAAGCTAATTACAAAAGTTGTTAGAATTTGTGAGTTATACAACTCTTAGTTAGGCATATTTTTAAGTTCTTAAGAAAAAAATTGAGTTATGGCTTAAACACATGTTTAGCTCGTGAGGGGCAAAAGGGGTCATTTTACTTGGGTGCAAGGCTGTTTATTGGTTCCATTAAGCTCTAATGACTTCACTTAAGCTCAAAGAAGGTAAATTTTGGCTCATTTGCTACAGTCTCCATCAGCGTTTCAGCAGCAGGGTTGACGAAGCTCTCGACATCAGCCAGCAGGTAATGACGAGGTCAGCCTTCAACAAGTGTGTAATTGACAACCAAAAAGATACTCACGTTCTGAGGCTTAATTAGGGGAGTTCAGCTGCTTTGCTGTTGGATTTGGAGGGCACGATCCAGCAGTCAGGGAATACAGCCTTCGATTTCCTCGATTTCAGAGGCCTGAGAGCCATTGTATTATTCACGTTACTTGTATAAATATTGCTTCTAAAATTGAGTTCAATCTTATCTTTTGTATTGTATATATCAACAACAACAACAACAACATAGTCTTTCAGTCCCAAGCAAGTTGGGGTAAACTAGAGTTGAAACCTAACAAGAGCCACAAATCAGAGTTCGAGCACATGAATAGCTGTTTTCCAAGCACTCGCTAAATCTTTGGGTATATTCTATCCTTTCAAATCTCCTTATAGTACCTTTTCTCATGTCAATTTTGGTCTTTATCTGCCTCTCTTCACATTACTATCATGCCTTAGGGTTCCAGAGGCCTTCGTTGGACATGTCCAAACCATCTCAACCGGTGTTGGATAAGTTTTTCTTCAATTGGTGCTACCCCTAACCTATCGCGTATATTCTCATTCCGGACTCGATCCCTTCTCGTATGACCAAAGATGACCCGCCCTTGCCCATTTAACACCGTATCCGGGTTCTGATATGGCGCGTCGCTAAGAGGTTTACGCCCCATCGGATTTCTCTTGGTTTTCATCTCTATTAGAATGGCTAGGTTTAACGTTGGCTCGCCAAGCCTATCCCCTCCTCCTTTACCGGGGCTTGGGACTTGCTATGTTGAGACAACATAGGCGGAGTATATATAATGATAAAATTGGAGACACCATACCCGGATTCTGATATGGCGCGTCGCTAAGAGGGTTACGCTCCAACGCCAAGCCTATCACAACCCTCCTCCTTTACCATAGGCTTGGGATCTGCTTGTATTGTATATATGATGATAAAATTGGAGAAGTGCTCACTTTGTGTGCTGAGCTGCTGACTAAGCATAGAACTGTAGTGTTGTGGCATCCCCTCCCTTCGGATCAACAGTGTTCCTAAAGAACTGATTCGGTAGAGCAAATTGTGCCACCTACTACAACCACAATTGGACCACATAGACCAACAACTTTAACTAATACTATGGTATACTGGGTTGGGGTATTACAGTTGATAGGTGATAACCTCTCACCATAGGACATCTTACTTTTCCAACCTTTCAAATATGTCTTCCATTACTTTCCAATCATTATTATGGAGTTGTTACGGTGCATTGGAAGACCAAAACAGTAAAATGGAGCCTTCCCAATAGGACATCCAAAAATATCCAAATATTCTTGTTGGCCCCTTATGCTTCCTTGTAATAGAATAACTCACTCTTTTGGAAGTTTATCTTGAGACCCCAGATAGTTGCTCAAAAGCTGTAAGTTGTAAGTCATGTTCCATAAAAAGAATTATATCATCTACATATTACTTCGTATGTTTTTCTACTATAAGTGGAAATGATGACGATAAGCCTTATGATCAAGGGGGGGAATGTTGGAATTGATCTTGGCTTAGTCGAACAGGACTGAGTCCTAAGAGGTTAACAGCCACCCACGTTGCCCTAGTCAAGGGGCAATAAACCCAACTAATGGCTTGGTCCCTAGAACGGCCCATACTATAAGAGAGGAACCCTTGGTCCCAATGAGATTAGGCTAATCATCTCGGTATGGGTATGGACTAGATGACCTACGCCGGCCACCGTCCTCCTGTGATGGTGTCCGTCGCTCTGAAGTTCACCCTCGCCACGCCTGCTTCCTCAAGCAGGCACAGGGACATCAACAGCCCTAAGGGCATCTACTGATCCCATATGTTAGTGCAATTAAGTTCTTATTAGTTGAATTCTTAGGTGTTCATGTTATTAGGCTATGAGATCCTATCAATCAGTGATGTTAATTTTCTAACACCTCTTCCGCCGCGATAGGAATCATTGCCAACTTCTCAACTCCAAGGTAAGCCTCTAACCCTTGATGACCCTTTAACCGCTAATATATGGTGATATCCTTTATTGGGAGCTAGTATCATCTTTTGGCCTTGGTGTCAATAATCATGGCCAAGTTATGTAATTCTTGCCATAATCAGGTGCTAATTTATGTAATGATCACCTTTGTGTGGGTTCTGTCGTTGGACGTTACTATAAAAAAATATTCATGATCCAGGTTGCTATTTCTGTTCTCAGTGATACCGTAAGTGCCTGCCCGTTGGTATTTGATTTTTGGACGCATCTGACACCAAAACTCTGGTTGATATTTCTGCAGTTATTCCTTAGATGTGAAATCACAATGCAAGCTTCCTCTCTAATCAACTAAAGTGTAGTATATTGGAAGAAGACAAGTAGCAAGGCAGACCAACATATGAATCCGCACAGCTGCGCCTCGTGAACAAAGCACTTCAACATTTGTGATTAATCTGGTTATTCATTCTTTGGTTTTCTTCTAGTTTAACAACTTATCATTCTAGATTACTGAATTGTTGACAAGGGAAGAGCAAGATTGTTGTGTTTGAAAATGGCCCTGTCCCTCGAACAACTGAACCGCTGGAGATGAAAAGGACAAGGATTTGAGACAAGTCAATATGTTTAAAATGATCACCGATTTAGCACTTTATTTGCACGCTACTCCAAGCTCAGCTGCGAGCAGAAGAAATTAAAACAATGGCTTGCAATATGATCTGAATGTGCACTTCTACAAGTATATATAGATATCTTCTTACGAGAGACAAACATGCATCCCCAAGCTTGCCTATAACTTAAGTGAGTAACTATCCATGGCTACAATGATTCTGGAAGAGTTACTATGGAAAATATTATATAATCCTTGGTTTTTTAATACCTCACATTGCATAGTCTTGGAAAAGCTGATGGAATCATGTTTTCCATCAATTGTTTGGCTGGAATTGCATGAATGCATGCATGCTTTTCATTGTCGTTAGTCGTAACCCCATTCTGATGCATGCAGCTAGAATGATGATAGGTTGGTTTTGTCTGGTGGAAGAATTAGTCCACGAATATGTTTGAAATTTGGAGGTTCCATATAGGCATTCGTTGGATGTGAACATAACAGTTACATACACAAGTCTTGAATGACTGGCAACACTGTGGCAGCTTTGAGAGCCATTGTAGCGAACATGGTCTCATTAAGCCATAGTTTGTGATTTTGGTGATTGAGTGAGAATATAGTCATGGGACTAATGCTTTGTCTAGCATGTACCTTGTAAGTTTTCTAGGTTCCAAGAATGCAAATCAAATCACGGTAAGGTCCAAATGATGGTATTCTTGACATCCAAGTCATGGTATTTGAGTATCCAAGTCATGGTATTCAAGTATACAACCTATGGTATTTAAGTGACCAAGTCATGATATCTAGATTATTCTATGGTATTGAAGCATCCAAATGATAGAAAAAATGTAGAGACGATTTGAAATGAAAAATGCACCATCGGATGCTCCGATGCCCCACCCGAAAAGCGTCGGAACAAGCGTCGCAGTAATTGGTACGCTGCGGAGAAAACCAAACAAAGTCAACCATCAGATGTTCCGATGGTCACTTTTCTAGTAGCGTCGGACGAATTCTGAGGGACAGGCTTGAAAGACAGAGAAAGTTCAACAGCACCGGATGATCCGATGATATGCACAAAAGAAGCGTCGGACAAAGCATATTTTCTTTGATCCTTCACAGAAGGTTTTGGCCAAAAATCCTTCAGCACCGGATGATCTGACGGCGCCATCGGAGAAAGCATCGGAGCAATGACGTCAGGGGATCCAACGGCTATGTGATGTGAATAGTGGCACCGGTGGATCCGATGGGGGCATCGGATAAAGTGTCGGATGAATTTCTAAGGAATTTGGGTGCAAGGAGTCCAACGGCTAGTTGCATCGGATGTTATACTTTTTCGATGCAGGTCAAAAATAGACCATCAGAACATCTGATGGTATACTTTTTCACTAGCCGTTAGAGCAACGGCTCTTTGAGCCCTTGGGGCTATTTATACCCCCACCACTCGCCCATTTGGAGTTGCTGGAGTATCAACGAATGCATTGAAGACCAAGACTCATCAAGAACACATCCAAACCACCAAAAGTGCTTAAGTGATTCATCAAAGGCTTAGCACAAGCATAGGAAAGTGATTAGTGCTAGGATAGGCCTAGAAAGGAGTAAGTGCAAAGTGTGCCAACCTTGTGATCATGTTCTAGAGTGAACCACTGCTGTACAAACAGGTGTGCCGGTGCCTTGGAGCCATGGTGGCTCGCCGGCAAGTCTTCGACCCTCTGGCTTGGTGTGGAGCGGCGTCAACGACCTTGTGCGGGGGATGTGGCCCCCTTCCTTCGTGAAGAAGCTCCTTAGTGGAAATGGCATCAAGATGACCGAGGAACTTGGCGTGTGCCTTAGTGGCTAAGCCTTTGTAGCAAGTCAAGGGTTGCCTTGGGAGGGACTTGGTGACTGGAAAGCAATACTCTTGTGTGAGTGCTTCAACAACGTGGACTAGTAGTGGCTTAGTGCCTACCGATACCGCGGGATAAATCATCGTGTCAAGAGTTTGCTTCCCCTCATCCTAACCTCTTACATTTCTGCATTTCATACTTGCAACTTGTGTGCCTTTACTTTCATAGTGTAGTATCTTGTTAGGATTGGCTCTAGGTTGCAAAATTTATTTTGGGATGAGGGTTCCACACCAGATCAACCATAAAATGCACTTCTTGATAGAATGATCTAGTTTACTTACATGAAAAGTAGTGGAAACCACAGGTTAAGGTTTTAAGTTGCCTAATTCACCCCCTCCCCCTCTTAGACTACGAGCACCGATTCCTTACAGCCATCCTTTGCAATATGTAAGTATGGCACAAATGCTGCTCAAGCTAGCTTTGTGTAGATACGTATTGCTGTTGCATTTTAGAGGTGCACAAATGCTCTATGCAAGCTTGGACATGAAGATTTGTTTTCCTCTTCTCCTTCCAATTTTTTGACAAGTAACAGTAGTAATTTGGAATATTGGAGGAAGACAAATGCCAAGCTGCCACTTGAAAACATGAACCTGAACCACCAGCTGCGCGCTTCCCAGAGCTGGAGTTCATGATGGAGGAGCTCCTAGAGGGCTCGATGCTTGACGAATCACCGGCGATGGGGGAGATGACAACAATTCAAGCGGAGAGAACTACGGCTAGGCAGGTGGCGCGCAGCACGAGCCACCAGCTGCGCTTAGTTGCTTGTGCACGCCAACTTATTGCGTTTAGTTTCTGATTTTCACAAAGCTTGACTTGCCTAGGTAGCAAATCTGAGTAGATGAGAGATTCTCTCCTGCATCTCGTCTCATGTGGGTGGTTGGCATAATGTCATCAGATAGTTTCAAATACACACTGCAGACAAATTGAAGTAATCTTTGTATAGGTTTAATTCTATAATTTGAAAACACTTGACTACTTGAGCAAATCAATGGGAATAAAAAGCTTTTGTTACTACTTGCTAGCCTAGCCTCCATGCACAGCTTATTCTCGCTTGGCTAGAGAAAGTGGCAATCATGTGTTTGTCCGATGAATGTGGGTTGGATAGCAAACAAATTGCTTGCAACGCGGGAAAAAAAACATGACCAAAAGTGATTTTGAGACTCAAAATCTTGGCAACAAGAGAAGCCTCAACCAACCACCATCTCCACCTCGCTCATCATAAGACAATATCAATCATATAACAGCTTAAAACCACCTCTTAACCGTTGAAGTAGAAATAAATTCTACCTAAAAAGTTGAAAGAGCAGATGGCAAGAGTAAAACGGAAGGGATGTTTTCCTCCATTATTTATAACCGCAGCACAGTAACAACAATGAGAATAAATGAATATTCAGGTTTAATGGACCCGAAGATTTCGCACCTGATTGGCAATTACCATTATTTTCAGAAGAGATAAGGTTACATGGATGGTCATATTGACCAAAGTTGACCCTTATACCCACCAAACTAGTCGTGTAATAGTTCGGAGGCTGTGTGCCATGTGCCCATCAGCTAAAACATTTTTTCTCTGGGTTTTAAGGGAAAAGGGATGCAAATTACATATCGACCCTCAGCCTGATTCTTCGATTCAACCTAAGGCTCGGGGCTACTCCATATGGAGTGCAACTTTTGTCGCACTTCCATATAAAAATTCAAGAATGAAGGATTCAAGACCAAGTTAAAGGAGCCTTGAGCACATTCTAGCCGCATGATAGTACTCGGGTACATTTGAAGACTCAACACGATGAAGTACTCAAAGAGCACCAAAACTAGTTGGTGAGGTCTACAAAAGTACTCGGAACTGCTGCATTTGACTAAAAAGTACTCGGGGGTTTATTGTACATACATTTATGGGCCCACCAGAAGGTTTGGACAGTCCTTGATGCTGGGTTGGACACCGAGACGTGTCTGACATGGAGGCTACGGTGCAAGACGGCATAGTCTACGTGGTAGGACAGGAACTAGTCGAGGATTGGGAAAACTACTTGTAGCAATTAGAGTAGAACTCGCCTAGTCGAATCCGACTAGTATTCTTGTAAATCAACCGACCTGTAAACCTGCCCCCCGGCAATACAAGGCGAGGTAGGGATCTCTTGTAAAGCAATTCAATCCAACCAATACACAGGACGTAGGGTATTACACAATCTAGTGACCCGAACCTGTCTAAATCGTGCGTCTGTGTTCACCTTCGAGTTCATGATCTCGACGAGCTCCACAAACCAAACACTACCTCGGGCACCCCCTTGGTAGGTTGCCGGGTCTAAACATCGACACATCTCTACCTAATATTAAAGTGCGGTTGTTTCTTCCAACCGTTATGGTTGTTTTGCAAAAAAGTCCCTCAACTTTTTCGTAATCGACTCGCAGTCCTTGGAATAGTTCTTGACGATTTTGCAAAAAGGTGCCCAAACTTTACTGCAATTGACCCGAGGTCCAGCCTTTCCTCCTGTTCTTTTATCCCGCCCACACAGCACACTTGCCGACAGCGACGCGGAACACGTGCCACCGCTCCATCGCTCGCGTGGCCAACCCTGCTCGCTCACCACGCACTACTGCTGCTCACTTGGCAGGCAGCTGCTCCCTCGGGCTGTACGCCCTACCTGCCACCTGGACCTAAGGGATGAAGGAGAGAAGAGGAAGGGGAAAGGAAACAATGAGCCGAGTGCCTCCTTGCAGTCAACCAAGTAGAGCCATGTGCTAGCAAGGGGGGAGCATAGTGACAGTCAGCAGGCAACGCAAATAGGGGCAGAGGCCGGGACCTCACACCCCCCTCTCAATGACATTTATCCCCTTCAGATCCGGAACTAGACCTCCACATCTAGCAATTAGGGGCTCGATTTTGCACTTGATTGAAACGATTTGGAGTGGATTATAGAAGAGAGGTGGATGGAAACGAGAAGAAGAGGAAGACACACTCCTACTCATGGCGGCCAGAGGCGCTGTGGCCTAGCGCTCGAAGCGCAATGAGGCTAGGCACGGGGAGGACGAGCAGTTGCCTAGGCGACGGCGAGGACGGCAAGATGTGCATCGCCTGGGTGAACGGCGAGGATGGGGCAAGATGCGGGTGGCACCGATGGACGAAGAGGCAGCGACTGGCTGTATGATGATAAGTACAGGGGAAATCAAATGAATGGATAGAGCGGAGGTTAAGCAGTGAATTTTTTTTATTTCCATGTGTGGGTCCCACGTAATAAACATACGGCATCAAACTACCCACAAATATCTTCTACTACTATACTTACAAAGAGAGGACTACTAGGAACAACGCACCAACATACTGTGAAGTGAAGTCAAAATATTAGAAATAAGCGAATAATAACGTGAGATCAAGTAACGACTCGTAGCAAAGCATTTCTGCTACTATAATATAAGAAAGTAGACATACTTTCTTGCACTCAAATTTGTAAATATGCATCGGCAAAGTTTACTTCATTATTTAAGATATAGAACAAGAAGTGCGCAAATACGAAATACAAAATCAAATAATGAGGGAGAGGTGTTACACAATGCAAACAAGTTGAGACGGTTTCTATCATTTGGACACATCGACCCCGAACTTTGCCTGGAGGAACCTCGTGAACTCCACCACCTTGTCCGTGTCCGGCAGGACGCGCCTGGTGGCGGGGTGCGCGGCGAACCGGTGGCTCCACCTGTCCAGCAGCGGCGTGGCGGACGCGTCGATGAGGGAGAGCCCGTGGAGGCGCTCGCAGGCCCTGAGCGCCGGCAGGAAGCAGCCGAGCGCCAGGTCAAGGAGCCCCGGCGCCGCGTCGCTGCCGGAGAAGAAACCCGCGCCGCTGCTGCAGTCCTTGAACGCCCCCTCCAGCAGCCGCAGCGCCGCGCGGGCGTCGGCGGTGGCCTGCGCGCGTGCTTCCGGTGTCGGACCCAGGGAGACGGCGTCTATCGCCGGCCAAAACTGCCACAAGACACATGCCATCGCCGGTGAACAAGCGTCGCCAGATGTGCTATCTGAAATCGATGTAGACGTTATTACCTTGTCGTCGATGTAGGCGGTCCAGAAGCGGTGCATGGCGCGCTCGTAGGGGTCCTCCGGCAGGAGCAGGGCAGCACCCTCGCCTTCGCCTCCGGCGCCGGCGGCGGCCCGCGCGACGTCCTCGACGTACTGGACGATGACGGCGGACTCGCAGATGGCGCGGCCGTCGGGGAGGAGCAGGACGGGGATCTTGCCGTAGGCGGGGTTGGCGGCGAGGAGCCTGTCGCTCTTGCGGGGCCCGAGCGGCTCGTCCAGGAGCTCGTACGCCACGCCGCGCAGCTCCAGCGCCAGCCGTGCCCGCGCCGTGAACGGGCTCAACTCCCCGCCCAGAACCCTCACTGTCGTCGTCCTGCCGGCCGTCATCGACGACGACGGCGATGAGGTGACGAGATCGATGCAGGCCGGCCGGCTGCAGGTCCCGACGTGGCGGAGTTCGTGCGTCGATCTCAGACGGGCGCTTGCCTCTGTTCGGTAGCCGTCTCGCGCCAGAAATTTAAACGAGCGGCGCGCGGCTGACCGGAGCGGCGAGTCGTGTCGGCGTCATTGACTGGCCGGTGTTGGGCTCGTGCGGGTTGGTGGCTTGATGCGAGCTAATTGATGTTGGTGCGTCTAACTCGAGTTCGCGCGCGTGCGTCACGTCATTTGGCTTGTGGTTAGTATGTTTTGCCCGTTCGTTTTTTTATTTCAAATAAAAGTTGCACACAACTGATGTAAAAAGAGCTTATACCTTTCCTTTTGAAATAATAAGCTAAATTTAGACCCGTTTGGTAGAGCTTATCTTAGTTTCGATTTCACTTGTTTTGCGCAAAATGAGGTTGTAAGCCAAGCCTAAAATAACCACTATTTTTAGGCCCCCTTTGGCAAGACTCTGGAAGGTGCTTCTCCACCGGCTCCACCCGAAGCTCTGCCAAAGGGTAGAAGAGCAAACAGCTTCAACGATGAAGCCCCTCAAAACCCGCTAAGATGAGCTATTCCACAGAGTGGGAGCCAAAAAATGTAGCTCCCAGCAGCTCCTCCCCGTTTTTGCCATCCCTGTCCTCGGGAGGGACCTGAGGACGGCACGAGGCAGCCAGTAGTGGGAGGCGGGGACAGTGCGAAGCAGCCAACAACGAGAGCGAGGAAGGACGGCGGCGGGAGTGCGGTGGAGATGCAGCACGATGGGGGAGCAGTAGGACGGCGGCAAATTTGATCCTTGCGCGGGGGACTAACCTAGAGTAGCGGTGGTGGCCGCCATGGGTGTGTGGTCTGCCGGCCCCGATGCTAGCACGCGGCCTCCCTCCACACCTCAGCCGCTTGTGTAGCAGAAGCAAGTTGCAGCGCAGCAGCAAAGATGGCGGAGGCCTGGGCATCAGCAGCGGAGGAGAAAAGATAGGAAGGAAGGAAACAGCCAAACGGATAAGGTCAAGGAAGAACAAATGACCAACAGAAAAGAGAGAGAAAAGAAAAAAAGAAAAAAAAGCGTGTAAAAAAGAGAGAAGCATCGGATAACAAGGGAAGGGGTAAAAGGAAAAAGAAATGGGAATGAAAAAGAAAAAATTAGTAAGGGTATTATTAGTATATAACAAAATAATTATTGGTTAATATATAATTATATTCATTAATATTCTTATCACATACAAAACTCAAATTATAAACAAGAGAGAAATCACGAGCATATTGGACATTTGATATCTTTCATCTATTCATGAAAAGCAGAAGAAGCTATTTTGCCAAATATTTTTCAAAACGGCTTCAGCTACATCAGAGAAGCTACTCCACTAGAGGAGCCACAGCCGAATCCGTTTCAGCCACAACCATAACCCTACCAAACGAGCCCTTAGCTTCACCGACTTTGGCTTCACCGGTGAAGCCGTTTTGGGAGAAGCCCTCCCAAATGGGGCCTTAGAAGAGATGCCACATTGTGATATAGAGTAGTTGTACGTGGTCACTGTGTGGTGTGTGAGTAAGAGAGCTAACCGAAAAAACTGTACACCATCGCAGCCTGATTTGCAAACGCGGCCATCCCATTTCTCTATGAAAGAAGACGAACATTGGGCTGAATCCGTCCCCTACGGCCCATCTTCTCTATAACGGCCTGCTCCGTCCAGCGCCGTCGGCCCTCTCTCCGCTTCTCCACCGCCCGGCCCCCACCAAGGCCCCCTTCTTCCTCTCCCCGGCGACGGCGCACGCACAAGCGATTCCGACGTCTTCTCTCGTCGTCCTCCTCCTCTTTAGTCACCCTGCACTGGTGCCAAACCGACTTGGGAGCGGGCTGGAAAAATATCCGAATCGGATTGATTTCCCCTCGCGTTGGTGAGTTATTAGTAAACCTTGCTTGCTCCATTAGTTGGTTCTGCTCCTAATCAGGCGAATTCAAGTCTTTTTTCTTCCTCCAGAGGCTCTTGATCCAACCCAAACCATCCGTCCGTTCCCCCTGTGGTTCTATTTGTCTCTTGGTCTTCTTCAGCGCGCAAGATTTGTGTTCGTGAAAAATTTTCTGATAACACTTGTGCGTCTGTGCAAAATTTGTGTTCGATTTTCTGATAACGCTTGTGCATCTGTGCAATTTGTGTTTGTGAAAGGCGCGTGCTAAGACGCGCTACTTTGTGGATGTTGTGTTAAGCGTGGTATGCTAATGATTTAGAGGTTGTGATGCGCAGCTCTGTTGATTGGGTAGATGGAGGTGCCAATGAACTCTGCGCAATCCGGTGCTCACTTCCCTATGCAGCATCGATCCCTCTCGTTAGACATCAAGGTACCTGTCTTGCTGAGCAATATGACATATGGTGTCTAATTTAGTCAGATTAAGTGAAGACGATAAATATATATTAGAGTAGAACATGATAGTTTGTTCTATTATTAGTATGGTTTGGTATTGGAGAGAGTATGATTTGCTTTCTTGGAGATTTCTGACTACGATGATAGCTTGATTATTCCTTTCACCCTTCTGCGTTCTCTAGAGCAATAAGACAGACATTGTTATCAGTAAATATGAAGCCTCTCTGGTAAGTTGCAGGTTTAGTTCTTATTCAGTTGAGTCCTGATTCACATGACAAGGATGTTCATCTTAAATCCACAGGTTATTGTGACACAAATTGGCTGCATGGGAACCATACTGGCTGCCAAGTTTGCTTTCTATTCTTAAGCAAATTCATTCTCCTGAAAATGTCAAATTTATTTTTGTTATTTGCATTATCAGTTCTGCACAAAGTAGCTTCCTCCATGCTATTTCCTTCGCATTGTTTTGAAATTGCAATTTTATTGGATCATTTCGAAAGAGTACTCAAGCTCCCTCCGCATATTATTTCACTGACCCGACCATCTAGAAGTAAAATCTTCAAAACACTTCAGCCACATTCATATCAGGTCATAACTTCCAGATTGTTCATATGCCTAAATCTTTATGCAAGATAATGCCTTTTTTACTGCACAAAGTATCTTACTAGTTACTACCTGACTAGTTGCAAGACCTTATTGAATGACATTTCTACAGTAGGTGGAAAGTTAGGGTCTCTGGACATTTATAGCTTAAGAATGTTGACCTTATATATGACATGTTAAATATAGGAAGTCACTGCTTTTTTTCCTTTTTACCTTGAAACCTCTGTACTGTATTTTTTTATTAAGCTTTAATCCCTCTCCATAGGAAAGATGAAAGTGTTTTCTCGGACCCAACCTATAATGTGAATATTCTTTTTGGGAAGAGAGATGAGGTAAGATCATTAGACCATCAGCCATCAAAACATCGTCTGAACATGCACGGACTAACAACTGTACAAAATTTTGTGACTGCAGCCCCTCCTACTTGCTTGTGCACGCCAACTTATTGAGCACATAAGGTTTGCTTCCCTCACCATCTGCTTCTGCCATGTTGTTTTTCTTCTGTCTCCACATCTTTGAATAACATTTTTCATATGTACGTTTGATTTTCATCACAAACTCCACACAATTTATGACCCTATCTATGCTGCATGCCAGACCATGTTTACCCGTCTATTATTAGTTGAAGTAATGATTACCATTTGAAAATAGTCAGCAGAAGGACCTTCTCTTTTATATGCAAATATTCTCCAGCAAAAAGGCTCCTTGATTATAATTGTTTCAGTATGTGTTCTCCATGTAACTTCTGTGCTTCTAGTATCACAAAATTTAGTTAATATTCCTAACACCACTCTTAACTCTTCCTTTGGCTTACGATAGATACACCATTTTCATACTATCGGATACACAAAGAAATAGTATATATTGAGAACTTACACTGCATTGTACATTCATTTCTGTAGTGGCAGTGGCTCAGCACGGTCGTTGGTGATCTCTCTTGGTCTGAAAGATCATTCTCAGGTAAGATTGGGAAATTCACTTTGTGTGACTGTTTTCGCTAATGGATTTATGGTCTCAAGTCTCCAAATAAGTAAATGCTGAACCAGCACAACCACAGTATGGATTACGGTTGATTTTAGTTTTCCAAACTCCTATGGTCAGTTGAAATTTTAACATTTGATCCTTGGTGAAACGAGTGCTATTCATAACACTCTGGGTAGTTTCTTGAAATAATTAATGTCATAGTCTGGTGACAACATATGCCTGATGCGGTAATAACTTTGAACTTCGCAGGGAACACTGAAGGATATAATTGCAGCTGTGATTGAGAATCGTCTTTGGTGATGGTTGTTATTGACTGAGCTAGAGTTGGGATGGGCTGGAGATGCTGACGTGAACATATAACACTGAGCAAGATGAACCCTTATTTATCATGTATGAAATTCTAGAACTTTGTAGGTAGAATTTCTTTCTACTGTCACGGTTAAGAGGTGGTTTTAAGCTGTTCTGTGATTGATAGTCTTAGGATGAGCGAGGTGGAGATAGGGGTTGAGGCTTCTCCTGTTGCCAAGATTTTGAGTCTCAAAATCACTTTTGGGGGAGCATCTCGTGTTTTTTTTCCCCGCGTTGCCAGCAATTTTTTTTGCTATCCAACCCACGTTCATCAGACAAACACATGAATGCCACTTTCTCTAGCCAAGCAAGAATATGATGTGCATGGAGGCAAGGCTAGCAAGTAGTAACAAAAGCTTTTTATTCCCATTGATTTGCTCAAGTAGTCAAGTGTTTTCAAATTGTAGAATTAAACATATACAAAGATTACTTCAATTTGTCTGCAGTGTGTATTTGAAACTATCTGATGACATTATGGCAACCACCCACATGAGACGAGATGCAGGAGAGAATCTCTCGTCTACTCAGATTTGCTACCTAGGCAGGTCAAGCTTTGTGAAAATCAAAAAACAAACCACCCAACAGACACTGATGATGGACATCAGTAAAACTAATTATTGATTGAAACCGAGCAAGTAACGAGGAACACTAAATCTTTGATTGCTAAACTGAAATTAAGATGCATCTCTCAACAACTACTAGTAGCAACTAGAGACAATTCCCTATTTAACACTAGTAAAATTAGTGATTCCTTTTTTGGCCTTCAAAAGTTCAGCCTCCCCTGTTTGACTTCAATTTTCATTCCCTATATGACATTCTGTTCATTTTTCCATCCAATGGCTGTTAACTGCCACGTGAAATGACAAATTTGACCCTGTGGTCATCAAGGCCAGCGCGTGAGACATCATCGACCACAACTTGAGCTACCAAGGCAGTGCCGTTGACTTCAACACGAGCAGCAGCAGCAACGACTCTGGCCGCGTGAACCTCAATGTGCGTCGCTGCTCGGCGCAGATGCTCTATGCCATCCTGTTCATCCTGATCTCCGCCTCCACAGCCCTTGCATCGTCAGCTGAGCCACCCTCTTGCCGCGCTTATCCTTTTCGTCATCGCCAGCCCAAGGGCCGTGTCGCTTCCTCGAGCAAAGGAGCGGCCGGATTTGCGAGCTGCTGGCCGGAATCGTGTGCTGCTGGCCTGAGTCGCAGGCCGCCGGGCGGAGTTGCGAGCTTCTAGCTGGAATTGTGAGCTGCTGGCCGAATTTGGCGTGGGGGTGGATGCTGGCCATGAGCAGAGAGATGGTGCCGTGGTTTTGGATTGATTGGAGATTGCATACTTTTTTTTTTTGCGTGGTTTGGAGATTGCATACGGATCAGTTTTTCACCTTTTTGCTCGGGGCAGTCGAGCTGCAAGCCGCGGCGGCAATCTGCGGCGGGGACGGGAGGGTAGGGGATTGGTTCTTTTCCATGAGCATGGTCCTGGTAAATTTATCCTTTCACATGGCAGTTAACGATGGAAAATCCAACAGCTTAAACTTAGTGTCAGATAGGGAGGGCTGAAATTTGAAGGTCAAGTAAGCAACCACTCATTTTATTAGTGTTAAATAGAGAATTTTGTGCTATACTTATATATTGCAAAGGATGGCTCTCGAAGCCGCCACAGTGTTGCCAGCTATTCAAGACTTGTGTATGTAATTGTTATGTTTATACTATATGGATCCCGCAAATTTCAAACATATTCGTGGACTAATTCTTCCACCGGACAAAACCAACCTATCATCATTCTAGCTGCATGCATCAGAATGGGTTACGACCTACGACAATGAAAAGCATGCATGCATTAATTCATGCAATTCTGGCCAAACAATTGATGGAAAACATGATTCCATCAGCTTTTCCAAGACTATGCAATGTGAGGTATTAAAAATCAAGGATTATATAACATTTTTCATAGTAATTCTTCCAGAATCATTGTAGCAATGGATATAGTTAGTTACTCAAGTTATATGCAAACGTGGCGATGCATGTTTGTCTCTCGTAAGAAGGTATCTATATATACTTGTACAAGTGCACATTCAGGTCATATTGCAAGCCATTGTTTTAATTTCTTCTGCTCGCAGCTGAGCTTGGAGCAGCGTGCAATAGTGCTAAATCGGTGATCATTTTAAACATCTTGACTTGTCTCAAATCCTTGTCCTTTTATCCCCAGCGGTTCAGTTGTCCGAGGGACAGGGCCATTTTGAAACACAACAATCTTGTTCTCTTCCCTTGTCAACAATTCAGTAATGTAGAATGAAGCCCCCCAGGAGCTAGCGATTCGTCGAGCATCGAGCACCCCAGGAGCTCCTCCATCGTGAACTCCAGCTCTGGGAAGCTGTCGTCAAACGGCGTGAAGTCGAAATTGTTCCAATCCGGCATCCCGATCCCCTCATAGTCATCCGCGACGGCCATGCCCTCGTCTTTGACGCCCGGTGCAATATCCTCCAGCGGCGGTTGTGGCGCCGCCGCCTCCATCGGCCTAACACAGTCTGCGAACTGGGCGTGCGCCGGCTCCTCCGTGGCGGTGGCGTGCTGCTCCGCCGACGAGCTCTCAATGGCTGGCGCCGGTGACGGCGAGCACTTGGCCCCGAAGTGACAGGTATCGCGCCCAGCGCCGTGCATCGCCGCCGTGGGAGCCTGGTGTGCAGCCGCTGGGTTCGCGCCGGCTGGCGGCACGGGCGCCGGCGCCGGCGGGACCGCGAACTGGCGCAGGTTACCGGGCAACCCGGCGCCGAGAACCGGCATGTTGTGCACATGCGGCTGGGCGCCGGCGCCGGCCGCCGTGGCACCGACGAACGCGTGCTGGTGATGGTAGTACTGGGCGTGCTGGGCGCTGGGAAGCTGCTGCTGCTGCGGCGGCGGCGGCGGCATGTGTGAGGTCGAGGCGCCGGCGGCGAGTGCTTTGTTTCCGGTGAAGATCCCCGACGGCTGAAGCGGTGGACAAGGCGCCACCGACGTCGACGGCGCGTAGGGGTCGTAGCCTTTTGGCATCATCTGGCTGCTGCTCCCCGCCGCCCCGTTGTCGCTTTCCATGTCGCCGCTCTTGAGGATGTAGAGGCGGTACAAGGCCAGGTCGTGGAACTGAAAAATCAAGAGCAAACGTGAACCACGAAGGTATATATATGTTTCGGTGTGTAACACTGGTGAGAGAGAGGGGCACTGACGCGTGTGTACTTGGTAGGCGGGGAAGTCATCTCCTGGTCCACGGGGACGACGAACTCGTGCATGCCCCAGTTGCTCTTGACAACCCCACCGCCGGCGACGCGGTCGTAGAACACCATGGTAACCATCCTCCCGGCGACGAAGCCGCCCTTCTTCCGCGGCAGGCGCAGCACCTGGCCGCCGCCCGAGGGCTTCCAGCCGCCGCCCCTGGCCACGCGCACCGGCCGCGGCTCCTTGTGGTCCTTGTCCTCGGGCACCGCCACGCCGGGCCCCGCCTTCTGGAACTGACGCTCGCTGAAGAAGTAGATGTACCGGTGCTCCGCGTCGTCCTTGTACCTCTCTGCACATGCTCGGCGGCAATGTCGGATCGAACGCGTCAGCGAGAGAAATTATAGGAGAGGGAGAGAAGAGGGATCAGAGAAGAGAATGGGAGGGGAGGTGGACGGACCGTGGAGCTCCTCCGGGTGGTAGTTGAGGATGCGGATGTCGTGGAAGATGCCGTGGAGCGGCGGGTCGAGAGCTCCGCCGGTTTCGATGTACTGGGAGAGGATGGAGAGGAGCTCCAGCTGCGTGGGCACGAAGCGGTACCCGCGCGGGAACCCGTGCTTCGTCAAGCTCCCGTCCGCCATCGCGCGGCTTTATTGATTTGCGCGCGAGGCCGTCTCGTTTCGTCGAGTCGAGCTCGAGCCCAGCCGCGCGTCGGGAGGGGAAACAAACTAAGGGCCCGTTCGGTATACTCCGGTGGAGTTGGAAGCCGTCGCGCCGCCTATTTATGCTGCGGTTGCCGGTAGGAGCTTCGAATCCGATTTGTCATCGGGCTCCAACCGACCTGGAACTGGAGTCGGAAGAGGAGAAGAAGCAAACCGGACAAACCGAACTGAATTCCTTTCCAAATCTTGGGCCTAGTCCGATTTTTGTTATTTTTCATTTTTATTTATTACTGTGTATGTATATAATACTGGTATATGTGAGAAATACAACGTGCATGTACATGAAGGTCGGCGACAACAGAAATGCTCGACACATGCATCTATGCTGAGTTCCTGACTGGCATCACATCAGGGCGGCGCCGGCACGGCCGCCGTCGGGCTCCTCGTCGCCCCACCTGGAGGGGCAGAAGGTGATGACGTACTCCTGCGCCTAGCACCCGGTCGCCGTCGCGGCGGTGGTGTCGTAGGCGTAGCTGTAGTAGGCCGGGCACGCGTCCTTGAACAGCCGCGAGTAGACGCTGCCGCGGCACGCCGCGGGCGTCGCGTACGCGCCGCGGCAGCAGAAGGCGTCCAGCCCGAACGCCAGGCACGCGCTCTTGCACGCCACCACCGTCGCCGCCTTCGCTCCACCGCCGGTGGCAGCGGTCACCTGCAGCTCCGGCGGGCACACCGCGTTCACGTCCTTGGCGCAACCGGCGATGGCGCACTTGTTGCCCGTGGCGGGCTTGGCGGACACGGCCACGGGGAGGTTGTACCCGTCCACCAGGCTCACGTCGTAGGAGCTCCCCTTGCTGGGGTCCGCGTGCAGGCTCACCTCCACGAGCGTGGCCGGTGGGGTGCCAACGGACCCGTTGCAGGCCAGCCGGCCCTCGCAGTCGCCGGTGAGGCAGGCGGCGGCGCCCGTGCCGCCGTTCGCGGTGAAGTTGCAGCCGGTGCGGGCCCAGAAGCGGCCGTTCCACGTGGCCGGCGCGACGACGCGCCTCGACTTGCCCGGCGGGACGAGGAAGCCGCCGCCGGCGAGCACCGGGTGGCCCGTGTTGGGCGCCGACGCCGGCCACACCGGGAACGGGCACCGGTTCGCCACGTGGAAGACGATGGCCTCGGCGAGCACGACCGGCCCTGCAGCTACGAAACTGAGGAGAGCAATGAGAGCCCAGGAGAGGAGCGGGCGACGAGCGCCGGAGGTCCACCGCGGGCAGTGCTTCCCCATCTCTTCCCCTCGATCTCGGCGGCCGGCTCTGCACGACGTTGATCGATCTTGCTGTGAGAAGCCGCGAGATATATATAGTAGCTGCAAGATGCAGAAGAGAGAGGAGGATGGACTAGGAGCTTAGGCTTTGATTTGGCTAGGATGAGGTCTGCGCTTAGTGTGACTTGCATTGCAATTGAAGGAAAGCAGAGGCATGATTGGGGAGGACGAGGCCACTAACCACTCTGGTGCAGGCGCGCTCAAGCAATGGAACAAGAAAGCTGCTGAATTCTCCACCTCCAAGCTAAGGCACCTTCTCCCTTTGGTCTGGCCAAACAAAAGATAGTCGTATTGAATAACGACACGATCATAAACACACTATTTTGACTACTACAGTAGTAGCTACTACTAAAAAGTGAATGAATTGAGCAATTTCTTGGTTATTATGGAGGCATTTTAATTTGAAGACATATTAAATCACCATATTTTCGATTGTCATATCGAAATTGGCATGGAAATGAGAAATGTTGCTACTATGGTAATAATGAAAATATACAACATCTCTTTTCCGATTGTCATATGGCTAGTTTGATTTGGCGAATAATTCATACCACCTTTGGCTTATATAAACCTAATAGCATTATTCATATGTTACGATCATGACTACAAGGTGTAAAGGTGGAGGAAGAAAAAATTAAGACTTACAGGTGTTAGTGTTGTTTGTTGAGCTATGTGGCTTAGCAGAAATGACAGCATCTTGTTTGCTGATTCTATTTAGGGTGACACACTGGATAAGATTTTGAGTGTTGCTTCAGGAGGAGGACAGAGACTGAGACACTATACCTCAGACCTGTCGAGCTTTGGAGACTACGGCCACGGAGATCTTCGTAAAAAATGGGTGGCGATTTAATAATAAGCTATGTTTATTTATCATGTCATCATAATGATTTGCTTTTTTAATAATGCTTGGATGTATTAATTCGTGGTGTAGAGGCCGCAGAGGCCCGTACTTTGACGGAATCAGAACATGATGATCTGATACATGCCCGAGAACAATTAACAAAACTCCTTCGAGAAGAGGAAATCAAATATTACCAACGTGCTAAGGTGACAGATACTCTGCTCGGGGATAGCAATACTAGATATTTCCAAATGGTTGCCAATGCCAGACATCGGAAAAAAGGATATTTTCCCTGGAACAAGAGAACGGCACGATTGAGGGCAAGGTTAATCTAAAAGCTTACACTACCAAGTTCTACAAAGACCTGTTTGGTGCACCTGACGAGACTGAGTCAAGAATAGAAGACATCTCTCAGGTCACTCATGTAGAAAATAATTTGCTCACAGCACCCTTCACATAGAAAGAGGTTCAACTGCGCGGGCGCGGGCGCGAGAGGCCGGCGGCGGGGTGTGTGTGCATGTGAGTTTGGGTGCGTGTGTGTGCGAGTGAGGGAATGTTTTTACCGAATATGAAGCATCTTTGCCGAGTGTCTCAGATTGGACACTCGGCAAAGCCAGCTTTGCCGAGTGCCATATCGGGGGCACTCGGCAAATCCTTTTTTTTTCATTTTCCTTCTTTTACTTCCAATGTCTTCCATAAAGTGTTTTTCTAATTTATTCCGATGTACTTTGAAAATACATTGTCAAATTCACTCAACAATATATATTTGATTTTTCTACGAATATTATTTCATTATTTTATGCAGTTACAGCTCAAATTTAATTTATATCAATTAAAATTCTATAATTGCATTTAATAAATTAAAATTATCAAATGAATAAAAAAATTACCAAAATTTCACATGAAACAATCTATGTTCTCTATTGCCTATACAAAAAGTTTTAAATTCAAACCCCAATTCGACCGTCACTTTGACTCCAAATCTTACCGAATCTTTCTCAACACTACGATTCTTCTTCTGAGACGCTTCGGTTTGTAAACATTATACGTGACAAATTATGCGAAATATTTTCAATTTTTTACCACAGCCTCCACATATGATATCATCACATCATGACAAATCTCATGATTTTCAGACTTCGTTTGCTTTTTTTAGAATTTAAAAAACCATTCGACCACACATTCGTGGTCGTGTTTCCTTAACAAGGTGTTCGAAATTTCTTTTCATTTCCTGGGTAAAGTATCACACTGGACTCAATAACATGAATATTATTTTTCTACTCATTTTATTCCATTATTCGAATCACTTGCAGTTTAAATTTAACTTATACCAAAAAATTCCTAGAAATACAATAAATTAATTAAATATAGCAAATAGATTAAAAAATATACCAAATTTTAACATGGAATACCACATGTTGTATGTGGAGAGTAGAAAAAGTTTCAAGGTCAGAAGAGAGAAAAATAAAATTATTTGCCGAGTGCCAAATAATTACACTCGGCAAACATATTTCTTTACCGAGTGCCAAACAATTACACTCAGCAAACATATTTCTTTGCTGAGTGCCTGCCTTTGCCAAGTGCTTTTGGCTATTTTGCCGAGTGTATTTGTTTGCCGAGTGTTTCCACTAACGGACACTCGGCAAACGTGCTTACGGATGGCACATGGACTAACGGATGTCCACATGGCGGTTCTTTGCCGAGTGCCTAGCTTTTGCCGAGTGTTTTTTTCTCGTTTGCCGAGTGTCAAACTTTGCCAAGTGTTTTTTACCTCTTTTGCCGCGTACAATTATTTTACCAAGTATTTTTTTCCAGCAGTCAGCAAAGAGCTTCTTTATTGAGTGCTCGATGAAATGCACTCGGCAAACACCCAGTTTCCGGTAGTGTTTATAGGCACACGCGGCTGTGTCTCAGCACGATACGGCAACAAACCGATATATTGCTTTTGGCCATTCCACTTTTCTTAACATTATTTTCTACGTCCAGATCTCATGTCGGCAAAGGTTATTTTCAGGGCATGCTCGTAGATGGCCAGTGCAAAAACCATACAGTCGCCGCCTGCAAGCCATCATGCTTGAGTACTCAACATTATTAGTCAGGAACAAGACATGGAATCTGGAGCCACCCGGTGGTCATTAGGTATGAACCTCATTTGGAGTGTGGTTACGGCCGGGAAGTAAAAATATTCAAGTTTCCGTTGCATACTCAGCAAACGTGCTGATTTTTGTTTTCGTTTTGGTAGGATACGGTAGGAGACAGCAGGGCCACCAACCGCCTTTGTTGGCCTGCTCAATTAACAGATTGGCCGGCCTTCCACGTGCGTGTGTTTGGGCCTAACCCCTAGACAAAAACTGGTTCGTCGAGTAAGGCCTTTCAACCCGGGGCACATTGGGCCGAGCTGAAGACCTCTCTTGTTTAGATGGAAAACCAATGCGGAGATCCTGCACACTTCCATAAGCTCGTTTACTATGTGACTTCCGTGGTTGGAGATTCGTGCGAGCTTTCTTATCCACTCCTGAGCCCTAACGCTCTCGCACGCCCGAGCCACCGCCAAATGGAGGACACACGTCAGCGGTCAAACGGAGGAGGTGGAGGAGAATCCCATTGGTTTCAAAGTTCAAATGCATTTTTCTCTTAAATCATTAATCCATTTTGAAATCCGTTTGAACCACTATGTTATTTGGAATTAATGCAACAAAATAAGATCCAATATGGGTATATTTTAAATTTTTTATTTATTTTTTAAATCAACATTTGGAATGTGTTGACATTTTGGACATACTACTTCAACATATACACAAATTGTTGATCTAGTCTATCCGAAATGTTGAACTAAATTTGAGAAAATGTTGAACCTAGCATTTAAAAATGTTGTCTGCATTCGTTCAACATTTTAAGTATATCTATTCAATTTTTATGCTTAAAATGTTAAAAAAGTATAGTCAGAATGCTGGATTATTTTTTTCAAAATGAGTTGAACTAAACTCTTCGTGTTAAAAATTACATCACCGTACATCTTAGTATATAATTGGGTAATAGCTAGGACAATTAGAAGATTGAAGAAAGAAAAAAAATAAACAAAGGCATGTATGCTGCGATGACTCTACCGCTGCATATGTTAGAAACAAGACCTTGCACGCTTGGTACACAGGCAAAAATACTGGTGAGCTGTTAGTGGAGAGTAATACAATTAGTATTTGGGTCTAATGGGCCTTATAGTTACGAAGCTTAATGAACTTTTGGAAGCTAAATAGGAGCCCAAAACAATGATACTTCTATAAAAACGAAGAGAAAAGGCTTAAAATTTTCTTGACATTCCAAGGGCTCAAAGATTTTCACACCGAAGCCTATGAGAACAGTATACTTTTTAACAATAATGGAACTTGAAGACATCCCGGCCGCTAGTAACTTGAAGACCTTGAAGACAGTCGGCCTGTTCGCTTCAGCTTATTCAGCCGGCTTATCAGCCACCAAATAGTGTTTTCCTCTCAGAACAAATCAGCCGTTTCAGCTTTTCAGCCGGCTTATAAGTTGAAGCGAACAGACCCAGTAGCGGCCGGATGTCTAAAAGTTGTTTTTTCCCAAATCACACAGTGTAGAAGCAGACATTTACATACATATCCTTACGAACACACGTACGCAACTCTACCTCTATGAGCATCTCCGAAAGATCAAGCCAGCAAATTCTCAAGATTGATAAAGTCACCACTGGCACCTCACTATCGATGGGTATGTCGACTACCACTGAAAGAATAGCTCTGGTTAAATTCAAAAATAAATCCAGAAAAATACGAGCATTAGTGCTAAGTTGAACCCTAATGGACAGGTTCCACCATAAGATCCGGCCGCTACATCCAAACACGTACAAACTGTTACTTGCGAACTGAACGTAGCTCGGCTGATAAGGTTTCTTGTTGTGATAACGGCTGGGGCCATATCTCCGAGAGAGAGGAGGTGTTGTCAGTTTGGTACTTATGCCATGTTACTAAAAAAAACACCTTAAAAACTATTTTGAACTGTTGCGGGGATTATCTGTCCAGTTTTGAGTTTGGGTATACAATATCCGAATTTTATTTGTTTAGGGGAGCTTTTCAGATTTCATGACAAAGGTCAAGGGTCTAAAATAGACTTATTACTCTTTTATATATGTACAGAGCAAACTTATAATTTGTGACTTAGCTTTTCTGGAAATTTTGCAGATACCATCACTCTATTAGTCATTGGGAAATCTGGAAGGAGCGTTCCGCTAGGATTTTTCAACGTCCAGAAGTTTCGGCCACATCTTTTTGCTAAGATAAAAGATGAGGCCTCCGCCTGGTCGACAGCAGGCAGGGGCGAGATCTTTAGCGACCTTAATAGCACGAGAATAATCTATTTTGCTTCCCGGCAAGCCAGGCTGTAACTATCTTTCTACTCTATCAATGAAATAGGCATACTCTCGTTTGTTCCAAAAAATTAGGGGGTGTTTGGTTCCACCTTGCTAAAGTTTAGCAACTTTTAGCTGCTAAACTGGCCAAACACCCTTGCTAAAACTTGCTAAAGTTGAATTGCTAAAGTTTAGCACTTTAGCAAGTTTTTGGTTGCTAAAACTTGCTAAAAGGTGGGCTGGACAACCTATACCCCTCATTTATTGCTTGTCTCCTCCCTCCTGCGCACCTTTAATAAGGGTAGATAGGTCTTTTTACAGCTCATTAAATGCCTTTTAGCAAGAGTATCCAAACAGCTTTTGCTAAAGTTTAGCAAATTTTAGCTGCTAAACTTTAGCAAAAGTAACCAAACAGACCTTAATTTGAGAGGTTGACAACAAGTGCATGCATGCAAAATAAATTGCCACTCTTCTTTTTCGGCTGGAATGAGTATAAGAGTATACGTAAGGCGTGTGCATATTCAAGAAGAGATGATAGAAAACAGCATGTTACTACCTTCAAGTTAAATACTCACCAATACCATAGTACATGTGAAGCTATATTGAATGTGGAGCAGCTAATATGAGAACAGCACTTGTGTGAGTATTTAGTAATGTTGTCTATTGCCCAAATTTTGGTATCCCAGTATCAAAATCGTGGAGGCGTTCAGCTCCATCCAACGTACTCTGCTCACCTTGTTCGGCTCCTATCATTACTCTGTTTGGAAGGTGTTGTCTCTGCCATTGTCTATTGATCGTCGTAAAGGGAGAACAGAAGCATCTGTTCTATTCTGCTGCTTCCACATATCACAAACAATCGATCCTGATGAGCCAGGATATTGCGACGTACGACCATACGATCCACGTGGCACAACATGACAAAACAAAGATAGAAGCTGAAAACAAAAGAACAATCGCAAAACCTTCCGAGTTCCAAACCGCATTCATGCCACAGTCAGCTAAATTGCTTTCATTTTGTTTTCTGATCTCCCAGCTCTGGCTAGAGCAGTGCTCTTGGTCCTGCCTCCTAGGGAACGTGCGCCGTCAGAGAATGACGCGTGCGTGCCTGCACGACAGCTTCACCTGCTCACTGCATTGCCGAGCACAAGTAGCATGCGCTTTGTATTATACCCCTAATAAACAGGCAGAGGTCCTATGCAGTACTGCTCTATACAGTTGGGTTGCTGACGCGTGGATCTGAGTCCATGCGTAAGTGACTCAACTGCAGGTGAAGCTATTGCTGAGGAGTCTTGCTGAATAAACATGCGAGGATCATCGTCCACAACCCCTTGGTCCGCTCTCCGTCGTCTCGCTCCACCTGCAATCATCGCCCTCTCTTGCAATTTTTACGCGTGCAGGCAAGTAGTCATATCTCGTGAGTTTTACCTAGATAGGTTTTTAACAAGGAAGCCATTGCACCAGTCAAAATTATTTCAAGTGTTGTCTCTGGTGTGTTGTGAATATGCCTATCAGTGATTGTGATCTTGATTTGTTATCTGCGAATCTGTTACAATTGTTGAAGAATTTGAGTTCATGATTAAATATGTGAACTTTTTTTTTGAGACTTGGAGATTCATTCATTATCAGACACCCTGATTACAATCAGACTCCAACAGGCTATGGATGCTGGACGGGGCATCAGAATGCCACTCCACCGTTTCAGTCATACCAATAGCCTGCCTAGCAATCTCATGGGCAACACTATTACACACTCTACTAACATGCAAGAGTGTAAAATCATTAAACTTCAGGCTCCAGCTCGTGCATCTCCCTGAGAATAGGTGTAATGACCGGTCGGTGTGTTTTCCTGGACTCCCAGAGCTGCACCAGCTCCAGTCAGTCAGATTCAATGCAAAGCTTCACAACACCGCACCTCACAGCCAGCTTCATTCCATCCCTGCATGCCCAGGCCTGCACTTGTTGTTGCATCCATGCAATGTACTTACGGTATCATCTCGAATCACAGCGCGGGTCGCTCCTTGCCTGCTGGTGTCTTCAGACATCCACATTGCATTTGGCCCAGCCTGCCGCCGGTCTCTCCCAGCGCGGCCTAGTTGTTGCAGCCACTTTTCTGCTTCCGGGGATGCACAAGTTCCCGCAGGTCGTAAGCTGTTGCTCTCCGGACCGGCCAAACCGGCTCGCCATGCCGTCGCTTGTTCCGTAACGTCCAGAGCGACCACATGCCCACACGTCTCACTGTGTGCTTCTGGTTCGATGTGGCGCTTATGTAGTACATGTTTCGCTGGCAACAAGTCATGTACAACTCATGTATAACACCTTTACATCAATGTTTATTGTTTGACTGCGTGCTTCAAATACTTTTGACAACAGATTTAGTGATACGTTTTCTTGATTGTATTGAACAAATCAAAGCTGTCAACCTAAAACAGAGGTTACTCCCGTATAGCTCTATCCGTTTTGGAACCGTGCGTGCTTAATTAGCCTAAGTGCCTAACGAGTTAGCAAAAATTTCCTTAACGAGCCAAGCCATGCTTAGCCATGGAAGCTAAGCTAATCTAATCTTGCAATCCAGCAAACTAAAGCATATGCGGCAATAGAATGCTGCACCTCGATCTGCTCAGCATGTTCATCACATCATCTTCACTACAGTTGGTAGCAGATGCCGCTCTGCTCTGCCTCTGATTTCCAACACCCGGTCAGCCAAATGTTTTCTGATCGATCTCTGGACGCCGTGACTCAGTCTCAGTCTGTGTTCCTGCAATCAGGAAGCAGGCAGATGCAGGAGCCGTGCAGAGCGGCGGCCAGCAGCAGGGCTCTGCTTCGGCAGAGAATGATGCGTGCGCGTCAGAGGTCAGAGCCAACAAGCGGCCGGCAGCGCGCCAGCTCAGCCTGCTTCGCCAAGCAGCGGCGACGGCGGCTGCGGGCGGGGCCAGCGCGCGGGGGTGCATTGAATCCGACTGGGATGGATGACGCCTGACCGGCCACCACACCCAACCCGCTCATGGCGGGCGGGTCGGAATCAGATGGATGGGTGGGTGGATATCAGCAGAAGAGCGGCGACGAACGGAGCAGAACAGAGGGGAAGGGCATGGAATGGAAGCTGTCCGAATGGCGGGCGTCACCTGAGTTGGTGTGCCCTGATCCGGACCCCGGGTAGTTCAACCACCGGCATGGCCGCTCTCGTCTACAACGAAAGAAGCATCTCAATTCTTCTTGTTCCCGTGATTTGCTTGTGTTAACTGATGTATCTATCGGGGAGATTGCGGCCGCAAACAGTGCTGGTTAGTTGCTCCGGCCTTTCTATTGCGGACCCAGTCACATGCATATGCATCGCCGACTCCGAGTTTCTTTCTAAACATTTGAACGCTATACGAGCAGGTTTAGTTTGGTGCTACACATTCGAATGTTATACGTACGAGCAGCTTTAGTTTGTTTGAAAATATAGTTTTATAAATTTATATTTTTGATAATATTTATAAGTATTTTGTAATCAACACTAAACAGTACTCCCTCCGTTCCAAATTATAAGTCAGTCCAACTTTCTTGGAGAGTCAAACTATTTTATGTTTGACCAAAATTATAAAGAGGATCACAACGAATAGATGTACTATGAAAATATATTTAATGAATAAACTAATGGTACTTATTTGGTACCATGAATGTTAGTATTTTATTGTATAAATTTGGTTAAACTTGAGATGCTTTGACTCTTCAAGAAAGTTAGAATGGCTTATAATTTAGAACAGAGGGAGGGAGTGTCAATCAAGGTTCAATGCTATATTAAAGATCGTACCGGCATCGACAATACGATACGGTTTAAGGAGCGGTAGTTTTCAGCGGAGTAATGGTTCAAACAATTGATTGGCTCCCGCGCTGTGGTGGCTCCCATCAGCTAAAGCATTTCGCGGTACATGCTAGGACGCTATGCATGCACTGTTGGTATGTACCGGAGATATCCTGGGGATAGATGTGGTGCCATGTGCCCATCCTTGATATTAAATGAGAGATTGAAACCTCCCCAGTCCAGCATCACTGGAGAAGCATGTACGCGGTGTCACCGCTCACTAATTATGCTACTGGGAGAGGATCATGCTGATCACAGCTAGGTCGATCATCATGATGTTACAGTACCTTACTCATTACGACATACACTATTCGTTTTGTCTTTTCTAAGTATCCTATATTATATCCAGATACATAGTAAAAATTATGTATCTAGAAAAGCCAAAACGAATTGTAATTTAGGACGGAAGAAGTATATGATTAATTAATTGATTATAGAAATCAACCGACGTCCGGAATAGATGTGGGGAAGATTTTTTCCTCGCAAAAAAAAGTAGAAGAAGATGTGGGGATGAATTCCAAGCTTGTGGCAAATACCTATCCGGGGCCGTAGGAGCTCCACAAGGATGTGATGCATGGTTGCGTCACTGGTCAGTAATTAATTAGGCGGCAGGAGGATCACAGCGATGACGATAGAGCTGCAACCGTGGTAATATACCAAGAACGTAAAGTTGAAACCAACACATGGAATCGTTAATCCAAGATCATCGCGTTTCGTCACACCAAAACATACACTTTTTGGTGTTCCCGGGGCGGTTCCCCCTCCCTTTAAAGCTTGCTCAACTCATTAACCCATGCCTGCCTGCAACAACCGAGGCCAAAACCGAAGGTTGTATATACTTTCTCTAGCAACCACCAATTGCAATACAATACACATAAAGGCATAACGGACACCACTAGTATAGTAGTATTACCAAGTAGCTAACTAAAATTGCCACAAATAAGCAGCATGGCGCTGACAAGTGACAGCCACATCAGCATGGTACAACTGCCAACTAATTCTTAGGCGCATGTGTGTGAGGCATAAAGAAACCATCAACAAAATCAACCATCAAATGCATGACAAGGACGCATTAACGCGACAACAGTGACATGCATTGGATGGTCGTTTCATGACGTGGCCCCGATCGATTAATTAAATGAGGCTAATGAACCGCATCGTTGTTGCTTCTTTTGTTTTCCGGCTAGTTCAAAATGACGTTGATGTTGGGCAGCTGCGAATAGAACGACCGACTGGGGACGATAGTGTTGAAGCGACGGCGGAGAAGATGCGAGACTACCAGTAGTGCACTCTAGAGCATCTCCATAATGACACGTCAGGTAGTTACAACAGATTCGTGTAAGAAGATTTGCATTCATATGGATTGGAGGAGAGAATGAACGGAAAGAGAGAAGATATAGTAGTTCTAACTAGTCAGATTTGCGCGCGATACACGCCTGTATGAAAGATGTTAACATGAAATAATGATGAAATGTGAATTTGTTATCTTTCTATGCTCGAAGTAGCATCGCATCGATGCATCAAATCAAATAAAAGAATAAAATATCATCTAAAATCAAGTTGATCGCTTCCAATATCAAATTCAAACATTTTTTTTATCATAATGGTCATTCGAGTACTGTATAATTTTTTTTTCTTAGGAATTCACTAACTTTTGGGCATTAGTAGATATAGCTAAGGATTGCTGTGCTATATTACGCTGGTTCTTGGCGATGAATGAATAATTCAATCATATTTTGCGAGTTTATGATTTGAAAGCAAAGTCCAAAAAATAAGTAGGGCTGCCACATAATAGAAGTATACAGAGTTTATTTATTTCTTTTATACATAGAGAAAATTAAATATATTTATAATTTTCATACAACGTAACTGCAAATAATAGAAAAAACGCCATCGATAATTTTTTTAAAAGATCATGAGATCTGCTTAATACACTGGTGGAAAACTCACCTTTAGTCCCAGTTGGTAGGGAGCAAATCTCCTAAGAATCCATCCAAGATAAAACAATCAAGACGAAAGGGGATCTTTAGTCCCGGATCACTCAACCGGGACTAAAGACACCCTTTAGTCCCGGTTGGTAAAACCAGCCGGGACTAAAGGGGTCGCCACGCTAGGCACAGCCCCCACCCCCTTTAGTACTAAAGGATTCTGCGTCAAAAAAATATTAGAAATTCCCGGGAGTCTCGGTTGGTAATACAAACCGAGACTAAAGGGTCCAAGGACTTTAGTTTTTTTTTAGCCACCCGTAGGGGACCCTTTAGTCCTGGTTGGTGTTACCACCCGGACTAAAGGATCTCCCACGGGTGGCTGATTTTTGACCCGGGACTAAAACATCTTTTATCCCGGACCAACTCTAAACCGGGATAAAAGGGGACGCATGGAAAGTGAGTTCTCTACTAGTGATAATAACATGTGCAGAATCTTGATCTCCCCCTCCTCGGTCGTCAAAGAATATATACTTGGCTGACGATATATGGCTGGCTCGATCGAGCTACCAAAGCGCGTAGTGTTATTACTGACGGTTGGTTAAGTGGCCTGCTTTTACTCGCTCAACTGTAGCCCATTCATACACAAATCTAAGTGCTCGCTGGTAGCTAGGGACGATGGTTGGTTGGAGGGCCCATGCACACTTGTCTAGCGTACACGTAAACCCCTACATTACGTACAGGGCCGGGCCGGCCGGTCCCCAAGCGCCCTCCCCGAGTGGTTTTTTACATCTTTTAAGACGGATTAGTTGATCCCAGGAGTCTGCAGTTTCCGCTCAATTCAATGGCTTGTCATGCCAGCAATCGTGCTAAATACCATGGATATATAGTATGATACTCCGCTCCGGCCGGTATGCGGGCATAATCTCAAGCTTGTTTCACGTTAATAAAGCTAGGTCTTAATTGCCAAACTTGGTTCGATCGATGCTCGAAGAACCTCCAACTCATAAGGTTTCATGACATTATTTTGATATTCTTTGGTTTATTAATTTATAACACTATTCCTTGAATTTGAGTATATTGTCTCCAACCACAAGCACACTCACACATAGGGATGACCTCCACTCTGCACTAAAATGAACTTCTACCGATATATACATGGAATCGAATTCGAATAGCACTACAATACTATAAAAATGGTTGTCAGGGGTGGTTGAAACAACATTTGTAGGGGCGGGCACACTACACGCTCCTACTTTTTGCAGCTACAAATAGCTATTTAAAAGAGCGGGTAACTATTCGCCCTGGTAAAACCGTTTCCTGGAGCGGGTGATGTCATGATCCGCCCCTGCAAATGGTTATCTTTAGGGGTGGGTGATGGCATCACCCGCCCTTGGAAATGTCATTCCCACTAAAATTTAGTACCATTTTCACGCCAAATTTTTCAAATGTGGTTCTACCAAGTATCAACCCATTCAAATCCAAGTCTCACAAGGCTTCATGATATTATTTATTAGGTACATTATTTATAACACTATTCCTTGAACTTGAATTTGAGTAGTATAATACACAAAAATATAGCATTGTTGTTCGTTGGGTAGAACGGTTTTGATTATTGCATAATGCGCAGCTTCGTTTCCCTCGTGTTCATTGTCCCCAACCACAAGCACTCTCACCATCTCATGAAGGGACGATCTCCACTCTGCACTAAAATGAACTCGTAGGGATGGATTCGATTCAATATATATGGAATCGAATTCAAATAAAACTATTTATACTGTAATTTAATTCAAGTACGGATATGAATACAAAATAGATAATTCGAGTTCGGATTCATGTTCAGATACCTACTCAATTTGGAAGATAACAAGTATAAAATTGCCTTATCGATTATTTTAGTAGAACATCATTATATAACACATGTACACCAAGATAAATATTCCACTAAAAAATAAATAAATGTTTCAATATATATAATAAGAAATAACTATGTTAAATATATAAAAATAATTTCATCAATAAATAAATAAACTAAAGTATTTAAAATAATATGATTGGTCATATTAAAATTAATCAAACTTAATCTTTGTATAACATTGTAGATATTAAAATTAATATCGTAAGTCATTAGCCATATATAGATAGGTTTTAAATAGTTTCATGGAGATATCATTTGTAATATTAAATTAATATCATTAGTCATTTGTCATATAGATAACTTTCAAAAATTTAAAAAATGTGCATCATTAGTAGTATTAGAATTAATATCATTTATCGTAGTAGTTAGTCATAGTCTCACAGAGATGAGTTTTAAATGGTTTCACCGGGTACTTAGTTCTTCACGGATACGGATGGCATTTGATATTCCACATTGAATAGAGAAAAATAACAAAAAATGAATTCGGATTCATCTATTTTAGTACCCATATTAAAATTGGATACGAATACGGATATTCGTATTGAGCGGATACATATATGGATAATTCAGATTTTCTTACACTCATATCCATCCCAGTGAATTCCTCACAACTCAAAACTTGAAAAGTTCATTGCTTTGGGAATCAACTCAACCTAGTTCAAGTTCCAGTGCACCAGATAAACCACAAATTGAGCTCCTGATTTTGGATAAGAAGGGGCGAGTAGCAATATAATGAAATGGTGTGGTGTAGGGAAATAGAGAAAACGTGAGAAAAGAAAGAAACCAACAGTAGAGAAGTAGGGTGGATGAACACCGTGATGGGGTGATACATTTGTATCTTTTTAAGATATGCATAGCACGTTTTTCATTAAAAAGAAGAGAAGTTCGAACATGTACAACCGGGATACACGACCATGCAAAAATGGAAAAAAAAACTCGTTCAGTGGTTGTTGACGGTCCTTAAGTGACAAATCCGACCGTCAATACACTCAACGAATAAAGGAAAACTAACATTTATTACTCACATATTTAATTATAATAACCTAGTTCCACATGTATTTGTAAATAAGTATTTTCAGTTACACAAGTCTACTATAGGAGAGAAACATGCGCGAACACCAGAGAAACACACCACAGAACACTTTACGAGAAACACCTTCGGCCTTGGGTATGGCTTTGTACTCGACTTGTTAGCATCCTATTTATAATATAGAGTATGGTTGTTATGCTATTTTGGTAGTATGTCATGCCATGTCTTGTGCTCTTTTAAGTTATACAATTCATATGAATAGACTAATTCTACGTTACCGCATCGATTCATTGTGCCTTTGGGCTTGCTATAGTTCTATGCATGTCGATCATCATGATCGGGGTTTGTTGATGCTCGTTATTGACACACTTTTAGTGCTATTTAGCTAGTGTTTTCATGTATATTCTTATATTAACCCGCCACTTGCGCCTAAAATAACCCCGTATTCACATATGTGTTGTGTTTTGGACCATATTGCAAAATCACAGGAAATACGACATAAATGAAGGGTTATTCTATAAGTTGGATTTGGGCCCGGACTTTGGATAATGGAAGGCCCAAACATGAATATTGAACCGCAGGCCCGCAGGAGGAGCTAAAACTTGCACAGGCCGTATCTTCCTCATCCGTACTCTGATTGGAACAAATTTATAGGAAAAATTGCATGGATCAACGAGATCTACAACTTTTGTATGAAGTGCTTGGGCATTGGAGGCAAAAATAGGGCAGGCCGATCGGCCTATGGGGGTCCAGCTGATCGACCTAGCCCGTTTTTAGCTCCGTTCGTCGCCCTCTTTCACCAAGAGGAAGCCCGCGACGTTCCTAGGGTATTTTTCCAAATACTTAGCCTCAACAGCACCCCCAACCAATGCCTCCAACTATAAATACCCAAGACATTCGACAAGAAGGAGAATCCCGATGAGTTTAGACCGAGTCGCCGCCACCACAAGAGAAGAAATAGGGTTTTAGATCTGATGAGGTGCTTCATCATCGAAGAGGACCTCCAGAGGAGGGAGGAAAGTCATAGGCCAATTGGCCTAGGGTGCCCCAGGCCGATCGGCCTAAGGCCCTCATGCATCCCCTCGTCTTCAGTCAGGGTGTTCTCCAGGTGCTTCATACCCCCTTTATTTGTCAACATGTGTAAGATCATGGGGTAAAGCCTCTATTCATCCCTAGGGTTCTTATGGTTCTTGATATGTAACTGCTACATGTTCTTTATGCCCATTAATGCATCATGGTCTATGTTGTTGCAATGCTTCATTTACATATGTGAGCTCTTGTTCTGTACAACATATGTTATTAGTAGAGTTTCTGGTAATTGTGGTGATTAGCTTCACTCTGCGGATGTTTCGATATAGTGTGTGTGAGCAAGGTGTTGAGTATCCCTACGTAGTGACAGTATGCGGGATGGAAAAGGTCGAGCGAGCACGTAACCGCTGTGATAGCTAGTGAGGGTAGCACCCATCTGTGTAGATACATATTCTTGTGAACCTAGATCATAGGGAGGGAACACTTATATCTATCTCTATTTCCAATCTTATGTTAACCTTTCCTATATTGTCTCAATCTTTGTTATTAGTTTAGTTTATCTCTCTACACATACATACACTCAGTTTCGTTAGCAAGATTGGTATAAAGTGAGAGCCAACAATCCACTTATTCCACGGATTAATAACTTTGGGGGAATTCTCTAAGGGAAAAGCTATAACTAATCCACGCGCTTGCGTTACACGAATCGGTGCGCTAACTGCCGTCAACAAGTTTTTATGGCACCGTTGCCGGGGAACAACTTAGTTTGCTGTATTTGATCTTTGTATTGATTTTACTAACCCGCTAATATTTAACTTTTGTGTAGATCTTTTTATTTTTCTTTTCAGTGTCTAGATGGATCCATTCGTCCAACAAATGGATAATGAAGAAATGTCGCTAGGGAAGTTAGCAACGCCATCATTAGAGGATTTTCAGATGCAAAATTTAGATTCGGCACTTGCTACAACCCACTATAAATTGAATAATGGAATCATCGAGTTCATGGCGACAAACCCTTTCGGAGGATGACAACCCATACAGACACATTGAGCGATTCACGATGATATGCAACATGGTGCAACAAGAAGGAGTTCCAACTGCTTGGTTCAAGTGGAATCTTTTTCCATTTTCTCTTGAAGGTGAAGAGCGAAGATGGTACACACTTCCATCTATTGAAGTGAAAGAAAAATGAGATGAGTCGTGAAGAAACTCTGCATACAATATTTTCCCTTAAGTAAGGTCCAATGTTTAAGGAGGCAAGTGATTTGTTTCAAGCAAGGAGAGGATGAAGGGATTGATGAAGCCTGGAATCAATTTAATGGACTACTTGAGCAAGGCCCGAACTTGGGAATTTCTGGTGACATGATGTTGCATTCATTTTATTTTTCACTAATCCCTCACTCTTCCCAATATCCAAGAATGTGTGCAGGAGGTGATTTCATGGAAAAGACGATTAGAGAAGCTACACAGATCTTACAAAGGATAAGCAATGCAAAACGAGTGGAACGAGAATGACAAAAACTCTACTAGGAGGAGCAAAATGAAAAAAAACGACAGAGATGCCTGCTGAAATTTTTGAAAAAGATGAACCAAGGCTCAAGGAAGATGAACTGGTCACACTAAAAACTAAAGAACCACTTCCTGAGGTAAGAGAAGTCATTACACATATTAAAATTGTTGAAACAAACATGAATGCAGGCTGTAATTTTGAGAATGCTACACCATTGGCGGAATTTGAACAACTTCATTGGATTCCGATTGATTTTGGCCATTTAGTCAGCAACGTATGACATGAGAAACACCGAAGCAAAATCAGAAGAATTGATAATGTATTTGATCAAGAGATGAGCGGACAATCGATTCAGAAAGTATGCAAAGAAGAAGAAGAAGATGAAAGATGGATCAATCGAGATGATATTTCAAAAATAGATGATGAAACCTAAGAAGAGCAGAACCATGATGAGCCTAAAAGGTCCCTCTCTACAGCATCATGCACACCAGTTGAAGAAGAAGATTAGAATCACTAGAAGAACTTAATTGGTTGTTGCCTGATGAAGAAAGAAAGACAATGAAGAGAAGAGCTAATGAGGTGAGAATCACTCCCGACTTGAAGACAAATGCAGAAATATTTCAAGATCTCATATCTAATAATTCTGGTGATATGACTGAAGTTTCAGAGGATAAATTTTAAAAAATAAGAGCACGCAATGCGAAGGTTTATAGCTTGTGTGTTTTTGAAACTGGAACACGACATGGTAGTGCTCAAAGATGAAGAAAAGACTGAGTCTACAAAAAAACAATCTTGATGACATATGGTACATGAGAGATAATGAAGGCAATACAAAAGACTTTGAAGATGAAGATGTAGATATGATCCCAGATAATGAAGACTTCAAAGAAGAGATGACTGCTAATATTGCTAATGAACTACATGTTCCACATGATGCAGAGCTGGAGGGATTGCAAGATGATGATGAAGAACCACCTCCAATATTGAGATCAATCTGTTTTTAACTTCGGTAGATGAACCAAAAATCACTCTTGTTGAAAAAACTCCAAGGTTAAGGTACACATTAAACTTTCAAGGTACTATTAGTATTGAAGATGATATATTGAAATGCTCATGCTCAACCAATAGTATGAAAGACAGATTAAATTCTATGCCTTGCACCTATGTTTATCATGTTGATAGGCTAGAATTTCTTGAGAATTGTAAAGAGGCAATGCTTGTGTTTGAACCTATTGATTTTATGCCTTCAAAACCTTTGCCTTGTGGAGATCTTAGTGCTATGCAAGAAACATATGCCACATTTAATTGCACCATGATATTCTTTTGCAAATCAATTGGGGTTGTGATTATGGATGCTTATGTTTACAATAAGTTTTGAAAATCTCAATCTTGCTTTGTGCTTGGTCAAGCTAATGACCTTAAATGAACACTTGCTAGTAGATTACCTGAATTTCACTAACCATGCAGGTCATAAGATCCAAAATTTTTTGGAGAAGTCACGCCCAAAAAAGTTGCAAGTTGGATCATCAATATCTAAGGATGAACGTTGCTGTTGCAATCAATTTTCTACCCATGATAAGAGATGTACAATAGAAGAAAATTGGATATTCAGGAGCTCCATAAAGTCTTCTTTCCAACGCATCAAGAACTGCTAATTTTGGAGATCCGTACAATGAGTTATGATTAAATCTTTCAACGATGCGTGTTCTGAAATCAGCTCAGGACAGAACATAGTGCCGGAGTAAAATAGTCATAGCTCTCTCGTCCGGAGTCCGTTTTGGGCGAATGTCCACTTGTTGGAAAGGGATTTTGATGCACTTTGCCATGAAGCATAAGTTTGGTATGTGTTCTGTTCTAGATGTGGAGTAATTCAATGAAGAAGAGGCAGCAGCAAAGAATGATGAAGAAGGAGATGATGATGTGAGAGAAAATAGCTTGGGCAAATCTTCCATTGAGCCTAAATGATCATGTACAGTATAGAAGTGAATGAAAGCTTCATGGATGCCTTTAACTCTTACATAAAGGACCATGGCTTTGTGACAATGAGAAGGTATATGAGAAAGTCGAGCTCTATGACTGTAAAAGAAGCGCTTTTCGGAGGCAACCCGTTCATTGAGTTTTTGTTTCTTTTAGATAATAAAATGCATGTCACCACCTTATGATGATTAACTTGTGGCTAATTGTTCTAGGTTTTGTTTTGTCTTTAGACCATCATCATGCCCATTTCATGTTTATTTTTCTGCATGCATTGCATTTTGCCATCATCACAATGTTTGCATCCTAAAGTTCTCTTACACCTTCATTGCATCCCATTCATGCTTCGCATATAGTTGGCTTGGTTGTTCTTTACACGTAATGATGAATGCCTTTATATTCGTATGGATGCTTAATGTTAGCATTTTCCTTTAGCAATCTTGTGTAAACGTGGTGTTTAAATATGATTGCAAACCATCATCATTCAGTTCTATAAATCTTGCTAGCTATCCATTTTGTTTTCATGTTGCATTGGTTGGTTTATAAGCTTTGCAATGCGCTTTGTTTTTCTTGTGCTATAAAGAATTATTGATCTTGGGATAGATATGGTTAATTAATCTCTATGGCTATGGAGAAATTCAGCAACCTAGTTGTAAACATGGTGTTTAGAACTATGTGTAAACATTATCTTTGCTTATATGCCTTTCTCTCATATGCATATACACATTGCACTCACGTACACCCATAAGGTTTTATCTTTCTTTTTACTAGACTAATTATGCCACAAGTTAAAGAATCTAGGATGTGTTGTTAGTTTGTTGGCAATTATTTCTACTCTCAATCGTCACCCTAGGAGTAGTATGTGCACTTGAATTATTTTGTAGGCATTATGAAGATGCTCTCATGATAAAAAGATGATAAATAAGAGGGATATGATTCGATGGTAATCAGATTTGGAGGCAACAAAATTCACCGTGCCACCACCAATATTCTCCCGCGAGATGTTTATGAAGTTCTACGGTGACTGAGATGTGCGACCAAGGAAAAAGGCCATCCAAATCGTCAATGCGAAGCGCAGAAGCCTACTATGATCCTATCACCTCGATAAAAGCAAGAATTATGGAGAAGAACCACCATTTCCACCATGTTAATTTTTGTGCAGCAACAGTGATGACCTTGAAGCCAAAGGATGCGTGACATGGTGCCCTAAAGACCATAAGGTCAAGATCATCAACATCTCCAGACAGATGCACTTGAAGCTATTATTCTTATCAAAATTTTGCATCACCTCAGAGACAAACAATAAAATATTTTTGGATATTCAGAAGCCCTATGAAATCTTCTTTCCAACGAATCAAGCGGCAAGGTATTTGGAGGTTCATACAAACGGTTATGGCCAAATCACCGAATGTCGCACATCCTGAAATCAGTTCTGGACAGCGCTCTTTGCTGAAATAAAATGGGCATAACTCTCTCATATGAACTCTATTTTTAATGAACGACCACTCATTGGAAAGGTAATTTTGTACACATTTCAATAGATCTATGCTTTGGTATATATTCTGTTCTTTACGTAGGGGAAAATCTATGAAGAAAAGATGATTGCAAGATGATGATAGCTAAACAGAGGAGATGAAGATGACAACAATAAAGAGAAGCTTGGGCAATGCTTCCATTGAGTATAAACGAAGAAATTATGAAGCTTAGGATGGAATCACACCCTCGAGAGAATTGTCACATGGAAACATGGAAATAAAACATTTAACAGACAAAAATGTTAGAAGGGAACCACGAAAGACTATAAAAGATAGCATCAAGCTAATGATCACAAGATGCTCTGTCTTCTTCTTCCATGCCTAGCGTGATGCTAAGCATGGGGGAGGGCTTGCTGGATAAAGATGAAAATGACACGTGGAGTACGAGGATTATGACCGTCAAAAGATGCTCATTGTTCTTCTTTCATGCTAAGCACAACGCTTAAGCATGGGAGAGGCTTCGCTACGCTTCATCACAAGTATCAACAGGACGGTAAATTTTCTTGCACATTCTCTTTTCCATCTCTTTCTAAATGTCTGTATATATAAGCCTTCAACCTTCAACTTAGTACAACCTTTGTGTGATAATAACATGGCTACTAGGAGGACAACCTAGATTTGTTTTTATTTTCAATAAATAGACATGACCATGTGCTCATCTCGATATTTTATATTGCCTTTACCTATGGAAAAATGATGAAAGTTGCCACTTTATTTTAGATGTTGTATATGTCTTGACTAATTGCTCTCTATAATATGGACTTAAATTGATTTAAATACAGGCTCTTTTAATTATGGAGGTTAAATGACTATATTCTAGACCCACATTCATTCAGTTGCTCTCTAATTTAAGCTTGCTGATGACCTGATAACTTGTCTTGCTTTTATTAAACTTAATTATTATGCTTTGTACATGTGTGAATCTCTTGCAAATTTCTACCCTATCAAAGCCTATATACATACATGCCATTTCATGATGAAACCTTTAGATTGTAAACTTATATTTTGATGAGTTGGATTAAGATTGATTTATGTGGCTTGAGACATAGAAGCTAACCATTCCTTTGTGTTACCTTTGTTTTACTAGCCTATACTATCCATGCATTGTGATTTTCTTTACTAGAAAATTTGCAAACCTCGCTGGATATCCACCTAAATCCATACATCTTTTTGTGATTAAAGATGAGTATGATTAAATTTTTTTGGAGGTCATTTCTATACCCACCAGCAGCAAATTTTTACTCACTTTTCATGCTCGAGGAGAAATTTTCAGCGTAATATTTCCCTGACAGCTACTGGTTGGATCCAAATTTGTTATGCCAGAATTTGAGGAGAAAAGAAAGAAGAAGAAAAAATGGAGAGAAAATAATAAAGTAGAAAAAGAATGAAAAAAATAGAGAAAGAAGGAAGAAAAAAAGAAAGAAAGAATAAACTCCTCATCTTCTGAAGCATCATGATTGGCTCGACAAGTTACCATTGTTATATCATACTCACATTTTCCAACCATGTACAATCCAATAAATATGTGTGTTCCATATCTCTCCCTCTCCAACATTTATTTTCCATGACCTTTTTGACAAGTCTCAGTAAATCCAATAGATCTCTTTTAGTTTGACAATATTTCAGATATAATGTTTTGTTAGGACTGTTTTTACCTATCAAGCTCCACATAAGCCTTCCACTTTCATATATGAGTAGAATAGGTTGAAAATAATCTAGTTAGGCTTGAGTGACTTGATGAGATGAGTGTTTCTATGAACTTTTGCAAGAGAATCTCACTTATGTTGGATATGCATCTTTTTGAAAAACTCTTCACGATGAAACAAGGTAAGGGTCTTAAAAACACG
>NC_028458.1:21364703-21551261 GCF_000263155.2 Setaria italica | reverse complement strand
TTATTTATGCTGTCTAGTCCACCCGGTGAACATCTTCTATGACATTGGAAGGCAACGATGATTTCTTTTAAGCAAGGATTGACTTACTCGAGGACGAGCAAGGTTTAAGCATGGTCGGGGTTTGTTGATGCCCATTATTGACACACTTTTAGCGCCATTAAGCTAGTGTTTTCAGGTATATTCTTATACTAACCCACCACTTGGTGCCTGAAATAACCCCGTATTCACATATGTTTTGTATTTTGGACCATATTGCAAAATCACAGGAAATACGACATCAATGAAGGGGTTTTATACAAGTTGGATTTGGGCTCGGACTTTGGATATTGGATGGTCCAAACACAAACATTGAACCGCAAGCTCACAGGAGGAGTTGAAACTTGCACGGGCCATATCTTCCTCAGCCGAACTCCAATTGGGGCAAATTTATAGGGAAAATTGCATGGCTCGACTAGGTCTACAATTTTCATATGAAGCGCTCGGGCATTGGAGGCCAAAATAGGGAACCGATCGGCCTATGGTTGTCCAGGCCGATCGGTTTGGCCCCTTTTTGGCTCCGTTCGTCGCCCCCTTTCACCAGGAGGAAGCCCACGACATTCCTAGGGTTATTTTCCAGATACTTGACCTCGAAGGCACCTCAACCGATGCCGCCAACTATAATACCCAAGGCATTCAATAAGGAGGAGAATCCCGACGAGTTTAGACCGAGCCGCCACCACCACAAGAGAAGAAATAGGGTTTTAGATCTGATCATGAGTTTCGTCATCAAACGGGATGACCTAGGGTGCGCCAGGCTGATCGGCCTAAGGCCCTCGTGCCTCCCCTCGTCTTCGCCTTCAGTCATGGTGTTCTCTAGGTGCTCCATATCTCCTTTATTCGTCAACATTTATAAGATTATGGGGTAAAGTCTCTGTTCATCCCTAGGGTTGTTATGATTCTTGATATGTAACTGCTACATGTTCTTTATATCCATTGATGCATCATGGTCTATGTCGTTGCAATTTTTCATTTACATATGTAAGCTCTTGTTCCGTACAACATATGTTCTTAGTAGAGTTTCTGGTAATCGTGGTGATTAGCTTCACTCTGCAGATGTTTCGATATAGTTGTATTTACATGAACCGAGAAAGTTGAGCGCCTTATATTTCTAAAACTATCTTTCGGTGCAGAAAATCAATTTTTCCTCAAAAAGAGTACGGCATGCTTTGCATTCAGTTATCACATCTCACTGATAGGAGTCCTTCCTTACACAAATCCACAAGGAATTAACCTAGGAAGTAGGAACAATATAAGACACCTACTTGAAAAGTTAAATGTTAGAGTCGTCAGACTATTCCATGTTGCAGAACTACCGTTCTTTGAATGAGTTTTTCCCTTGCTAACCGTGTGAAACATCACGCCACCCAACTCCAATAACAGCAATCTATTGAACCACTGGTATACAGATAGCTAGTCTTTTTCCCCCTGTCAGCAGCTAATGTCATTCGGCCCTCTGACAAACCAAAACGACGAAGAACAGGAGGGCCCATTCAGCCAGAGGAGCTAGAGCCTTGGACCACATGCCGCATCTCTTAAAATTGATTAGACCTATACGATAAATGAAGAACATAAATTGCAGCCACTGTAACACTAGCTCCACTGTTGCGCTCGTCCTCGCAACCATCAGCCACTTAAGAGACCAATCACAATTAGCGCTGCAATTAGCAGCAAAACCATGCTTGCGCCGCGGTAGTGAAATGCGCTAACGCCCACCCCTACCGCTCACCAACCAACCATACCGCTCCACCTCGCCACAAACCCGGGCACGGGCGCCACCACCCCCACCCCGCGCGCGCCAGTATATATACGCCCGCCCGAGCTCCGCCAAGAGCTCGAGCTGGCGCACGACAGCCACGCAGCAGGGCAGTGCGAGAGAGAGTGCGAGCTCGATCGCCTGCCCACGCGCCGCTGTGAGAGAGCTTGCGACCTCGCGGTAATGGAGGAGGCGGTGGAGGCCGTGGTGGCGGCCGGGGTGGAGCCTTTCCCGACGGTGGACAAGTGCGACGCGTCGGGGCGCGGGTCGCACGCCGTGGCGGCGGACCTGGACGGCACGCTGCTCCGCTCCCGCAGCGCGTTCCCGTACTACGCGCTGGTGGCGTTCGAGGCCGGCGGCGTGCCGCGCCTCCTGCTGCTCCTGCTCTTGTCCCCGCTCGCCGCGGCGCTGCGGGTCCTGCTGGCGTCGGAGTCAGCGTGCGCGCGGGTGCTGGTGTTCGCGGCCACGGCGGGCGCGCGGGTGGCCGACATCGAGTCCGCGGCGCGCGCCGTGCTGCCCCGGTTCTACGCCGCCGACGTGCACCCGGGCGCGTGGCGGGTCTTCTCGGCGTGCGCCAGGCGCCGCGTGGTGCTCACGGCCACGCCGCGGGTCATGGCCGAGCCGTTCCTCAGGGAGTGCCTCGGCGCCGACGCCGTCGCGGGCACCGAGCTCGCCACGTGGCGCGGCCGCGCCACGGGGTTCGTGGACGCGCGCCGTGGGGTGCTGGTGGGGCGGCGCAAGGCCGAGGCGCTGCGGGAGATCTTCGCCGACGACGGCGACGCGCCCGACGTCGGACTCGGGGACAGCCGCTCCGACTACGCCTTCATGAGCATGTGCAAGGTGAGTAGTACGCTAGTTACCTTACCACACCCTATTATTTACCGCTCCGACCTTATTATTTACTCTCCAGATATTTCGTATTACCGTACTTCACCGTACGCATGAACATGACGCCAGAATTCCGTATTCTGATTGCACGAAGTTCACATAAAGCTCACACGGCGAACGGTATACTCTTTTTACAACCACAGATCACACGGTGAATTTCATGCGTCCCGAACCTAGCCATGTTTTTGCATAGTTTGGGGTACTCTAGGCATATCTAGGTTTCCAAATCGAGCTTCGAGAGATTATTGGCATGCACAAGTGAATGCTGTACTCCCAGTTGGCACCGAGAGGAGCTGAATGATTGGAAACAAAGGCGCCGAATATGATCCATGCATGTGGATGTGGTGCCGAGAGGAGCGCATGTGTTTGCAGCCAGCAGGCGGGGTGGTTTTTAATTTGCATGCGTTCCCGCCATAAATTCGAGACGACACTGTTGCTGGGTGCATACTAGTACGCTCTAGCTGGCACAATCAAAAAGAAAACTCTTGAAAAATCAATATCAAGGGCTCCAAAGGCCAATCGATTGGTCTGCATGCAAAAGCCGGTTCAGTTGTCGTCATTAAACGCCCTCGCCGCCCATGGCCTGCTAGACATTACTTTCGTGTTTATGTTTCCAAGAATGCCGCGTCCACAAAGTGTGGGACTATTTGTTTAGCCTTCAAAACTTGTCTCACAAAGAGTATCCGTATAAGTTTCAGACAATCTAACAGAGGATCTCATAATACCTTCTGGTCTAGTTAACGAATCGATCATTTACTCCCACCATCGATGTCCGAGCCAAACTCGCTAAATAAGGAAGACTAATAGGTCCAACAATTACTGCAACTGTGCATGTATAATTAATTCTACTCGGTAATCCATCCAATTAATAAGAGTTATTAGGGGTACTTTAGACTTTTAGCAATGCTACTATCTTGTTTAAAATTTTCTAAACAAACAGTCTTTGTGGGACGGAGGGAGCAAGCAAGAGTGCATTTAGTTCATGGATCAAATAGCTCATTCAATGCATAGTTTCTTTTGTTGTTTTCAAGGCTACATGCAAGACACAGCTCTTTTGGAAACAGTATACACATGGTTTCATCCTCCATGAAACTAGTTTCTTCTCTCACCTCATAAATAATGTGCCATGTCATCACAATTGTCTACATAGCGGCTCATTTATTGCCCATAAAACCCCCACCGAGAATGGTCTTATAGACATGGCATAAACTAACAATTCCCTACAAGCCACGTGGAAAATCAAGCCTATAATAAATTCCTTCGCAAAATTCGTTCCGAGAATAACTGCTTCACAAAATTCTGAAAACTTAGTTATTGCAAGTATATTGCTGAACTTTAGGATCGGATTTCGGTCCCGATTGCCCGTTCCAACCATACTCTTGTTAATTAATCGAGGCTGGTTAATCGAGGTTTCTTTCTCCAGTTGCATGTTGCTTCTTGTAGGTCACCTCACGGTTGTTTGCTTGCTCACATTGTGCATGGTATAGGAAATTAAGAATACACCTCTTCCATACTCCTGGCACAGCCACAACTACCGTTACTAAAAATTACACTCGACGCAACTGCAAGCAGTAGGAGCGATCAGAAACGAATGCGATATAACGTGTGGTTGGGTCACATCTTTGGGCAGTAAAGAGTGTTTGTTGGTCAGGGGACCCGGCGTGGCAGACGCTGCCCAACCTACGCTCATTCAATCTGATTTATTTGGTTGCCTACAAGGAGTATTAAACCACCCGGGCCGGCGTTAATTACGTCCACACGCCAGTTTATTTAGTTTGGCCCCGCCCGGTAGGTTCATTTGGAAGCTTAACAGTTCCTGGGACTAAAGTTGAGTCCCTATCAGTCCCTATCACATTAAATATTTAGATATTAATTAGAAGTATTAAATATAAGTTAATTACAAAACTAATTTGTAGGCTAATTCGCAAGATGAATCTATTAAGCCTAATTAGTCCATGATTTGACCATGTGATGCTACAGTAAATATGTGCTAATCATGGATTAATTAGGCTTAATAGATTCGTCTCGCGAATTAGCCACGACTTATGCAATTAGTTTTATAATTAGTTCATGTTCAGTCCTTCTAATTGGTATCCAAATATCCAATGTGACCCGAACTAAAAATTAGTCCATGGATCCAAACACCCCCTTAGATTGCCCAAGGTGTCCAGCCACAATTCTGGCAAATTTGTCTAACTCGTTGTAGGCTTTGGAGATTCTGCGGCTGCTACTCCACATGGAACTTGCGTGACGAAAATCAAAAGGGTTGGGTACGCTAAAAATGTGCTTACGTTATTAGGAATTAACCAAACACTACTTGTCTAACTTGGCGAATTTTGTCGAATTTTTTTTTTGTCTTGCAACCAATTGTGGCAACAAGACCATGCTGGCCTTGATGCACCAAAGTAGTTAGTGCTACTGTGTCCACAGGGATGCACCAGTACAGCCTTTTAGGTGAATCCAACTAACAATAGTTACTACCCGTAGCTGGAGTGAGCTAGCTGAGGGTGGACAGAGCAGTGGTGTACGTGCCACTACTGTCGCTTGTCTGTCCTAGATCGAGCTACTCATGTGTGCTGTTACACACACACGACTTGCTCTTTTCTAACACTTGGTGATGCAAAGACAAAGTTTGGGTGAAATGTTACATGTTGCTCTAGCACGTAGAATGCAATGGCGGCAGGCCTGAATGGTGGTACAATTATAGTAGAGCATTTTGGGCCAATGATACACAGTCAGTTTCATGAGACCATGCTAAATGTGGATTATGCTGCCACTAATTACCATTAGCATCGATCTTCAATGTACTGTCACTAGCATTAATGGTGGCGACTTGTCCTCTCAATTCGCCATTAATGCACGCATGCATGTGTAATTGTGTATGCGCGTGGCTGCTGCAGGAGGCGTACATCGTGCCACGGGCGCCAGTGGATCCCCTGCCCATGGACCAGCTGCCGCGGCCCGTCATCTTCCACGACGGCCGCCTGGTGCGCCGCCCGACGCCGCTGGCGGCGCTGCTCGTCGTCCTCTGGTTCCCCGCCGGCTTCGCGCTGGCCTGCCTCCGCATCGCCGCGGGCGCGCTGCTCCCCATGCCGCTGGTGTACTACGCCTTCTGGGCGCTGGGCGTGCGCGTGCTGGTCCGCGGCGCGCCACCGCCGCCGCGCGCCGAGCGGGCCGCGGGCCGGCTAGGGGTGCTGTTCGCGTGCTCGCACCGGACGCTGCTGGACCCCATCTTCCTCTCCGCCGCGCTGGGCCGTCCCGTGGCGGCGGTGACCTACTCGCTGTCGCGGCTGTCGGAGTTCCTGTCGCCGATCCGGACGGTGCGGCTGACGCGGGACAGGGCGTCGGACGCCGCCATGATCCGGGAGCTGCTGGAGGAGGGCGACCTGGCGATCTGCCCGGAGGGGACCACGTGCAGGGAGCCATTCCTGCTGCGGTTCTCGGCGCTGTTCGCGGAGCTCACCGACGAGGTGGTGCCCGTGGCGATGGAGAACCGGATGGGCATGTTCCACGGCACGACGGCGAGGGGCTGGAAGGGGATGGACCCCTTCTACTTCTTCATGAACCCGAGCCCGGCGTACGTGGTCACGTTCCTCAGCAAGCTCCCGACGGAGCTCACCTGCGCGGGGGGCAAGACCAGCCACGAGGTGGCCAACTACATCCAGAGGCTCATCGCCGCCACGCTCTCCTACGAGTGCACCAGCCTCACCAGGAAGGACAAGTACCGGGCGCTCGCCGGCAACGACGGCGTCGTCGCCGCTCCAAAGAGCTAGTAATGGTTGCTAGATTATATTAAAAAAGGGGGGAAGATTGGGTTATATTAATTATTGTGATGTGTCTTTGCTTGTGAAGTCATTGTTGATGATGCATGGCAAATTGGCAATGGGCAGTGGTTTTCTTTCTCTTTGGTTTGGTCACCTCTCTAGCTACTGTATTGTACTGGGTGTGTACCGGCAGGAGTTGAATGCAAGATCACACAGTTAAGGCCGTGTTTAGTTGGGGAATTTGGGAGGTGCCAAATTACTGTTACAGCACTGTAGCACACTGTAGCGTTTCGTTTGTATTTGTGAATTATTGTCCAAATATTGACTAATTAGGCTCAAAAGATTCGTCTCGCAAAGTACAACAAAACTGTGCAATTAGTTTTTAATTTCATCTACATTTAGTACTCCATGCATGTACCGCAAGTTTGATGTGATGGGGAATCTTCTTTTTGCATAGTGTCAAAGTTGGGAGTTGGGAGTAACTAAACATGGGCCTTGTTTAGTTGGCCAATTTGGGAGGTGCCAAATTACTGTTACAGCACTGTAGCACACTGTAGCGTTTCGTTTGTATTTGTGAATTATTGTCCAAATATTAACTAATTAGGCTCAAAAGATTCGTCTCGTAAAGTACAACAAAACTGTACAATTACTTTTTAATTTCATCTACATTTAGTACTCCATACATGTACCGCAAGTTTGATGTGATGGGGAATCTTCTTTTTGCATAGTGTCAAAGTTGGAAGTTGGGAGTAACTAAACATGGCCATGGCCTAAAAGTGAAGAAGGGGGACAGTGACTATTCTCGCGCGTGTCAGCAACGTGCATCTTTAATTTCTGCAGCCAACAGCTATAAGCTCATAAAGGCAAAAGTTATTTCGTTTGGTAGATTGGTTACACACCCATAGGAGGCCATAGTAGGCTGTATGTTGCTGCAATTCAGTAGGCAACTGGACAACAGCTCAACAGGTGCAGGAACACCATTGACATACATACACACCCCGGAAAGCACCTCCTCCCCTCAACCTCCTAGCTTGTTTCAACAAATGAAGGGGTGTTTCATTTCCAAGAAGACAAGTTATCACACACCAATTGAAGGAAACAAGATTGCTCTATCGATTGCCATTGATTGGATTGCTCAACTGAAGAGGGTATTTGAAGTTTGGACAAAACATAAATAAGTGTTCTAGCTGTTGATTTCCTGGCCTGCATAGGTGATAACAGATAGCTCTCTGCCTCTCTTACATTTCCTTCTTCCAGGTCCATGCTATGCTCAGTCCTATCTACACCCGGGAATTGGGACAACTACATAACATGCAGCGGATTAATGGCTTACTCTGCGCATACTTTGCAGCTCTTCCGGCAGAAGCCAGGTGCTTCCTTGGTCCCTACCATGTAGTTAGGGTTCTTCGCGCACTCACCCACGGCCGCCCACTGGGGGCAGAGAACATTGTCGTCCTCACATCCGTCAGACGAACCTGACTGCTTGACAGGGAGGTCAAACGACCTCACATGGATCCATTTAGTAGCAGACCACTTCTCGCCTTCGATGACGGGGCAGCTCCCGTGCAAGCTGTCGGAATCTGTTGTTGCATCAGGGTGGAGACTGAAGAACAGAAGGGCGTCACCCTTTACCGGTTTAACTGCGGAGGAAGCCAACGTTTAGACATCAGAGTAAACATAAGTGGAAGGTATACCTAAGATATGCAAAGCTAGAAAGCCTACTGAGAAACTAGACTCAAGTCATGGACCAGGACCATAGTCATGTTACGTAAAAGCTGGCCAAGATCATAAAGCATGTATGTCTGCAAGGTAACTTCAGTTTTATCAGAAATGGCCGTCATACCTGCATATCCATTTCTTGCACACTCAGACCAGGTGTCGTCCTTGGGTTGTAATAGCTTCCCCTGTGGAATGTCTGAGTTACTGCAACTGACATTCTTAAGACAGTAACACAACAATGACAAGTAATTACCTCTGCATTGGGGAATATAGTCTCTCCGCCCTTCTCAATATTTGATAGGTACATAAGCACAGTAGCAATGCGGTGGCCCCCAAGGGCTTGATTATTTCTGTCATGGAAGTAGTCATAGTGGGGCTCATACTTCTCACCGTTCTGGTAGTGTAATATCTGAATGGATTCACCATTCTCTGAGCATGCCACAACAATAACATTAAGATTATTGGCAATTAAAAGGAAGGAAATGCAATCCAAAAGGGTTTGAGTAATTTAATTTAAGCTTTCAAGGTACCTGGTGGAAGAAATGTCCAAGCAGATATCCTCTCTTCTATTCTCTTTACCACTTCATCCTGCCAAGTGAATAGCTTAGTTAATATACTGATGTTTCATTTTGTTGTCCATACACAGGTAATTGTTTCTAGACAGTATGTAGGACTTTTATACTATTTTCTAATTCCAAATAAGCCATGACCTCGAATGTGAATGCGTGCTATCAAGAAACATATCCTGTTGATCAAACTGATTTGATTGCAGGCACGACTACCTAAAATTATTATGACGTTCTTGTTCAAAAAAAAAGGAAAAGTGGGTCATGTGCAGCCCATTAGGGCCCATGTCACAAAGGAGCAGGTCCATGCATCCCTACAGCTGGTGCACAGTTCATGAGTGGTTACTGTACATGCGAAGAATGACCATGTGGTCACCGCAGGCTTAGGGTTGTGTTGTACATAGGGATAGGATTGGGTTGAGCACTCTCCTTGATTCTAGAGGTTAATTAAAAGTCAAGGCAGCCCGTCTATATTTGGGCTTGTATATCTACTCACTAATCAAGAAATTTATCAAAGTTGCTAGCATCTCTATTCTATCTGTGGCCATGGTGTGGCCGCCAGTCATCGGCAATGAACAATGTTTGGGTTCAGGACCATGTAACCTTGCATATGACAGCATGTCTTGTATTCTGAACCTAGGGTAATGCCTCAGGTTCAACTGGCTAGTCCTAAACAATCACAGCAAGAGGCATCAGAACGAACGAGAGTTCAGACATTGAAACCCACAAGTGGAAGGTGGAACATGACTCAGCAACAGCTCAAAACAATCTGTCAAATGTGATAATAATGCACAAAGCTCAAATAACCAATATAAGCTGCCAAACATGACAAAACAAGTTGCACCATGTATGTGAAGAAGTGAGGGAGAGTGACCAGTTCCTGCACCCTAGCAAAACCAGAGCTTGGATAGTTCAGACAGTGAACTGAACCCAATAAAACACAATATATAAAACAAAGATACAATGGCAGTATAGAGCATGTATGTGTCAAACAAACTACAACAGAACAGGACCTCATTCCAAACAGTGTACAAACAAAACATGGCACTCTTACCTATCTAGCATAAAGAAATCAGTGGACCAAACTGAAAAGGCAAAGATGGCATACATCAAAATCCAGTCACCTTACGCCAAATATCAAGGGACGATAGACAATACTACTAACATAACTCTATTTTAGTATAAAGAGACAAGCAAGACCTTTCACAGGATAAATCCAACTGACACTACAATGTGGAAAGCAAATAAGAAGTCATCCTCATATGTTTTCTGTCATGTGCTTTAGGTACAATGTCTCATGTGAAAAATTGTGAGAAGTACATTATTTTTTAATTTCTTATTTTAAAACTTACACCAAATATGCACCCCATGAAACAAAAAACAACAAATCCATCTGGGCAGAGAGTATAGAGAGGCAGAAACCAGCAAGAATAAACAATCATTAGTGCTTTTGTGTATACAAGCACTGAGATTATATGGTCCTCTGGAATTCACATTTCTGCAATCGAGTATTGCTATACAGCAAAACAATTAGCAACCAGGAAAACAAAGCAAAGTTTAACCAAATAGACATGAATCAGTTCCGTTGACCTTAATTCAGTGACATAAGATATAAAGAGGACTAGGCAGCTAATCAAGTAATAAGATATTTTGTTTTGTAGTTCACATAGTACAGTGAAATTTACAACCAAACAGAACTGGCACATACCAACTGACCACACTTGAAAATATAAACAACAAAATCATTTAATAGAAGGAACGAACTTTCAGATCTTTATGCATAGACAGGCAAATAAACTTAACCCAATGGCAGATCCTTGTCATTTTACCTCTGGATAACTAAAGGTACATATGCTGGACATTCAATGGATCACCAAATCTATATTTTTACAAAAATGCAATTCATTAAAAAGAATCAAAAGTTACTCCTTTGAGCTATAGGTTACACAAAGTGAAACCCAGTACGAATATTCTGTATGAGCACAAGTAAAAAAAATAATTTAGTCATGGTAGTGACTAGCAATAATATCACCAAATCCATGTCCACAAAGAGCTATATAACAAAGATTTAATTGCATTCAAGCATTCTACCCATGCATCACCACTGTTAACACATGAACCATGTAGACCTATGAATTAATTTCAAGCAAGAAAAATGCCCTGCTATTTTAGAATTGCAATACCCAATGTAAGTTGCAAATGTTCCTTATCATCTTATTTCACTTTGTGAATGCACAAGCATTCACTTCCATTACTTCATACACAAGCACCAAATCTATATGAGACTCCTTCCTAGCTCCGAACCATAAAGAAAATGAAATCGATTGGAGTGCTGTTTGTTCACCTGCTTCTTCTCGAGGAACATGCCGGAGCTGGTGCGCACCTCGCTCTGGACGCTCTTCCCGGACTCGTTGTCCGCCACCATCGACTTCTCCAGCTTGTCCTTGGCCTTCAATCAACCACAAACCGAATCAATCGACCGACCAGAGCAGAAGTCACAAGCCAATCCAACCCATCCTCCGGCACTCACCAGCGCGATCAGGTGGTCGCACTCGGCATCCGTCAGGAACCCCTTGTGCAGGAACGCCCTACAGCCACACGGAACCACAGCCGTCAAACCCGCGCGCGACCTAGAGTTTTGTGGGGAGGGGAGAGCAGAGTGAGAGGGAGATCGGATCGTCACCTGGGACGCCACGACAGCTGGACCACGCGGGAGGGGTCGAAGCCGCCGGCGCCCAGGCTCGCCGCGGTGGCGGGGACAAATCCGTCGGCGAGTAGGAGCGCGACCGCGGCGGCGAGGAAGAGGTGGCGGTGGAAATCCATGGCGCCGCGAGATTGGGAGGACGACGGGTGGAGTGTTGGGGAAGAAGAAGCAGGGTTGTCAACCGTCCAGGCGCCGACGTGACGTGAGAGGGCCACTGACAGCGGGCCTGATAAACGTGGACCCCAATCGTCAATGAGCGAAGAGAGGAGGGTGCAGGACTGAGGGCTTTGCCAAGTCGTTCCGGAAGTTTCCAAACCCACGCGACTGGCACGGCATGTCGCTTCCTCGGCTGGGAGGCGGGATGCGGTAGCAATACGCCTTCCCACGAAAAGTATATCCTATCTTTTTATTCAAGTATTATTAAAGAAAATAGTATTACTATATCTAATTTTTTATTTAAGTGTTATTAAAGAAAATAATATTACTACGATAGTAGAATATATAAGTAAAATGTACTAACTCAAATCATCCGTTAAAATTCGTTTTCAAAATCTTTTTACCGCTTGAGCTCCGAATTTTTTCTTCGCGGCGAATTCGCCATCCCGGCACCGAAGCCGACCACCGTCCATCCGTGTTCTCCTTTTTCCTCTCCACGAGTCACGCTACATTCCGATCTTTTTTTTAGAGTTTGTGCAGACGGGACGACGCCAGGCTATAAGAGGCAGGCGAGATGGGCCTATTCGGCTCATTTCTTCTGTACATTTCAGCCCATTTATATACGGCCCAGCCCATCCTAACACTGATGCCCTACCCGTCCGACCTCCTCCACATCGCAGTCAGTCACCCGTGGCCACCCGTGGCCGCCGCATGCCGGCGACCAGCCGCCGCCTCACGGCGACGAGGAGCCATGCCCACCGGGAGCCCCCCGTGACGGCAATGAAGAGGTGCGCCCGACCTCCCCGCGACGAGGAGCTCCTGCGAGATCAGCCTCCGCCATCGCCGGCGACGACCACCCGCGACCGCAGCAGGGAACCCCCGCGCAGCAGCGACGAGGACTTGAGGAGCTGCCCCAGGCCGCCTGCAACGGAGCTGCTAGCTTGGGTGAGTTTCGATATCCACCTGCCCTGTTCTTGTATAGTAGCATACTAGCATCACATTAGAGATCTAGGGCTGCTAGCTTGGTACTGCTTGGGTGAGTTTCGATATCCCCCTGCCCTGTTCTTGTTTAGTAGCATGACATTAGAGATCTAGAGCTGCAACTGCAACTACTGGTTACTGATTAGAACATATTGCCTTTTTTTTCCTAAATTAGAACCTGCTATCATGTTATTTTGAGTATATAATAGACCTTAAATGTCTCAGGCAATTTGAGGAGATGTCGTCGTCGTCATCCTTACTCTCTGGCTCCAATACTGCGAGTGCTGAGCTTCCTCTAATCCCTTGCAAGATCTGCAATGGGGTGGTGATGGAGCGGGTCTCCAAACAATCAGAAACCATGTTGAGGAAGTTCTCCAAACAATAAGCAAACCGTCGCGCGTGCCCACGACCATTCCCGCAATCGCCGCCGTCTCTCTATTTTTTTTTCTTTTCATTTTCCTTCCCCTTTTCCCTTCCTTTTTCTCCCTTTTTCTTCAATTCCTTATTTTCTTTGTTTCTTTTTCTTTTTCCATTCCTCCCTTTTCCTCTCATGCTGCACCTTGCTTCTTTTTCCCCTGCGCACAGCTGCCGCATGCATGCATGCACCGATATTTTTTATTATTATTATTTCTTTCTTCCTGCCCGTCCCTAGCTCCCAACATGCACACGCTTACTTTCCTTTTTCTCCATTTCTTTTTCCCTGCTGCACTAGCTCTTTCTCCTACGCCTGGCTCCTTGGTCAGGCATGCATGCGCACCACAAGGCTCCCACGCACAGCGCCACCTCCTGGACCCCACACCTGCTGTGCCCCGTGGCCCCACCTGCACAACGCCTGGCCCTGCACCCTGCTGCGCCTGGCCCCCTGGTGCTCGCACGCGCCATAGCTGAGCTGCGCGTACCCAGCCCCGCATGCCTGCCGTCCTTAGCCCGCACATGCGCCACGCTCTTGCCCCCAGCACGCTCGCCTCTTGCTTGGCCGCGACGCCGTCCGCGCCTAGCCCTGCTTCCCAGCGCGCCGCGATGCCACGGTCCCCGCACACCCCCCACGCCAACAACCGCGCACGTCACACCGCTGCCTGCTTCGTGCCGTGCCACTGCCCCACGCCGCGCGACCGCACCTCGACACCGCTGCGCCGCACCAACAGCTCACCGATAGCACCCGACCACGCCATCCACGTGCATCGCCGCTCGAGCACGCCACCGCGTCCCTGTTCGCCTCGCCACGTGAGCCCGGTCCTGCCACACCGCGCACGTGCAGCTCCACCTCGCCACGCCACCGTCCTGTGCTTCGTCCTGTGCCCGAGCATCCCGGCCGCCATTAACTCCGCTCGTTCCTGTGTGCCGCCCGTCGGCAGCCCGCTCCACCTCGCCTCCGGACTATAAGAGGGCCTCCACTCCCCTCTCGACTCCACCACCGAGCTTCCCGGCCAACTCCCCTCACTCTAGTGCTTCCTGTGCTGTTCCCGCAGTCTCCCACCCGCCATCGTGAAGCCGCCTCTACGAGCCACCTTAGCCTAAGGTAAGGAGAGGAATCAAATCCCCTCGGCCTACTCTCCATTTTCCCCCACTTTTCGATCGTCGCCATGCCCCGGCATCGCCTCTCCACAACCATGCCGCCCCTCCTGTTTTTCCCGTGCGAGACGTTTTGTCTCGAGGAAGAAGAAAGGTCATTTTGCGTTTTCACCCATCCACTTTTTCCTTTTTTATACGGATCCTCCCACCTCTCTCAAACTTTCTTCGCAGATCAGCCCCTCCACCTCCCAAAAATAATTACAAACAAGTCCCTGGTTCTCGCAGATTGGTCCTAAGCCGTGTTTTAACCCCTAAATACAATATTATCTCATCATTTCATGCGCCAAACTTCCTCCAATTAATCCAAAATTTGACCACGGCATCCTCCAATATATTCCCACTGAGTCATCTCCAAATTTCATGAAAATACTCATTTCTCCTAATTTCTGTTCACGTTCTCTATTCAAGCTCAACGGGTAAAGCTTTATTTTTTTCTTTTATTTATTATGTGCCCAATTGTGTGTGTGCCGTAAATCGCGGAGTGCCCGAGGAGGAGCTTGACGACCAGTACTGTGAGCCGGAGCCCGTAGACTAGCATCGCGAGCAGGAACTCCCGGAAGGACGGTAAGTCCAATCTCACCTTTTGATGCATATTTATCCTAATTTTTCAAACACAACCTGTTGGCCTGTTTTATAAATTGCATATTGTTTTACTGTTGAAACATAGTTGGATAGCCACCCCTTAATTGTTATGATTATTCCTTGATTGTCATATAATTATCCCTAAATATGACTTGCTCTGTTTGGATGATAATTACTGCTAGAATGCTTAGGATCTTGTTACTCAATTCAATCATGACTACAATGTGTTTCATTAAAGAATAAATGCATGAGTATTTTCAAAAGTGAAAATGGGTTTCCGGAAATGAAGGAAAGAAATGCTTAGATGAGATGAATGGGTGTTTCTTGTGTGAAATACCAATAAGTTGGGCTCGTACCTTTGTGGTTGAGCAAGGTTGAAGATATCCATCTTGTCACAATTAAGGATCGAGTTGATGTGTCATCTTGCCTAACCCAACCATCGTGCAACCACTTGACCGTTGTATGCGGCAACGGCTTAGCATAAATACCACTAGCTAGTCTGTTAGTCATCAGGAGAGCTGGTCAGCAATGGGAGACCATGGAGAAGGAGTAAGATCTTTGTGACTTAGGTCCCGGTTAAGACCTCGTTGGTAGGTCATTAACCTCTTGGTTGCTTCCGTGATGGCTAGTCAGTCTTAACTAAGGTGTGTAATGGCTCTGATAGGATCTGCATCGGTACTAAGGTGATTGTGTTGCGGTACCCTAATTGTGGGTAAAGTGTACACCTCTGTAGAGTTAAAACTTATCCGGGTAGCTGTGTCCACGGCATTGGACGAGTTACGGCTTGGTCACATAACTAGTGCTTGGAGATGGATGATTTTCATGGCGTGTGTTGAATTTTGGAAGTGTCCGGCAGTTGTGCCATGAGCTACTGCGGACGGGGAGTCTGGTAGCATTAAAACTTGGATCCTTGGTGTAGGATCAACCCCACTTAATATTTCGGATACTAAGGAAATACTTTGTAAAAAACTCTTTTAAAATGAACCCTTGCATATGTTAAAATCTAGTTTTACTGCAAATAAACCTTAGCCTTATCCTTGTTATATCTTGTGCATATTCTTACTTGTATCCCCCTCCGTGGTTGGGGTTGGACTTGTTGAGTACTTTTGTACTCACCCTTATTTTGTTGCTTCAGAGGAAGACTCGGACTTCTTCGCCAAGGATTTCGAGTAGGAGGTCGCTTCCGCACCCAACACTGTTTGTGGTATTGGCCTTTGCAGAATGCTTCCGCTGTTGTGTAGTCCGAGTGCTGTCTCTTGACAGTAGCTTGGCTCGCTGCTGTTATTTATTTACTTATCATTTCGACATGTCTTTCGTGCCCACTCCCTCGGGAGTTGTACGATTTATGAACCATCTGTTGAATAAATGTGTTATCAGCAACCTAGGACTAATATTTGTATCACATTTAGTCTCTACTTATGTGGGGACGCTTTATAAAAGGACAAACTTGGGTCGCAGATCTTGGAGAGTGGAAGAACAGTAGGATATGCTTGGCTGAACCTTAGGTCACTGATTTGGTCGACCGGTGGTTTGGCGAGCTCTCGCCAGCCGAGTCTTCAGCCGAGCCTTATGACATATAGATTAGAATAATGAGTAAAATGACAACATTTCAATCCAAAGGAGTGGATGAGAGTTTGGACGGTGCATTCATGTGAAGCTACTCACCATAAAAACTTGTGGAGCAAGAGGATATGGAGATGATAAAAAAAGACTAGACTAATCGGGGACACGGTAATTCGATGAATACGTCTTCCCATGAAATATCTATGTGTACGAAGAGTATCTACTAAAGGCTTGGAATTGGTGCAATCTTAGTCGTAGTATTACTGTTCAAGTGAGCTCTGCAATACTCCTTAATCGAAAAAATTTTACACAAGCCCCTCGAACCTCGACACGCGGCCCAGCTGAACAAGCTCTCTCTAACGATCGTATACCCATCAGGGCTGCACCGCACCCGGTCATCTGCAAAGCAGAAGCTTGCATAGCGCCAGCAACGTGCACTAGTAGTAGGGATGAGTATGCGCAATAGAAGTAGAGCAGGACAGCAGATCAATAAATGATTAAATGTGACAATGCGTATATCAACAGACATTCAAAAGGATGCGGATATCTCTTATGTCCTAACATCTACTACTATGTATTGAAATGGCTGGATTCAGCATGCGTCAAGGACCTCAGGGTCCTATAGCTTTTAACTCAGTCAGCTGGTGGGTCCATGACAGAACCGTCTCTGCCTTCAACTACCGCTAGTGCTCAAAGCATCCAGTGAATTTTTTTTATTACCATCACACGCACAGGGGCGAGCGGCATTGTAACGACTCAGGTTCATCAGCCGAGTTGATCCTAATCCGAGTCCCTAATCCTGCTGACTCAGCTCCCCTGAGCTTAAGCGCTCAACCTCCAATTCCCAGCTCCGACCCCTGAAAAAACCGACCCAAAACCGCCGGTTCTTTCTAGGTCCAAAGGCAGTGTTCTTTCCCGTCTTGGAGCAGAGGAGAAGCCGAGACTGACTGGTGGACCCACAAATCTCTTCCCTGGATCTCCCGAGGCAGACGCACCCGAGCAGCATGCGCCCGCTTCAGAGCTTCCCCGCCGCGTGGCTTGATCTCTCCGACGCCCGTCGCTTCGCCCAGTCGCCGGCCGCGACAGGATGGATTCCCACGCCCTCCTCTCCAATCGCCGCGGAAGCCCCTCTACAACCCTTTCTACATCGCCTAGTCTCGCTCACGCCCTCGCCGGCCGCGCCAAGGTGCCCCCGTCGCCGCCGTGGCAGAGTTTTGCTGCTGCTGCATCGGATCGCCTCGCAACGCGCGCCCATCATCATCTCGCAGGATCCTCGGCTGCAAGCCCTAAGGACCTTCGGCTTTTCTGCCTCTCCACAGTCGCGCCCCCCATGAACTCGCTACGCGACGATTCCTCCCTCGCCAACCCCGACTCCGGCAGCGACAGCTCCTTTTCTCGCCCCACCAGTGACATGCTCCGGCAATGCCGCCGTTTCGCGCTTGCCCGTGCCACCGCTCGCCCTGTCTTCTCACTCGTTGCAACCTCGCTTGTAGCACCTTTCTCCCGGTCACACCAATCAAATCCGCCGCTCGACGACGCCCGCCTCCGCCAAATCTAAATTCCGGCAAAACCGCGCCTGCGCCGCCTTGTCTCCAGTGCCCAATGGCTGAAGATGCTATCTCCGAAGCTCTGTTCCGCCGTCCATCACCGCTCAATCGCCGCCATGGCAGCGCACTCCATCTTTTTCTTCCCGATCTTCGTGCTGATCAACTCTCTCTCTTCCACACATCTATAAAAAGGAGTACCATAGCCCTATTGGAGTTCCCTTTGCCATCGTTGCCTTGCCGCATCTTCCTCTGTTTCGTGCTCAAGCGCTGCCACCTAAATTCTTGAGGAACTCTCCTCTCCGCTCAACACCCGCCTTTCCCAACCCACCGGCCGCTTGTCTTCTCCGCGCTGTGCTAGAGCTTCCTTGTGTCAACAAGAAGTACCGCCACTGCCGGAGCACCGCCGGACATCGCCGCCGCCCAAGCCTTAGCACCTTTCATCGCTCCGCCTGAGCCTGTTCTTTCCGACTCCAAGACTTCACCAGTAGGCCTAAAGGTAAACTGCCGACCCCCTTCCTGGTTCGCCCGACCCCTTTTTCCGTCTCACCCGACCTTGTCTGTTTCGCCCGACTTTGTATGTTTCGCCCGACCCCTTTTTCCGTCTCGCCCGACCTTGTTTGTTTCGCCCGACCCCTTTTTCCTACTCGCCCGACCCTATCTGTTTCGCCGACCCTTATCCGCCTCGCCCGAGGACTCGGCTGTATCCTTTTCCCTGACCCGAGGGTATCTGTGTAAAATTTCGGGGACTTCTCTGTGATAAGTCTGAGGACCCCAGTACAGTATTCTTTAGGTCAGAGGGTCAGATCATAAGTTTCTCCCAATCCGACCCTTGCCTTGTTCTCTATCAACTGAAGCTTCAACCTCCACACTTTTTCCGTAGCTTTGCTACAAGTTTCTAGGCTAAAACTTGCAAGTGTTGTTGAAATAACCGTCTAAACATTAACTCCTGCATTTTACATTCGTGTAGAGCTAAATCTCGCCGACGGCACATACGAGCTGCATCCGGTGCCAGAAGACGGAGCAGTAGCTAAGCCGCCGACCGCAGGAGCTGAAGCAGAGCCCTCAGAGGACTAGTTCGCCTCCACCCCGCTTGAAGGAAAGCCCCGGAGCATGAACCCAACTTTCTAAACTTACACATGCCTTCCTTAGTTTGTATGTGCATTTAAGTATAGGAGTTGTTTGAAACCCTAGATGCATGACTTAGTTCCCTTGATCTGAACACTAGTTTGATGAGTCCGAGTAGTTGCATTGCTTAATAGGACTCGGTAAAAGTCGAGTGATTTCCTGTCACTCGCGAGTTATAGGAGTTGGTTGTTCTCCTTCTGGTTACAACTATAACGATGATGGACGGGGCAGGGCCTGGTGAACTCTTTTGGTGGTCGGTGGATTGCCCTGTCTGTCTATATGAAGTTGCTTAAGGTCGAAAAGTGTTGGTGTTCATGATCAAGTGTTTGAAAGTACTAATCTCATACCTAGTATGGGATGGGGAAGCCTAGTACCTGATTGAACTAGGGCGTAGCTTATACCCCTTCTGTCCCTAGAACGAGGTTCCCATGGTGCCTCATGTGGGTGCAAGTGCGGTCACAGTACGATGAGAGGTTGGGATTGTAGAGCATTACATGTCAAGGGAAGTTTGGACCTGACACGTGCCTGGGAATTGATGGGGACGGCCGACACAGGAAGCGACCGTTTGTGGTGCGCGGATGTCGTGAGATTAGGTTCGCCATGCATGGTTAAGAAACTTGAATCGATTCGTCTGCCTCTCACAGTTTGAGACTGCTTGATCGCTATGCTACACTGAGTAAAGATGGAACATGATGATGATATGAACCCGATGCTTGTTCTATACTTTGTTGTTGGAAACTATGGTTGTTTAGCATTAGTCGCCAATGTAGACTGGTTAATGAACTTAGAATCTGAGCTAAAATATTGAAAGTAAGGACCCACTGTAGTCGCTTTTGGCAACACAAACCCCTCAGCCAAAGAGCCTTGCATGTCTAGATGTTGGTGGAGTAGTTCTCCACTAGTCGGTTAAGTCTTGTTGAGCTTAGCAGCTCAGCCTTGCTTGTGGCATCTTTTTCAGGTGAAGTTGAAGCTCCTGAGTTTGCTCCTGTTGGTACTTGGCCGCCCCAGCTTCCTCCTGGGTGGATGGTCGAGTGGGATCCCTCCTCGGACGGCGAGGAAAGGGATCACTGATGTCCTGATCGGCCTCATCAGGGACATCCGACTCCGGCGCTAGCTTCCGCTATTTTGTCTTTCCGCTGCTTTTGAATCTTGTAAAACTCTGACTTTCAAATTGATGTTGAAATAAACTGTCAAACTTGTTTAACTCGGTGGATCTGTTGTATTCTCTGGAACCACTCACCTTTGTGTGGGTTATGCTAACTCGGTCCTGTTAAGTGGTTAAATCGGATGAAATCCGACGGCACTTCGAGTTAACTTGACTAAGGCATGAGTGTCGCGTGTCAGGCGACTTAATCGTGCTTTAATCAAGCTAATCTGAGGTGATTCCGCCACATGCATCTAGAAATGCCATCACAATGATCCACTCACCCTACACACACTCTCTGATATCATTGTTTATTTTCCTTTTAAGACTGCATATTCTTCTTTTGGTCTCACCGTCGCCTGAGTTATTCATTACCTTCTGTCTATTGATTGCATTGAAGGAAGGAAATATGATTGCACCTCAAATACATGGAGTACTGTACATCTACTCTAATGTCCGATTTCATCATCACCATTTTATAAATTCATATACCTCATTTTATCTTTAATTGTTACCTGAGACATCTTCGGTTCGGTGCGTGTAGTGCACCAACCCACCTAGTATATCTTATAGCTCCTGAAAAAACTTTGTGTAGCTACGTTTGTGCTACGCGTAGTCCTACCTTCCGTACACATTGACTGATCCCACGATGAAATCAATGAGTCCAAAAATGCAAAGTTCCTCATCCATTTGCACATACACGTTTCAGCTCACCACTCCTACTTTCTTGCCTCCTATGTTACTTTTATACGTATTGTCCATGTTCCGGATGAATAATAAGTCCACGCTTACAGTTCTCACCCATTTGCACTCCCCCATGAATCTACCACTCCCACTTCCTTGCACACCTCGCCTGCTCTATAGTTTTTTACACTTTATCTGTGTCCCATGATGAAATCGATGAGTACACGCGAGGGTTGCTCACTCCATTTGCACACACACGTCCTAGTTCACCATTCCATTCCTTGCACACATCCTCTTCCTCCTTCACTTTCGTACGCATTGTTTGTGTCCTGTGATGAAATCGATGAGTCCACGCGCAGAGTTTCTCGCGCATTTGTACACACGCTTCCAGCTCACCATCCTTGCTTCCTCGCGCACCTCACCTCCTGCGTCGCAACCTAGCCTCCTGTTGATCTTCCCATTTTTCCCATCCAAGCTGCACTTTCTCTGGAATTTGTGTAGCCCCACTGACCCACAAGTTGTGTCTTCGGCAAACAGAAATAGGGGATCCGATGTTGTGGTTCACCGACCACCTCCATCTGTCATCTTCATGGATCGACCTTGTTTTGTTTGGATCTTATCCCACCTCTTCGGGGGTGCTTGGATCTCTCACCACGCCCTCTTTTGCCTAGCTGGGCAAGGAAACTAGCGCTCAGTTTCCCAGCAAGTTTTCATCGGAGCATGTGCCAGCAAATTTTTTCGCTTGCTTATGCGGGAGAGCGATTTTCACTCGCCTGGGCTGGCAAGGCGAAGCTTGCTCACGTAGGCGAGGTGAGGTAACGTTCCCTGGAACCAAATGTGCCCTTCCTCACCCAGCACTAGTTCGTGATCTCAAGCCTATTTAAATTCTCACGGCCAAGTTAGTCCAAATCTATTCTAGTTGAAAAATAGTACATTTTAGCCCTCACACACACACACCATACATGACAACTCATTCAAGCTCACGGTCCTATGAGGGTGGCTATTTATCCTAATTTATCTATGGTAATCTGACTCAGGCAATCATAATATTTGAGATTTTTATAATATTATTTTTAGTGGATGTATACGATTCTTTCTTTCTTAAAAGTGTACGTTTTTTTTAAAAAGTTACTATCTCTACTACTAAAACTTATTCTAATCTTTATATTTCGTCCGTTGCAAAACTTTGTGCGGCTGATGCCCTGACCCTACCAATTATTGAAGAAGGGTTGTCCTATCCGTTGTGACACAGGATCCACGTTCTCAGCTCTCATCTCCCCATTCTTTTCTTTTTCGATCGAATCACTGCCCCCATCTGCCTCCTCCGCCTGTCCTAGTCCTACGGTCTTCTCCCTTTCGTCCTCTCAAATTTTGTTGGGATAGTAGTGAATTGAAAGAATGGGGGGGTTTAAAAGGAAAATTAGTTAATTTTAGACTTAATCCTTTCGTTCCATTTTAATACTCTTTTATTCAAACAAGTGCTTAGCCGAAGCGGGTCGAAAAAGTAAGCTGGCCCTTGTCCATCCTGCTGTCGAGCGCGAGGGAGCACCCGGAGGAGTCCAGCCCTGCGATGGATCGACGATCTCGTCTTAGCCCATGTGATCGGCGATCTCATCTCCCAGCGTCTCCGCGTGATCGCGTCGTCGACGTTGTACATGTACTCAAAGATCTATTTATACGTACAACACCACGGCTTGGCAGCGCTGCAGAAAATGATGTTGGACGATTCTATGCAATTAATCTTTCAGTTTGCATTTTAGGGACCTGTCAGCTTTAAATAGGGCCGTTAGTTTTCTGAAAGAGCTTAGCTTATGTTCAACACTGAACGATCTCTGCCGCGGAAATGAAGTTTTCTGCAATGCAACAGCAATGGAGGAAGCCGGTTTGGTCAGGGTGAACCAGAAATAGAATGAGTGGCTACAACCTTACCTTCATCATCGCTTTAGGGCCTGTTTGGCAACCACCTATTAAAGTTTAACACCCGTCACATCGGATGTTTGGATGCTAATTAGGAGTATTAAATATAGGCTAATTATAAAACTAATTGCACAGATGGAGTATAATTCGCGAGACGAATCTATTAAGCCTAATTAGTCCATGATTTGACAATGTGGTGCTACAGTAACCATTTGCTAATGATGGATTAATTAGGCTTAATAGATTTATCTCGCGAATTAACACAGGGTTCTGCAATTAGTTTTATAATTAGCTCATGTTTAGTTCTCCTAATTAGCATCCGAACATCCGATGTGACACTGTTAAAATTTAACACCTCGTATCCAAACACCCCCTTAGTGCAGAGCTTCGTTGCACAATTCTGAAGTGAAAAATAGGTCCATAGTCCTAGGAGGTTTGACTAAGTTTTGTCACAATATTTCACATAGAAAAGTCGCAATGCAGCAGAAAGCGCACTGCTTTGGAATCAGACATTTTAAATGACGAAATCACCAAACATACACACAAAACAAACTGCTCTCATCTTATGAACCAGGGGGCGAGCTCTTTGTTGAGCTCAATTACAAAACGACGTATTTTCTCTATCGCTTATTCAAGATAGAACAGGAGATCTACAGAAAACAAAAACTGTTCAGTTGAAAACCATTCCTTTGTTTTGAGTTAACCATGATTTTTGTTTTAAAAACATTTGCAGAAATATGGAATGATCCATGACCAAATTACAAAGTCTCTGTTCCATCTTAGGAAATGTAGTCGTTGATTGCCATGTGTAATTACGCGGTAATGCTTATAAGTTGAGTGTATTTCTTCAGTGCAAATGATCTATTGGATCAACCAATATAGAACAGTCCCTATACACATCCAAATGCCATCAAAGCTGTGACTTTCACTTGAGAAAAAAAAAAGAAAGTTTGATGACTTGTAAACAGCAATACCTATGGTCACATAAAGACCACTTTTATTATTTTTAAAAGAAAATAGGTGATGCTGGCACTATCAAGTATTTCGAGATTGCCAACATCCTCACTAAGTTATGCGTACCAGATACCACTACAATGTTTGCTTCATGCAGTGGCAGAAGAGAGATATCGTAGAACAATTGAAGGCGACGAGACTAAGATAGCAAAAACTTGAGCTCAGACTCGCTGCAGACCATCCATGGCCAACAAGGAGGGTGAAACAGCTTGCGTCACGGGAAAAAACTCACTTGACTCTAGTTTTAGTCATATAGACATGACCAGAACAACTTCTCAAATGGGTAAGAAATCAGATATTGTGAAATTGAAGTCTCAAGATGGAATTCAAAGATCTGCTTGGCTCAATCTCATTGAAGTGGAGGAACTGTTAGTTCAGCACTGACAGTTCATAACCCTGAAGACTTGTGGGCATGCTAATCCATGTTGGAAGGTTCAAGTTTTAGTTTTATGAAATAAGTAAATGCAGATTGTGCCAGCACAAAATCAAGTGAGACATCGTATGAGGCCTGATGCTCATCACAATGCTACATTTTGAAAGGTAACATGCAGAGAAAGGTTTGTGCTGAAAAAGGAGGGAACAACTAGAGTAATAATGAATCATATTCAGATAAAAGAAGGTATGCTGGATGTTCTCACGCATTTTGTTCCAAAATGGAAGGTCACTGGCAAGAAAATAAAGGATTGAAAAATCAATAGCATATACGAAGGCTCTTTGGTTCATCTGCATAGTATTAAGAGCATCCTATTATCATAAGTGTTCAATGAGATGTTGTGTTCTATTGTGATATAAAAAAAATTCAAGCAACCACTAACAATGCTGCTTTGGAAACTAGAGGCCACATAAAAGCAAACTACCATAGACAAGCATCACCTTTTGTTCTCGACTTCCAGTATAACATCGAAGCATAGCACGACAGGACTCATACAACGTTAAAGCAGCCCACACACGCATACATGTGAATCCATTTGAACATGATAACTATGAGCAGTTCATATTGATAATTTGCAGAGCAGTCAACCATCGCAGCACGCTTCTATTTTTTTAATGGAAAGATATAGTAACCACTGGTTTGCATCGGATAGTCGAAGAGCGCAATTTACAAGAAGGCAAAAAGACAAGACAAAACGGATTATCAGAACAATCAGAGCTTATGAGAAGAAGAGAACAATAAGAATTATCAACCATATCCTCCCTCCGTTCCAAAATGTAGGTTGTTTTGGCTTTTCTAGATACATAGGCTAGCGAAATCTATGTTTCTAGAAAAAACAAAACGACCTACATTTTGGAACGGAGGGAGTACTGTATAGCCATATATAGGTAAAGTTTCCACTCATCTCGTCGAACTGGAAAGCATAAGGTTTTCCTATTACAGTGGATGCACCTTGCTGCGAAGGGAAAAAGAAGTAGCAGACTACCAAAAGCCTCAGGTTTATTTCACCAAAAGTTTTCACAAAGCAATATTCTAATGCAGGAAACAGTGCATCAGTTTGGACATTTGGAATGACAAAAAAATCACCAAACATCCTCACAAAATTTGTTCTCTCTCTTTCGCTACAGAGAGAGCTCCCTGACCCCAAACACTTACCTCACTCCTTATCACTTATTCAAGTTGCAACAACAGGTCCATGATTTCTAATCTCACCTGTCCTTGTATAAAAAACAAGGCACAAACATTTCTAGAATTATGGAATGATCCATGACCATAGCTACAGCTGAGATCATGCAGGCCAAAAAAAGATAGTTACCACCTTTGCCGGATTCAGTCAAGAAAGCCGGTCTGCCGGAGCACGGCGTCGCGCACACGCCGAAGATCGCGTCCCTTGAGGGTGCGACCGACGCCCTCCAGCATCGAGGACGGCTTCACGGGCGCGCCGTAGCCGCCGCCAGCGGATGCGCGCGCCACCATCTCGTGCGGGGGTAGCATGGCGGCGTCCCCACGGAAGAGCTCCTCCTCGTCGTCGTCCCCGTCGCCAATCCCGCCGGCGAGTTCATCCCATTTCCGCCCGCAACTCCAAGGTGGGGGAACGGGGACCTGGACGGGGGCCGACTGGTGGTACGGCGCCGCGGGCGGCAGCTCGGGGGCCCTGGCCCTCGGCGCCACCGGGATGGCGCGCGAGGCGGATGGCGGGGACCGTGACGGCGTCGCTGAGGAAGCCGACGCCGCGGCGGCGGCCGCGGCGATGGTTGCCTTGCGACGGAGCAGTGTCCCAGCGGCTCCGGACGTGGCCGTGGACACGGCAACGGCAGCAGCAGCTCCACCGCGTCCAGGTGCCTTCCTGTCGCCGTCGTGGAGCGCGGCGAGCAGGCCGAGGTCGCCGCGCGGAACGCGGCCCGGATTCTTGAAGGCGTCAGGAGGCGGGTCCGAGGAGGGGGCCGGGGCGGGGAAGAGGAGGTCGCCCTCGAGGAGCTCGTCCCCGACGGAGGGCGAGGAAGCGAGAAGGGAGGGGGATGGGGAAGAGAAGAGGCCGAGGAAACGGTCGGCCGGCGGAGAGCGGCGGGGCCGGCCGGGGGAGTCCATTGGGTTCGTCCGTCGAGGGCCGGCGGCGTCAGGAATTGGGGGCGGCGTTGGTCTGCACTTTCTTTGTTGGAGGAGCCGAAAGCAACCCTTGTATGGCTCTTCAGCCCTTGTGTGTGTGACTCTTATTTGCCGGCCCAAGGGCCCAGCTAGGTGGGCCCATTTCCAATATTGTATATCATCTCAAAACAAATGTGACAATCTTTTAATCGATCAGTTTAATAACGCAGGTAGCAAGCGGGCTGCAAGGTTTCTCTGAGCCTTTTCCTAGCCTACTCGTACAATGGTTAGCTCTTCACCATTAATACATGGCCCACAAGTCATTCTCACAAAGTTTCTTGGTTCCTGTGCCCAAGTCGGCTGTAAGCTTATAGCCCGCTTCTCCTCTCTCACCTCTTCTCTCTCCTCCACATCAGCATTTAGCCAGCTTACAGTCCCTTATTATACTTGCTCTAATACGTCTTGCACCGCAATCGATAAGTGCTCATAGATATAAAGTGCAAGTGTATGTATTTACAGAGGCGAATGCGCGGTGTATTTGAATACTTAGTCAAAAAATTAAATGACCCATGCCCATAAATATTGTGTGCTCCATAAATAATGGTGGTTACAGTTACCGTAAATCTCAAATATATATTCAACAGTTAAGGTAGGAGTCCACCTAGGTGAAGAATTAGTATTTACATAACTTATTGTTGACGATGCCAGATTAACTTGCATTGAATTTTGTGTTTGGCAATAAGATGTACATGGAACAAAAGGACCATGGATTTTTCCTCAAACAATATAAACTTTGACAACTAACTATTCCAAAATGATAATTTTTTGTTGTGACAAAGGTGTCTAAAATATTGCTGCTTTTTGGCTGTATCCCATATATGGGCAAGAGGATCATCCATTGTGGTTTTAGTTTTTTGTCTTTTGCTATTCAATTAAGCTGAGGCTTTAGTTGTGCTAATGCTACCAGACACATCAAGTAACTAACCTAGCCTTTCACACTATAATTTAGCAATTTGGTAAGCTTTTGCTTTCCTTTCAGAAAGTTACGATTGTCTGACCAAATATGTTGATCTTGGGTAAAAAAAAATGTTGATCTAATATCTCTACTAGAGAAGCCTAAACAGTAGGCGTTTTAGGCAGACAAATTGTAGCTAGAGTGCCTACATGTTCTCTATGAAATTAGATTAAAATCAACATTGGTACTAATTCAAGATTTAGTAATAAGATACAAATATTGATTTGTATAATTAGTTTTATGTTTTGTAGGTATATATGTATTAGAGTTTTCATAAAGATATATCAAGCCATTAATCTATTTTGTGAAGTGATGGTATGCCCCTTATCCCTGAAAAAGCACCGAAAACACAAAATAATGAAATGGATCCGGATCAAGCATGTATTTAGTATTTTGGGCCATCCAAAGGAAAAATACAAACTCAAGTACTAGGTCTAGCACTTTGGTTATTTCCCTTGAAATTATTGAAACATGTTTGTTCTTTTATTAATTTGAAGTTATCCACATATGTTTTGACCTCATGTTTTTTTCTAATAAACGAGGCATATTTAAAGTAGCCCTAACATTTTGTTTTTTGTGCTTCGAGGAAAAATAGATGATTCTTAGTCTGCTTCATGTAGGATTACAAATGTTAGGCGTAACTCCTAGTCAGGGTGTCTTTGAACAAATTAGTTGTATGTGGCTAACTGGACGCGTAGGAGAGCAGGGATGAAAGTTGGATAGATGATTTTTTTTATTTGGTTGTATCCAAAGTAGGAGGTGATCCAACGTGACCTAATTACTACCTCTATTACATGGCCTCATAATACTTTCTGAAATGAATATACGATATTGTTGTTCTTATATATAATATGGGTAAGACATGTTCCATGTTAATTTACGCACATATCATCCACTGCTAACGCGTGAAAAAACTACTCTCTAGATTTATCCACCCACAGAAACAGCATAACCCTGTTTCCAGGTGCCGTCTACTATTTCCCAAATCTACAAATACTCGGGGGATCCGAGACATTTTAATATTTGACATCTAATTTGTAAGCTTTTTAATAATGACATGCGGGACCATTGTAAGTTATTGACACGTAGGATGCCAAGTGGGCTCAGGATCGATTTCGAAATTTCTCGGGGGGACACAGCCGCTCGCAGCGCCACACGAAAACCCCAAAAATTCCAACGCGAACCCCACGAAACTGAAACTCCCAAAGTCCAAGCGCGACGCGAGCAGACGACAGGAAGAGAGAGAAAACAGATAGCGCGAAGAGCGAGAGGGAAGGGAGGGAGGGAGAAACAGAGGGCAAAACCCAAACCCTAACAATCATTTCCAGGCCCCCGCCCCGCGTCTCCAGAACGTTCCAGAACCTTCGAGGAACCTTCCACAGGCGAGCCCTCGCTCCCCCGCCCGGATCTCCCCATTTCCCTCCGGCCAGTGCGGCGGGATCCTGACGCTGGCGCTGTCTGGTGGGGTTTCGTGCAGGAGCAGGCGCGAGCGCGGGTGTTTGGATCGGGGGAGGCAACGCTGGCGGCGCGCGGCGGCGGCAGGTGATGGCGGATCCGCCTGGCGGTGGGGGATCTAGGGTTTGCGTCTGCGGGGGGAGACAGGTCGAGGCGGCGGCGGCGGCGGGGCTGGGGCTCGGGAGAAGAGAGCAGGGGAGGGAGGGAGGATGCTGAGCGTGGTTCGGGTGCACCTGCCGTCGGAGATCCCGATCGTGGGCTGTGAGATCACGCCCTATGTGCTGCTGCGGCGGCCTGACGGCGCAGTCTCCACCGACGACGTGCCCGAAACCGCGCCCAACGATGGCCAGTATATGCGATACAGATGGTAAGTAGCTACTGGTTGTAAATTTGCAATCTTTGGTTGGTAGGACATGGCATTGAGGCATACTGGATTGCTCAGCTATTGTTTGTCTGCCTGTGGTAGTGAATTTTGACCAATTTTAGGGTTTCTTAGCAGATACCTAGATGCTCAAGCAGTTGCTAAACTCATGAGAGTGCACATTCTTGAACCAATTTGTTCATATTTGAATCATGACTGTACGATCAGAGCTCTTAATTGTACAAAAGCTCCTTCAATTTGGAACTGGTGGTACTCTGGTGCTCACCGTTTAGATGTCACAGAGACAGATTTTAATGTTGGAAACAAATCTGGGTACAGAACTCACAGATATATAATGTTGGACCTATTTTCGAATGATACCATCACTCATCAGGTTACTTAGATGGGGATGGAGACAGCTAGTAGGTGTATACTTCGATGAGCAATTTGACAAATCATCTTCATCTGATTTAAAGCCTATTTGAATTTTGAAGCTGAAAACGTGTGGTTAGAACCATAGACAGATAGGATTCATCGTGTGAGTTTGTTTATGCGCTATTTGCCTTGTAAAATATCCTTATGCTAGAATTTTGGCATCACTAAATATTGTTTAACTCACTTGAGGTCATCCTACTAGGCAACTAGAATACTCCATCCGTTAGAAAATGATCGGCATATTTGATCAGGGAATAGTCAAACTTTACAAACTTTGACCAATAATTAGTTAAAATATAAGCACATTTAGTGTATAAAATGTGCATCAATATATTTATACTCAAAGTCATTTTGAGGTGATATTGATTATTTAGCAATTGACATTATATTTTAAGAGAAATCGGAGTCAAAATCTACTTTGGAAGGCTTTTCCCCGTTTCAAAATACGCCTATCATTTCTCAATTTGGGATCCACTAGTGGAAGCAATTTGTTTCTCTTGTCAGACACGAGTTGGTGTGAATTGGGTTATTTATTTCCACTAGACATACACAAGCTTCTGGTTCATCTGATTCTAGGATTTTTATTCCTTGTAGTAAATAGTCTGTTAACTTCACTAGTTGAACTTGAAGAGGGACAAGTGTGGTTGTGGACTTTAATATTCGTCTGCCTCCGATTCTTAAAAAAATACCGTTTATTTGTTGCTATAAATTACTAAAGTAGAATAGACCAGATTAGTTATTTTCAATGAAAGCTATTTGCTTACTTGATGGTAATTTCTTTTAACGCGGACCTGTTGCTACATGTTTAAACATTCTGACAGAGTTAATGCACTGTAGATATGTTATGGGCTAGTAGACATGGAGTTGCGAGGGTGATTCCTGTGAGCAGCAACAATGGTGCTGAACCCAGGGACCAGCATCTAGTTGTGCAAGGAGAAAAGGGGGGAGGAAGTGACTTTTATTTTGTTTACGTGAATGAATGGGTAGCGATAAATATGTCTAGTCTGAAACGAATGGTAACTACAACCTGATAGATTAACAGGTTGATGTACGTGCACAGCTGTGGGCATTCCATCCTGCAGGCCCCTGGTCATGCGCCCATGCTTGGGCCTTGGCTGCCTTCTATACTGAAGGGCCACCATAACAAATTAAATTTTTGAAATCGTCCCATGCACATGATTAATAATTTTTGTGCATGATGCTTTTACTTATTTTCACTTTGTTATTTCCATTAGTTTGAGAGTCATGTAGGCCAATTTGCACAGATTAAAAGCATATATTAGATCCAAAAAGGAAACACAGTTTTGGGCTTTGGATCTTTAGATTTTTTGTTGTGGAGCTTGGTCCCACAGGATATACTTTTATTGATTTTGATCCCCAACTCTTCTTTCTTTTGGTTGACTTTCATGCCAGGCCTTCAATTTCACTACTTTGCAAAATCTCTTGCATAGTAACTGTTTTGTACTAATCTGTTTGAAAAAAAAAATCTGTGCAAGCGCACTATGCACATGAAACCTTTTTGTCAAGGTATTAATAATAATAGTAACAACAATGAAGCACTAGTGATTAGAAAATTTTAATGAGAAATGGCCACACATACCTTTTATTTGATAACATTCTGCAATCATTTAACCTCCTTCACAGCATTATTGGAGGAGTAGAGAGTTGATCATATTGCAATAACTACCCCCTCCGTTCATTCATACTTCAAAGTGCTTTTAGTATGTATTGATCTTGTAATAATTGACAATATATTATAAGTGATTGAAGGTTTAAAATATGCATACGGAGCGATATGTACTTTTATTTAGGCATATTTTTTCACCACCCACCCATGCATTTCACTTTATTTACGTTTAGTAGTTTTTCTAAGCCTTCTGCATGTCCAGTTGTGGTTATGTTGATTTGGTTTCTTACTTGAAGGTATCGCATACAGAGCGATCGGAAAGTTCCCATCTGCAGTGTACATCCAATGGAGCAAGCAACAATTCAGTGCCTAGGCTGTCTCAAGTCAAAAATACCTGTTGCTAAGAGCTACCACTGTTCAGCTAAATGCTTCTCTGATGCATGGCAGCACCACAAGGTTTTGCATGAGCGAGCAAGTAGTGCTTTAAATGAAAATGGAGCTGAAGAAGAGGAGTTATTTGGCAGATTTGGCAGTGGTGGTTCTGGGGTTTTAAGTACTGCTGGGTCTGGTTCATTGTCAAATTTTGGACAGAGCCCTGCTGTTAATAATGGGCCTGTGCCTTTATATGCCTCAGGCACTGATAAGAACTCTGGAGAAACTTGGTTTGAAGTTGGACGCTCGCGGACATATACACCGACGGCTGATGATATTGGGCATGCACTAAAATTTGAGTGTGTAGCTGTGGATGCAGAGAAAAGGTCTCCAATGGGACCTCCGACTTCAATTATGACATCTCGTGTAATCCCCGCACCAACCCCCACCCCACGTCGCCTTATCCAAGTGAATGGGGATGTTTTAGGTCACTTGGATTTAGACAGCCAAACTTCGTCATCAGGGACATTCACTGTACTGTCCTACAATATTCTTGCTGATGCATATGCTACAAGCGATGCGTATAGCTACTGCCCAACATGGGCACTTTCCTGGACTTACAGAAGACAAAATTTGTTGCGTGAAATTATTGGTTACCATGCTGATATCATTTGTCTTCAGGAGGTAAAAATATGCTAACCTACCTCTCCAATTTATTTTTCTGGCAAACCTTTTTTCTGCTCTTCTTGATAGATATGTTTGAGTGAATAAATTAAGAAAGTCTAGCATTATGCAATCCAATGGATGTCTCTGCAATGAATTGTATTTTAGATATCTCTGCAATGTCCTTGAGCTGAGTGTTCTGCTTGTGTATCAGCTGACATGATTCTGTGCTTGTACACGACCCAGATGTTCTTTTGAATCTGCTTGCATTTATGTTATGCTCTTCACAATATTTTTTCTTGAGGGCTGCTCTTCGCAATATTTATATCTTGATTTTGACCTAAATGGATATAATAATACAATTAAGGCTAAACCCTAACAAATAATTGGTGGAATCTTTTCATAGTTTAAACCCAATTAGTGCCAATGGTCATGAAAAAGGCTAACTCTCCCTTTTTAGGTACAATTAAACCACTTCGAAGATTTTTTTGCACCTGAGCTTGACAAACATGGATATCAGGCGCTTTACAAGAAAAGGACAACAGAGGTAACTTTGAATTGCCTTTATTCTGTTAATTTTGTTCGATGCTGTTTGCTATCCTATTTGATTCTTCTCCTTTGCTATCACAGGTGTATTCTGGAAATCCTATGGCCATTGATGGGTGTGCTACTTTTTTCCGCAGAGACAAATTTTCACATGTTAAAAAATATGAGGTACAATCACTGCCAGATTCACTGTTACCTGCTGCCTGTTGGCTTGCATCTGTCTAATTCTTGCACCTGCTTCTGTAGGTTGAGTTCAATAAGGCTGCACAGTCTTTAACAGATGCAATTATTCCCGCTGCTCAGAAAAGGGTGGCTTTAAGTCGATTGATTAAAGTAAGGAAAAAATGAAAATTATATTATATGCTCGGCATTAATTCTATTTATGAATTTTAATAATCTCCCTTTTCCCCCATTTCCTTTGAAGGACAACATTGCACTAATTGCGGTTTTAGAAGCCAAATTTGGTAACCATGGAGCTGAAAATCCTGGTAAAAGGCAGCTCCTTTGTGTGGTACGTGAACTGGTCTTCTTCTTTTGGTGTGTATGAAGAACTAAATCTATGGCAGAGTAGTCATAGGCATAATATCATCCTCATGTAGAAACTGGATGTTTTACCATTTTCTCTAGGTTTTGAGGCCTGCTTTGTTACAGACTTTCTAATGCGTTTCTCTGTTTTTTTTCCATCATATGTCTTCCTTGACTCTTTTTGGCTTTTATATAATTTGTTAGATCGATTCCACAATCAATGGAATTTTTTGTCACAAGGGCCTCAGGTCTCTCCCTTTTTTTAATGATTTCGATTTGCAGGCAAATACACATATAAATGTCCATCAAGACCTAAAAGATGTGAAGCTTTGGGAGGTCCGTATCATCACATTATATGCGCTAGCAGTTTCTGTCATCTCAACTTATCAGGATAACAATAATTTTTTTTCAGGTTCATACCCTCCTAAAAGGATTGGAGAAGATAGCTGTCAGTGCAGACATTCCTATGTTGGTCTGTGGAGATTTCAATTCAACCCCTGGGAGGTGCGTGTGAATATCAGGCAATATTTACCAGGCTTTATATGTTCTTAAACTATGAATTTCTAAGCACACAGTTCTATCTTTCAGTTCTCCACATGGGCTTCTTGCAGTGGGTAAAGTTGATCAGCTGCATCCAGATCTGGCCATAGACCCCCTTGGAATTTTACGCCCTCCAAGCAAGTTGAATCATCAGCTTCCTCTGGTACAGTTAATCTGTCATGGTGTTGTGTTATCCCCTTTTTTTTAAAAAAATAAAAATATGTCATGGTTCTGTTATCCTTTTTTTTAAAAAAAAATATGTCATGGTTTTGTTATCCATTTTTGCTTTGCTTGATTGTAGGTCAGTGCATATTCTTCTTTTGCAAGAATGGTAGGTGTTGGCTACGATTTAGAGCACCAGCGGAGAAGGATGGACCCAGCAACGAATGAACCGCTCTTCACAAATTGCACGAGAGATTTTACTGGGACTGTCGATTATATATTTTACACAGGTTTGTGCATGGCGCCTCATCACCGCATCTGTAGGTTTTTTATTATATTTTTGCAGCCTTGATAGCGGATATTGTGGTTGTACTGTTTGACGATGGCCATGTTTGTTCTCTTCTTGCAGCGGATTCATTGACGGTGGAGTCGTTATTGGAACTTCTAGATGAGGAAAGCTTGAGAAAAGACACGGCTCTCCCTTCACCTGAGTGGTCATCAGATCACATAGCGCTTTTGGCCGAGTTCCGGTGCAAGCCTAGAATCAGACGGTGATGTGCTAGGTATGTAACAACTAACAAGGAAATCAGTGCTGTCATATTGCTTATTAGAATTCACATAAACAGCATGGAGTGTACAAGGAGAATTTTCTGCTACACCACATATCATTTTAATGTAGACAGAAGACATTATTTACGTTGTAGGTTCATCGTAGTTTGCTCTTCTGGACCTTGCTTTTGCTTGGGGAATAAATGATGCTGCGAATCATGCCAAATTTCTGACATGTTTAGAGATATGCTTCATATGCAATGCTCTCCATACGGCTCGTTCCAACTGTGTGCTTTAAGCCCTTTTGATTCGAATGCTAGCCACGATCCAGGTCATGTGAGACGCATTCAGATTGTGGTTTTGTTCAGCGACAAATTAACACACCATGTATTCATCGGAATTATACACTCACTGAATCTCCTCCAGGTCTTGTACAAAAGGTTAACGTCAGCATCGTTGGTGCCTTGGTGGTGGAACACTCTTCCATGGTGGAACTTGAGGCTTGGCGGAACGCGGGCCCTCGGTGAAGCAAGCAGCCTTAGGAAGCGGCCTCGGGAAGAGGAGGCTTGTAACGTTGATTTTACCTTACATTTCGTCAGCTCATGATATTTGAGCTGCCCCTGTGTACCATTACTTTCTATAGAAGAAAATACTTGAGAGAAATATTTAACAGCAACAGCTTGTAAGCCTCTTCCTTTCCCTTTCTTCAACTTTGATCTCCTTCCATTTGGTCTCTCGAGCACGTTTAGTTTACCTTTTGCTGTGATCTCTGGACCCTCAACTCCTTTCTGCATACAAGGTGTGGGTACCCCTCAGGGCTCAGTCCTCTCTGAGTTTTGTACAATGGGATGCAAACTGCAGGTGTGGTGGTGCTGGGAACTCGGAAACTCCATGGTTCATGGTTGGTGGCGTTCGTTTCCGCCGGTAGACGTGTGGTGCTGCCCTTTTTTGTTGTACGTGAATGGAAGTTGGCTCTGTGAGGCTGTGACCCTGGTCTGTCACCTGCACCACCTGTCACGAGTTGGTTGGAACTTGTCCTCTTGCCCAATCTGCCGATGCACGAGCGTACGCGCGTACAGCTTCCGTTCTTGGTTTCCTCGACCAAACCGGCACCTAACGCGTTGGCGATTGGCACGAAGTTTGGATGTCGGGCGTGCTGGTACTATCCTATGGTTGCCCTCAACCTTTCAGTGCCGTGCTTAAGGGGTGTTTGGATACCTCCTTCTAAACTTTAACACCTATCACATCGAATGTTCGATACTAATTAGGAGTATTAAATATAGTCTAATTACAAAACTAATTGCATAGATGAAGTCTAATTCGCGAGAGAAATTTATTAAGCCTAATTAGTCCATGATTTGATAATATGGTGCTACAGTAATCATTTGCTAATGATGGATTGATTAGCCTTAATAGATTCATCTCGCGAATTAGACTCCATTTATACAATTAGTTTTGTGATTAGCTTATTTTTAGTCCTCCTAATTAGCATCCGAACATCCGATGTGACTCTGCTAAAGTTTAGCCCATCGTATCCAAACACCCGCACAAAATGGGCAAGAAAGACGGGACGGCATCAGAGGAGAAGCTTCTGTCCCGTCATCGTTGGCAAACCTTGACCTGAGCCATTCGGTATGCAGAGGCTGCAGGCGCGTGAAAAAAGTCAAAGCTCTGCTGCGTCAGAAAATTTTCAGAGGCTTGACCGAGGAATAATCCTCCGCGGATCGAGTCCGCGTCCCCCAGGGACACTGACACGCGGGGCCCTGCTTGCGTAGGTCTCGGAGGCCTAAGGGGGCCTGCCGACGATTTTTTATTTTAACCCTTTAAATCTAAAATTTTAATAATAATCTGTACCGAACTAAATTTTCAGCTAAATATTCTAGCGCGACAAATACTTGAGTCGCGCCACGCCATCTAGTCTGGCGTGACCGAATGCCACGCTGGACTGGCACCGTGATGTGCTAGCCGCTCGCTCTTTCTATTACTCTAGTCATAGTATCAGTAGTACCAACACAGGCTTCCAAGGTAAAAAGTCAGCGCCAATTGCCAATTTCATGCATGTGATGCAGTAGCACTAGTACCAATGAGTAAACAAAATACTAGGCTCACTATACGCATAGAGCTGCATCAAAGAAAATATTTTGTTTTGCATGTAGAACATATACGTATGTACGAACTATGAAGCTGAATCTCTACTCTAAAAAAACCAAAAGGAAGACTTTTTTCGTATGTCTTTCCCCCGCTCGCGCTTTGTCCCGCGCTACAGGTGATTTGCGCCGTCCGCTCCTCTGCGGATCCCTCCTCCACCGTCGCTCCTACGCGGTTTCTGTCCGCCGAAAACTTGCGAACCCTCCGATCCCTCCTCCTGCCCTCCACCGTCCACTTCCTCCTTCGGGATCCCTCAGCTCTGCCTCCTCTCCTTCCTCACCACCCCCGCAACCCCGCCCCTGCCGCTTCCCCTTCTCCACCCAAACCCTAACATAGGTCCTCCTACTCCCCGATGTACGCCGCCGCTACTCGTCCTGCGCCGCCGCCGTCGCCTACCCTCCTCCTCGCTCTCCCCTACATCTCCGCTCCACATCCACCCCCACGATGACGCCGCCGCTCCCTCTCTGCGCTGCCGTCGGGCCACCACCTCTCCTGCCCTGCGTCGCTGCTGGGCCCCCTACGACCCCTCCCTGCGTCGGCCCCCTGATGTGCCGCTGTGCTGCTGCTCCCCCAGCAACCACAACTACGGCTGAAGGGCAACAAAGCCGGCCAGATCGAGGTAAGATATCCCCTCCGCTGCCCCACCCACCTCTCCTCTTGCGTGCGCCCTCTCTCGTCTCTCCTCTCGCATTTTTTCACCCCCTGGTCAAACGGCACAGCGGCGGCAGCTAAAGCATGTGATGGACTGAGGCTGCTCAGGGCTGGCGTCTACAGGCGCTGGCTGGTCGTTGCCTGAGGTTGCCCACCGGCAATGGCTGACACGTGGCACCGTTCCCCTCTCTTTCCATCTGATCTCTATCTCTCTCTGATTTCTTGGCTGTAGGACCAATTTGTCCAACCCATGGTGCGTGATAAATGATCCAATCTGACCAGGACCAAGGATAGAATTATGGAGCCCTTTGTTACCTGCTTGCCTGCTTCACATGTCTATCAGACCACATGAAGTCAGCTTCTTATGTCTCTCTTTCATAAGTTGTATGCATGCGGAAGCTAAATATCAGATCACTTGCATCACGATGATAAGAAGTTGGATACAGATGCGACACTTTCATATTACTCCTGCACTATATATGTGCCATTTTTATGTGAGCTTCACCATTGTAGTCATTTTGGTTAGAAGTATTCAAACATGGATCGTCAATTTCTACTGGGTCGGAGGGAAGCAAAGAAACTCCTATCCATATGTTGACCATTTTTTCTAAAAAAAACTCCTATCCTTATTGAAGAGTTGAGGTGATGTAAAGTTGACGTCTGTAAAGACACACTTTAGTATATATCCCCTTTTATCTGTCTTTTTTAAATATCGATGTGTGTCTGTACTTTGCCAGTGAATCTCATATTTAGTGATATGAAACAATGCTGTGCAAAGACACAATATTGTCTTTTTTAAACAATGTTGTTTTTTTAAATCAAACTTCATATATATACTTTTAAGATGCAAAAATTGTCAAAGAACAAGTTTTATGATGCTAATGGTGCCATATGATAAAGTATGCTGCCTCATCTGGAAGTTATGGCACTACGAAGATGTTTTCTTTTTCTCTTTATTTATCAACTATTTGAAAACAAATGTGCTCTGTAAGTTAGTGGTTCATCTTGAATCAAGTTGCTTCATGTGAGGAGTTGGGAGGCTATTTTTGTCTCTGACTACATCTTCAAGCCCGTATTCCATTATCTGTTTATGGCTCAGATTCTTTGAGTTTTTTCGATAAATTTGAGAAGATGGACTCATAGTAATTTGTAACTTTGACATTGAACTGTCTGGATTGAGATATATGTCATTATTTTGAAAGATGATGAACTGAGAACACAAGTCATTGTTTAAATAACCTTGCTTCTTTCATTTGGAAATGGCTAGAAGTGGTTCGGCAAGTTCTAATCTCTATCGGAAGTTTTCGTTTTCTCTTCTGCTTTTGTTTTCGTTTGGTTAGCAGGCAGGGAGGGAGGGGAGAGGTCTAGATTGGTCTACAATGATGTTATCTCTATCTACAATTCATGCTTTCAGATTCAGAAATATGTGGAAGGTCTTTGCTGGGTTATGAGATACTACTATCATGGTGTTTGTTCATGGAAGTGCTAGGTAATTATTGACCAGGACGGATATCACTTGATCTTTCAACAAGCATTTTTCACAAATCATGTTAATAGGTCTTCTTAAAGATTCTCAACTCCATGATCATACTGGAGGGTCCTATTTATCGGTTTTATGCTTGAGATTCTTGGTTGTCTTATTATTTCTTGCAACTCCATGATCATAATTCTAAATCTTAATAGAATCCATATGTTGCCATTTGCTGCACTATCATGCATTGTAACCTGGTAAAAAAAATAATTAACATACCTCATATATCATAGCAGCCTTCTAGGTGCAAAACATGTCCTTTATGATACCATTTGCTTTCAACCGTTCTATAGAAAATGACACCAATTCTCTAAACGCTGAGCTTTATTTCAGTGTTGCACTTTGTTTTGGTGGCGTATTGGCGTACCACTCCATTGAAAATATTCACCTGACATTGATACGCCAGACTGATATGCTTATAGAACCGTCAAGATCTATTGCTTTATTCATCCCAAAATAAAAATATCTTTTCGAGTAAAATATAAAATATATAATAGGAGAGATGAAACATTGCTATAGGATAAATTGGGAACATATACTTTTGCCAGTTGAAGGTTTTTTTGTGTGTGATCACCTAAGGTTACGTGGCTTAACTCGAAAAAAAATCATATTGAAGGCCTTCTGGAACCAGTGTGTTGTCATATTTTTAAGGGCCCTTTGCATTTACCATAATCCCATCAGGTATCCCAATATCATTGCCATCATCTAGCATGTACCTCAGTTCCTACATGGTACATATTACACTTATTAGATGATACTTCTATTTTTTACTGTAGAAAATCATCCTGGAAATCATGATTGTTTGTGCCTGAATTGAATTAACCTTTGAAGCACCAAATCAGTTAACATTTTAGTCTTTTACATTCTACTTTGCTTTGAAACATTTTGCTCTTATTGTACCATGGCTACTCTAATCATAAGAGGTAGCATGCTTACAAATTTTTTGTTTTGTACATCAAATACAGTTCTTAAGCTTCTTATGTATACATTGAAAAAAAGTGAATCTCATGGGGGTCTCAGCGAGAATTTGATATGGGCGTGAGGTGAAGGCTGATGGGCTGAGTGGCTTTTGAGAAATCTAAGAAGAGGGGAATACAGAAATCCGTCAGATGTGTTTCTTGCCGTCCACGTACGAGCGCTACAACGAACGGATGCGATGCGGTCATCCGGAGACAGACCGGTTGAAACTGGACCATCACCCATGTGGATCTTTTCAAAAAGCCCTTGGACAACTGATCCAAAGCATCAATTGAGGATTAGCATTTAAAAAAAAATCCAGGAGTAGCATACTGCATAGACTAGGGTGATGTCCAAGTCCAGCCAATTTCCCTCATGTCAAAAGTAAGAAGTTCCTTTCCTAGCTATTTCATCCTGAGGGTATATGCTCTTGATCTATGTAAGTGTAAATGATCTTCTATGTTAACCATGTATACTGCTGCTATATACCTTCTATGTTCTTAGACATAAGTTTTGCCTATCGTGCTTGTAGCATAATTGGTATCCTTTTTTTGACATTTCATTTCATTGAATATGAAGAGTCCAAATATCTATAACTTCGATATTTTCCATATAGGATTCTGTTCTTGCTAATTGCCAATAATTTTATTCTATTTACAACATGCAATATGCTATATATATGTAAAAAAGCTCTAGAAGATAAGCTATTTTAGTTTTCCATCTGCCTTGACTTCACAACCTTGGTTTAGTAAGATGATAGAGAGGTAGTGCCACTGATTTAGTACTGTCAATATGTTTCAGGTAATGGAAAGTAAGAATACCTTTCTTCAGCAAGGAGGTATACATCAACACATTCATTTAGTTGGTTTCTCTCACTGTGAATCGTTCTTTTGTTTGTCTTCACAAATTCTTGCATGGAGGCAAATGATCTTGATGAATGGATTGATTGCTTGGCTTTACACTCGTTCATATGACACGATATTTCCCTTAGGAATAGATAAACAGATCTGCAACAATGTATATTTTGTTTGATGCAATTGGAGTTGATATTCCAAGTAGACACACATGATCTATTGTTATTGTATACCTTGGCTTTCTGATTTTAAATGCACTACTAATCAACTGGTTGGATATGAAAGCCTATTTGTGGTAACAGGTTTATGGAGTCCTCCTAGACTTTGATTATTGGCTGAAACTAGAGGCACCTACGGCAATATGTTTTCATACAAGAGATCTTGAGCAGACTGAAACCTATGGACTGAAATAGGAGCAATAGATCAATATCTTGTTGCAGATGATGATAGCATGGGATCAGACTCAGGAAAACAAAAACTGGAACAGAAGAAACCCATGTTTAAAATCAGATAACACCTATAAGTTTGGTACTAAATTATGTTAGCTGCCACTGTTCACCATTACCCGATCCTAACAACCGTTGTTTTCCATTTCTTATAGTCTCAGTTTCCAAGTATATATATTATGCTGAAGTTCGTGTATGACAATTGCAGGTGCAGAATACTATTAGCACTTTTATGCAGGTAGAAGAATAAACAAACAAATGTAAGTTGTATGAGCATTGCCTAAATTAGTTCTACTCTTTTTTATTATGTACAATAAAATGTTGGTGTTAGTGTGTAGAACAGAAAAGGATGTCATGGGCAACATTGCCATCAATTGATTTCAGTTACTGTATGGCTCTCATGGTTAAAGCGTCGGATAGCATGCTATGTGGGGCTGCGCTTAAGAAGCTAAGTTTGCTCTTGGTCATTTGGAAAAGCTGATTGGGAGGCTGAAGTAAGTGGACCACTCTAGAATGAACACTTATAGGAAACTTCATAGGAAGCGGAGTTGAGTCGATGTTGATTATTTCCAAATAAAATCGGCTGTAAAATGACTATGTGAGGGACATCTACAATCACCCGACTATATTATTTTCTTACTTATCCTCCAGTTCCTAGGATGACATCCGGTTATTCCAGATGCTAAAGTCAATAGTGGTGTTCATGACTTATTTTAGCAATAGTGGTGTTCATGACTTATTTTATGTACATGAACAGATTCCTAACTTAGTCACGTCTGTTTAGATACATTGCCACTAACATCACGATCTACAAAGTATTGTGTGTTAGATTGATCCAAATGTGATGTGATGTGCATTCTTTCAAAGGATTTTGGATAAAACTACTTGCCCTCCGTGCCGTGGATTTGTAAATACGCGCATGACATGTTACTCTCGATTGTGGTTGAATGTACGTATGAATATGCAAGCTTAACCGTTATCGTACCTAGCTTTGTTTAATACAGTAACTACGTTTTTAGATTAAATATCTTTAAATTTAATTTCACACTATTATTATCTTGTTGAATACTCTATGTTTTGCAATATAAATAATTTGCTGCCCGTGACAACGCATGGGCACGATCCTAGTATATTAATAAAATGACACCATATGCTTATAAGTTATAAGTAAATATATAAGCATTTATTTTTTTTAACTTACTATATGCAGAGATAAGTACAACTTATTTTTTTTATCTTTGATTGTCATACGCAGTGTCATATCCAGCATCACCTTCCATGGATTTAAGTCCTATTTGGATCCACCCACTGAAGTTTAGCTAGCTAAAGTTTAGGAACTTTCTTTTAATTAGCTAAAGTTTAACTAGGGGTGTTTGGATACTCCAGCTAAATGATAGTTGAAAATGTATTTTTATATTCTATCCCTCACTCCTACTTTAAATAGTTTTCCTGTGGAAGGTAGTTGGGTTCAACCAGTTAAAGAAATCTTTAGCCAGCTAAAATTTAACAATTTAGATAAAAAAATAAGCCGACAACTAGGCTCAGCGCCGAGAGCTTCTTTCGTTCCAAGTAGCAGATTGGATTTGTTCGGTTGTTTTGATATTTTGTAAGAGATTAGTTAGAAGATTTGCTATTCGATTTGTTAGCTGGGGATCCGGTTATATAAGGTAGAATGATTGTCATTATATTCCAAGTACCAATGGGGAAGTAAAATGATTAAGCCCCAGAAGGCTGCACGCCAGGTTCCAAAAACCACTAGGCCTTGTTTAGTTGCCAAAGTTGGGAGGTGCCAAATTACTGTTACAGCATTGTAGCACACTGTAGCGTTTCGTTTGTATTTGTGAATTATTGTCCAAACATTGACTAATTAGGCTCAAAAGATTCATCTCGCAAAGTACAACAAAACTGTGCAATTAGTTTTTAATTTTGTCCACATTTAGTACTCCATGCATGCACCGCAAGTTTGATGTGATGGGGAATCTTCTTTTTGCATAGTGCTAAAGTTGGGAGTTAGGGGTGAAGTAAACCAGGGCTAATTAATCATGTGAGGACAAACTAGACTTGCTAGTTAAAGCAGCCAAGAACTCCTGCAATAATCCTAGAACTGTCCTGTTACCATGCATGCATCGGCCACATATCAAAAAGCATCTCAAGCACAATGAAAATATTGATGAAGCACAGGGAAATAAAATATTGCTATGAACAGTAGAGCCACTGTTGCAAGAAAGCGACATTCTACAATTCAAAAGCGAGAGCTTGACCAGAGATTATTGCGCATGAGTAATTAAATACTAGCAGCTAGCTATGTTATCTGTCAGCACATGATGGATCACAAACTGGAACAAAACACTAGGCATGAGTACTTAGGCTAGTAGGCTTAGGCCTGATTTGGTTCACTGACTTCAATTTAAGCACCCGTCACATCGAATGTGGAGGCTAAACGGCGAGACGAATCTATTAAGCCTAATTAGTGCATGATTTGACAATGTGTTGCTACAGTAAACATTTGCTAATGATGGATTAATTAGGCTTAATAGATTCGGCTCGCCGTTTAGCCTCCACTTATGTAATGGAGTTTGTAAATAGTCTACGTTTAGTACCCCTAATTAGTATCTAAACATTCGATGTGACACGTGCTAAAAATAAGCAAAGGAACCATACACCACCTTAGCATTTCATGGACACATATTTTTCTATCTCCACACCCTAACTTTTACTTCTCACTAGCCTGACGTGCTGACACATTTCGGCTGGTGGCCCCTGGGCACGACTGGACCCAACTGATCAGCTAATCGGTCACGCCAAATTAGATGGCGTGACTCAAGTATTTCTCACATTAGAATATTTGGTAAGATCAAAAGTGCCAGTGAAAATTTAGTTCGGTACAAGTTATTATTAAAAATTTAAATTTAAAAGGTTAAAATAAAAAAATCCCCTCGGTACGCGCCGGGCGACGTAACCGGCGGCGGCGGCGGCGCCCGCTCTTTTATTACCGCAGCCACAACCGCAGCCACGGGTACGCGGGCAAAGATAACCAAGGCTTGAGAGTAGATTTCCTATCCTATCATGATTTTTTTTTCCTTTTCTGAGAACGTGGTTTAACTTGTACACATGGGAGAGAACTCAAAAGCCGGATTTGAGAATGGCAAATTAACGAGGTTCTTCTTGTCTTATCAATTTGATTCTTCATGCTCATCTACAAAGTGTAGAGGAATTCATGAAATAGTTATAGTGTAATAATATTGGCGACATACTTATTTCTCTTCGTAACATAATTGGTAGCTTAGGGTGCGTTTGGATCCTGATGATTCTAACCTTACCGGGCAAGGGCTGTGTTTGGTAGAAAAGAAAATAACTCGCTTCCGACGGCAAGCTAGGCAATAACGGCAGCAAAAAGCTTGCTCCCAAATCGGCTCGCTCGCGAGCAGGGGCGAAGCTCAATATAGTTTGGGGGGGGGGGGGGGTTGGTTTGCAAATGCACCCACGTCAAAAACAAAAGTAAGAGCAAGAGCTAACCATCTTGTTTTACCCCACATGCACCCCCAAGGTTCCGTTTGGATACCCCGTACAAAAGTTTAGCACCTGTCACATTAGATGTTTGGATGATCATTAGAAGTATTAAGCATAGGCTAATTAAAAAATTAATTACACAGATGGAGTCTAATTCGCGAGACGAATCTATTAAGCCTAATTAGTCCATGACTTTTCTTTTTTAAAATATTTATTTATTATAATATTTTTATATTAGAATGGAAGAAGAGCATGCACGAGAGATTTTTTTAAAAGTTATTCATTGAAAAAGAGATTCTCTGGTGGAAAGGAGCGAAAGAAGAAGATTCAACCACACGGTTTCAACTTTCAAAAAAAACACCATAGTTTCCAATTAGTTTAGGCAAGTACATTAGTGTTATCTAATAGACGATCTCATACACATGTCTTCAGACGACTTAACAAACAATATATACAATGGGTTGTAATTCTATTTTCTTAATTTGTGCATAGAAAAAATATATTATGAGTTGCAGGGCAGCCACAACTCGTACAATGATACCGTAATCGTCTCGTAGTTCTGAAATGTTGACTACAAGGTGGTATTCTTTCTCTCTCCTCACAAGGGGCATCTCGCAAGAATCCATCCACTTCCTCACGTCCAGGCTCCGCGTCTCTTCCCCTCGGCTCCCCTCCGTCTCCTCTCCCCGGCGAAGGCAGGAAAAGAGAGCCACGCGAAAAAAAGCTGACGCCCACGCGCCCACGAACAGCACCGGCGACGCGTGATCAGATTCGAGCTCCCAATCCCCTCCTCCCCAGCACCCCCACGCCCAAATCCACCCAAAGCCGCGCGAATCCGGCCTGATTCGCGCTCCCGATCTCGCGCTCGATCCCAACGCATTGGGAGGTCATCGAGCCTACCGCCAGATCTCAGCGCCGTTCGTTCGATTTGGTGGCGGGAGGCAGGGGAGGGGAGGGGGAGGGCGGGATGAACGCGCGGATAAAGGAGATGGTGCGGGTGGCCACGGCGCGTCTGGGCGGCGAGCAGCCGGGTGGTGGCGGGGCCTCCTCCTCGGGCCTCGGTCGCAGGGAGTCCACGGCGCGGCTCGGCGGCGCGGGCACCAGCTTCCGGAGGCAGCCGCAGCCGATGGCGCCCACCGTGCGCACCGTCTACTGCAACGACCGCGAGGCCAACGCGCCCGTCGGGTACAAGGTACGTCGTCGCGCCTGCTCCCCGTTCCGTTGCATTCCGTTTGGTCGGCCCGCTGGCTGGATCTCGATGATGTCTCGTGTGGTATGGTCGGGTTGGAGCTGGATCGTCGGGCGCGATGAGCTAGCTGGTTCGTCCTTCGCGCAGGTCGTTTAGGATTCACTTCACGAAGTTTGTGTTGCTGCCCAGCTGCGAGTGCCCTGGTTGGATTGGAGCTTTGCCTGCAGCTTGGACAGATGGTTTTGGGAGGTGGAAATGGCAGATATTAGGTACGACGATAGGATGGTGCCGTGCTATTGGCAGGCAGCAGTACGGTTTAGACCTCCACCCTGTGGGAGGTGTGGTACAACATCTTGCTGTTTTGTTCTACTTTTACAGTTCTACTCTTAGTCCGGGAGGTGCAAGGCATCCTGTGTGCTGAACTCTTGTGTGCCTGCCTGGATGAGGTATCAAGCTTGCCACTTGATGGAACTAATTTTACAAGCTAGTATCTGTGGTTATTGTCTTAAGATTCTTCATGTTTCAATTGACATTCTTGTGGATCATACTATACCTGGTAACTGTGGGTTAATGTCAGTGGAACACAAACACAGCAGATTGTTCTGAAAATTGTTTGATCTCACCTGTTTTCTTTACTGTTGGCAACTAATATTATTTCACTGTTTAATATTCTTTTGCACGCTTTATTTGTATTTCTAGGGAAATTCTGTGTCGACTACAAAGTACAGTATCCTGACTTTCGTACCTAAAGGACTATTTGAGCAGGTATCAATACATTATTTTTGTTCATCATGTATGTTACTGATCAAGCAAGTTCTTTAGATTCAGCATCTATTATCAAAATGCTCCCTTCATTTTTAAATGGAAAGACACTATTTGCGTATATCAAATTTCATATGTGCATTAGAATGAATTTGCTTTGCTTTCTTTTCTTTTCTGTTCCACAAAAACTAATTTGTTTTGGCAATAAGTGTGGAATTATTCTTAATTCAATGAAACACATATGGTCATTTTCCTCTGTGCAGACTGATCTCCCCTAAAATTGTTCCTTTTCTGATGATCTTTGGATCTCTTAATTGGCTTAGCAATGGATTGATGATATGTCTACCGGGTTGCCAAATGTTACAGTGAATCTAAGAATTGATTCTATTGTCTTTTCATATTATGCATGCGCTGCAAAATTGTACTACCTTGGGTGATGTTAACGCACATTGTGCATTCAGTACAATCTAAGCTGATCTGTGCAACTTCTCGTATCTTGTAGCTTCCTAGTTCAGATCTTTGTTAGATGAGGGGAGATAAGCTTTCTAATGAGCCTCATAAACAGTTTTTATTGAATCAAGTTATAAGTGTTATTATTTATGTTTCCCATGCCTAACAAATCAGCCTTTGCACTCATTAATGCAACAGAGATTTGAATGTTTTATCATAACAATATCATGCAACAGTATTTGACGAGAGGAACCTTTCATAATTCATTTGTCTTTTGCTTTGACAGTTCAGGCGGGTTGCAAATCTTTACTTTCTCATGATTTCAATCTTGTCGACTACACCTATTAGGTCTCTCTCTCTCTCTCTCTCTCTCTCTCTCTCTCCCATGTGCATCTTCCTAGTCTATTAGTCAACTTGCTCATTCTTTGCTTTCCTTATGCCTTAATTTTAACTTTGCACTTGTGCTTACAGTCCAGTTCATCCTGTCACTAATGTCGTTCCCCTAAGTCTTGTGCTACTGGTGTCTCTCATCAAGGAAGCTTTTGAGGATTGGGTTAGTATTGCTATTCACTATTTTGTTCTGCCATGCTTATATTAAGAGACCTGATGCCTGTTCCTTTTCTTTGCTGCTCTTTGTACAGAAACGTTTCCAGAATGATATGTCAATTAACAATGCACATGTCGATATATTGCAAGGTCAACATTGGGAAAGTACTCCATGGAAAAGACTGCAGGTTGGAGATATTGTGAGGGTAATGTCTGAAATGCCAATTTAACATCTTGTTAGTTAATCAACATGTTCCTTTTTGAAAGTAGTTTTCCTGATCTTTTTTTTTGTGTAATATTGAGCTTTAATGGCATAAAAAGCTAATAGTGATGGCACTTCTTTAGAGCAGATCAAGCAAGATGGTTATTTCCCTGCTGACTTGCTCTTCCTATCCAGTACAAATCCTGATGGTGTCTGCTACATAGAGGTCCATATTCATTTATATCTTTTAATTTATTATCTCAATTTAACTGTAAACCCTAATAAATGTGCTTAGGAGAAGAAAATTATTTCACTTATTTTGGATGAAAATTTTATTGCAGACAGCAAATCTTGATGGGGAAACAAATCTGAAAATAAGGAAGGCTTTGGAGAAAACTTGGGACTTTGTTACTCCTGACAAGGCTTCTGGGTTCAAAGGTTTTGTGCCTTTTATCTTCTGCTTGAGAGCTTTTAATTTGTAGTTGATTGAATTAAAGAAGCTGTGTCCTTTTTCTTAACTTCATATTCTCTGTCTGTCTGTGTTATGTTACTTGGAATAATAACCTTGGTATGTGTATTGTAACTGTTCCTCAAAATATTTTTCAATGGTCAGTTTAGTTCGCACAACAAAGTGAGTGGCTGGACTTCTTTGTTCTTTCTGGTTGTGAACTCTGGCTAGAGTATAACCAACCATCGAACCCATCACCAGGTCACAGTCACCCACCAGGAAGGCATAGAGGCAAGACAGAAAGTCAAAATAGCAGGAATCGAATGTAGTCATAGTAAAATGATATTTCAAAGTAGACTTTTGTCATAGGGCAAAGGAGCTTGGAAGGGCGGTGTTAGGAAGTAGTAAGGGATGAAATCACTTACAGATAGAAGTATGTTGTATGGCAGAAGGATGACTTAATGCTTTAATTTTTGCTTTAGAGATGACGTATGTCTTCATATTTAACTTAGATATACGTCTTACAGGTGAAGTGCAGTGTGAACAGCCAAACAACTCACTTTATACGTTTACCGGCAACCTTATTGTGGACAAGCAGACTATACCTCTCTCACCAAACCAGTTACTCCTACGGGTAAGCTTTTTCCCCATGTTTTTTTCTATTATTAACCATACCGTGTTAATTATCAAAAAATAAAAAACCATAGTGTGTTTGCTTGTTCCTACATTTGGGACATGACAAGCTATTTGATAATCCATTGTTCAAATCCTTTTCAGTTTGACCAGCAACATCTCTGGAGTTCCCTAGATTAGCCACATGATAGTGTCTTATCTAGATCCTTCGTGAAATGCTTCTAAAATGTAATTTATGTAGCTTTTGCAGAATTAGGATGACTATTGCTTGTGAATTGCATAACAAAACCTCTGTACCGTTCTAAACGTTAAAAATATACTATACTAGAGGAGAATGGTGAAAGTTGTATCTCTCAAGATTGAAAAGTAGTGACCTTATAACCATATCTGGGGACTTTAAAGCATCCCTTCTGCTCTATGTTATAGGGTGCTTAGAGTTCGTTTGCCGTGATAAGAGAGAGTATCTAAACCTGATATTGGCTCCTTTGGCTAAGAGAACATTGTTTTAGGGCTCCATTGACTTTTGATATTTCAAGTCTTGCATAGATTTGTGCTCATGAATCATTTCTCCTTTGTAGCCACCATCCTCTTGCATTACCGCATTATGAATAATTAAATATTCATTTTTATCTTTCTAATTTTTGCTTTCATCATATTGATTTGTCTTGTGCGCTCTTAATGGTCTACTCTTTTTCATGCACAAAGTAGCATTGAATTATCTCTGTGTGCGAGTGAACATTGACTTAACATTGCCTTCCTGCTACAGGGATGCAGCCTTCGTAATACAGAATACATTGTTGGGGCTGTCATATTCACTGGGCATGAGACAAAAGTATGCACATCTATCTGTTCCCTATCTATTCGGTGTAGAAACTTGAACTGGTGATTTTCTTCATGCTTTGAAATTTACTCCTGTGGAAAACTGTCATAGGTTATGATGAATTCTATGAATGTTCCCTCCAAAAGAAGTACATTGGAAAAAAAGCTAGACAAGCTTATCCTTGCTCTTTTTGCAACCCTCTTCTCAATGTGTGTTATTGGCGCCATTGGAAGGTCAGTTCTCATACAATCCATTTGTTTATTTATTCAACATTACTCTTGATGTCAAAACATGTCTGCTTCATTCATGAATACCTATATCATTTATCATCATAGAATATGTGTAGTCAAACTATTTTTGACTTTGGGAACAAGGTTCTTCATATTAAACTGATATAAGTAGATTTATCATGAACAATACTTTCACACTTTTAAGTTATTAAGCTTCACAACAGTATTCAGGTAGAATTGGTGGCAAAGGCTATGTTTTGTGGCACTTGTCATGTCCAAAACTTATCACTTGAAGGAGCGTTTGTTTTGAACAGTTGCTGTTCCTTTTAGGTTCATGCTGTGGATGCTTACAGTTGCATAGTCAATTAACAGAATTTCATAATTATTTAGCTGAGAGACCATATATTTGTTATTGTGGCCATAGGCTACCTATTAGATTTATATTCCTTGTTAGCATAAAAAATGAAATTATGTAACCAGATAATACAACTTCATCAAGCGCATGCCATCTTCATCTAATAAAAGGGTTATGCAGCCAGTTCTAGTTTTCTTTAGATACTACTGCTTTTGCTGATCAAAAGTGGACTTATTTTTCCTTTTGCCAACAGTGGTGTGTTTATTAATGAAAAATACTTCTACCTTGGATTGCGTGGGCGTGTGGAGGACCAGTTCAATCCCAAAAACAGATTTGTGGTATATACTGTTTTAGACATTTTTTGTTGTTGTATCTAATCCGTACATGTTGATCTAACACTACTGCTGCCGCAGGTGACCATTTTGACCATGTTTACTCTAATAACTCTATACTCGACGATCATCCCAATTTCTCTTTATGTGTCCATTGAGGTATTATGTTCAACTTGTTATTTTAATGTTCTATCCTATTTCCGGACTATTGGAGCTTATATTATCTTTGGTTGCCAGATGATCAAATTCATCCAGTGCACACAATTCATTAACAATGATCTTCATATGTACCATGCTGAGAGCGACACCCCCGCTTTGGCACGGACTTCTAATCTTAATGAGGAGCTTGGGCAGGTAATCTTTCCCTTTTGCCCCGTGATCATCTTTTTAGTTTCAAGAAAACCCCCATTTCGTTGCTCGAATGGGATTATGGGACTATCTGACCAACCCTTCGTGGTTGTGTAAGGTGGCATATATTACCCCATTCTATCACAGAATCATTCCACAAGTTGGATGAATTGACAGCGCTTGTGGAATGGGATGTGTCCACTGTTGAAAAATGTGGAATGGCTTATTCTGTTCAAGCTGTACAAATACATAATCAATCATGGGGGCATTCCATTTTTCATGAGACTAAATGGAATGCTCAGTGGGATCTTGTCAGATTTTAGCGATTACAAATAATTTTTTTACATTTCGTCTTACTTTGGACTTAACTCATAATTAACATTATGGTTCCAGGTTGAATATATATTTTCTGACAAAACTGGAACGCTCACAAGAAACCTGATGGAATTCTTTAAATGTTCGATTGATGGAGAAACGTATGGAACTGGCATTACAGAGATTGAGAAAGGAGGAGCAGAGCGGGCTGGAATCAAAATCGATGATGAGGTGCACCCCGTTTTCTTTTTTGCTGTTGAAGTCATTAAACTGTGTCATTATGTTTGCAAAATTAACAATGTTTATATTCCTTTATCTACTTTCATTTCATAGGGTAAAAGATCAGCCAGTGCAGTTCATGAGAAAGGATTCAACTTTGATGACGCTAGAATCATGCGTGGTGCGTGGAGAAACGAACCTAATCCTGAGGCTTGCAAGGTAGATATTTGGGGTATTTTTGAAATAATTTTGACTCTTCTGCGTGCAAAGCCAATTTTTTTTATTCTTTTCCTGCTCATCCAGATACTATGATGAATTCTAATTTGTACTTAAAATCAATCTTTTATTTGCTCTTGCTTTGTTTAGGAATTCTTCAGATGCCTTGCAATCTGTCATACAGTTCTTCCAGAGGGTGAGGAGACACCGGAAAAGATCAGTTACCAAGCCGCCTCACCAGATGAGGCTGCACTTGTGGCTGCTGCTAAGAATTTTGGTTTCTTCTTTTATAGGTAATTCTTATCTTGCCAATAGTCTTAGATTCTCAGATTTTTTTATTCTTTTATGTTATATCCAAATAGTTGACATTTTCTGAGAAAATCTCAGTATCTTAAATGGAACACCCATGAAAATACCTGTGTATGGGTCATAATTGGAAAGATTGACTTCACACCACCACTTTGTTCAAAGCCTTTAGTCCCAAGCAAGTTGTGGTAGGCTAGTGTCATGCATGGGAGCCTGTGGAGTGTGCTACCAAACTGGACAGGTGTAAGCCGTTGCAGGGGTACGCAACGAGAAATTGAACAGCTGCTTCTCAGGGGCGTCAATGAACAGAGCAGAAAGCTTCATCTTCACCTTCACCTGGTTTCCCTTGTGCTGCCATTTACCCCCAATTCTTATCTGTGATCTACTGCCTGTTCTCATTCTAGTGCTTTTGCAATCCTTGATTCCAGCTCTTTGAATTTTATTACCAGATGTCTGTATCTAGAATTGGATTTGGAAATTTGGTATAGACCTGGAGGTGTTGGTGTCGACCGGTTTTGATTGAGTGGGCAAGTATATATGACAGCTAGAGGTAAAACCCAACAATGGCTGCACGAACCAAAAAGATTGTATAATATAACAATGGTATTCAGTATTCTCTTAATGAAATGATACACAGCTCTCTTGCACATTTGAGAAAAAAAATATAGCATAGTATTCTGAGAACACTACAGTAGGCACAAGGACAACCTGAACTTCTCATTAAAAAGCATAGCAAATCCACAGAGCACAGCAGAAGTTGTGAGCACAATGGAAGATATATATCAGGGACTCAGGAAACAGCAGAAAGATGCGGAGAAACACAACTCCCAAAAAATCCCAGAGACAAGACCAAGACAGGGACGCAGGAAACAGCAGAAAGATACGGAGAAACACAACTCCCAAAAAATCCCAGAGACAAGACCAAGACTGCACTCGAGCCGAAGAAGAATCCACTGATTAGTCGCCACCAAGCAACACACTTGCCAGTATTACATGAGCCATTGTGCTTCCGTAGCACCCCTCATAGCCATGCTGCTCTGCTGCCACCTGGTCAGAGTTTGCTAGCTGTATATTTTGAGTATTGTTATTAGAAATTCTGAGTAAAATACTTGTACCACTACCCTATTTGTAAACATTTCCCATGAGTAGGTCTATTTCCTACGGGTTTTATGGTTCTACATGAGTAGTTCCTTCATCCAATTTTAGATGTTACATTGGTGAATGGTAATGTTTCAAGGGTGACATTGTGAGATATTATATTGTGAATGGTAATGATGTGCTTGTTTTGTAGGCGTACGCCAACAACAGTTATGGTACGTGAATCACATGTTGAAAGGATGGGGAGTATACAGGATGTTCCATATGAAATTCTAAATGTTCTGGAATTCAACAGGTGTGGTTTATTTGTTAATTTTGAATATAATTCAGTGTGATGCAAACATTGTTTGATAGTTTATATTTTATTGTACTAACAGTACGAGAAAGCGGCAATCGGTGGTTTGTCGTTTCCCAAATGGAAGACTAGTTCTCTATTGCAAGGTAATACAATAAAGACGAGCTTGATTTGGCTTCTATGTTGTTATTGCACTAACCTGAAACTGTCTTTGTGTTAATAGGGTGCTGATAATGTCGTATATGAACGATTGGCTGATGGAAATCATGATTTGAAAAAGACCAGCAGAGAGCACCTGGAGCAATTTGGTTCTGCTGGCTTGCGCACGCTCTGCCTTGCCTATCGGGATCTTAGCAGGGAGCAATATGAGAGCTGGAATGAGAAGTTTGTTCAAGCAAAGTCATCTTTACGAGATCGTGACAAGAAGCTCGATGAGGTCATTAGATAAGCATCTTTTGGCTATTACTATGATGATTGAATGATAGTCTGACAATGCATTTGCTGAACTGGGCCCTTTCTGATAGAACTTTTGCTAGTGGATCTATGTAGTACCCCTTCTTCTCTTGCTTGGATGATTCTTATTTAAACGGGTGAACCTCATACAATGTTTGAAGGAAGCTTGACTTAGTACATGGAACATTTTGAACTCTACACATTGTTATTAATTTTTCCCTGAAAACATTATTTGTGACATTTGTTGGAACTTATCATTGGTTTATCTGTGCATTTATCATACAATAACAGACTTAACTGCATTGTAGAAAGAGAAATCGATCCTTCATGTTGAGGCTAAATTGTTCTGTTATTGCTGGCTACATTGTGATGTAATTTGACTTCCTTCTTTGCCCTGTAGGTGGCTGAATTGATTGAAAAAGACCTTATATTGATAGGGTGCACAGCTATAGAGGACAAACTGCAAGACGGGGTGCCAGCCTGCATTGAAACTCTCTCTGCAGCTGGCATAAAAATTTGGGTGTTAACTGGAGATAAGATGGAAACAGCAATTAACATTGCATATGGTGAAGCTTCCATCTATCTTGATTAGTTTGCTTTACTTGTTCTGCTTATACTATTCTTTCAGTAAATTTTGGATTCTGGATGTTATTTTTTCCTGATCTCTTTCATCTTACATATTCAGCATGCAGCTTGGTAAACAATGATACCAAGCAGTTCACCATTAGTTCAGAGACAAATGCTATTAGGGAGGCTGAAGACAGGGTAAGATGCACATACTACTGCTCTTTGGAAAACATAGGTAGTTTTTTAGTTGGTTTATTTCTCTAGTTGAAGTTGTCATCCATAAGATTTGGAAATTAAAATAATGGGATTGCTTAAGTGCAAAAAGTTCATGCAAAGTGCCAAAGTAGGATTCTGAGTTCATTTGGTACTTGACTTGTGTTACTTTGGTAATTGTGCATTTATGTGGGTCTGGTATATATGGGATATTAACATTTTGTTTTGACCTGTGTTTCTTGATATTTAATTTGAAGGGCCCTGCTAACTTTTTTTTGGGAATACATGTAATAAAGTGGTAGTATTTAGTTTTCTTGGACCTTGTTACTTATTGCTTTAGTGCTTTGGTCTCTCTATTATCGTTCTGTTACATATCTTATGGTACTTATTTTCTTTCATAATCAGTTATTTCATTGTTTCCAGTGAGTATAAAGCAACTTCTTTTTTCAATGGCAGTGATATATACTTTTGGGGGGATATTATGGGACTTGTTTTGGAGAAAATGCATTCCTTATTCTGCTACCAATTATTTTTTAATACATATCACCCATTATTTTTTTCATGGTTCTGTGTGGATTGTGCTTCTAGTGCTTTAGCCTCCCTGTTTTGTTGATGGTTGTCTTGCACGTATCTCGTGGCTCCCATTTTCTTATTTGTTGTACTTGGGGTCAAGAATAACCAGCTATATGATTGCAACCTGATGCAAACTGACTTACCGCCAGTAGCGCATACTTTTCCGCGTACCTACATGTGCCGTATATAACACTCGGTTCTTTTTTCAGGGTGACCCTGTGGAAATTGCGCGTGTTATCAAAGATTCGGTAAAACAGAGTCTGAAAAGCTTCCATGAGGAAGCCCGGCATTCTTTAAATAGCACCCCTGAAAGGAAGTTGGCACTCATTATTGATGGCAGATGCCTGATGTATGCACTGGACCCAACTCTTCGTGTGGATCTTCTTGGATTGAGTCTAATTTGCCACTCAGTTGTATGTTGCAGAGTTTCTCCACTGCAGAAGGCACAGGTAAATAACATTTCTTTCTGTACCACTTGGCTCCTCAGGGAAGAATTAACGACTGTTTTGTTGTTGGAAAAAAACACACGGAGACCAGAAACTGAATTAATGTAGTTTTATTACTAAACTAATCTGGTTCTCTCTAGCATACTGTGTGCACATGTACTTTAGCATTTCTGATGGGTGACCATTCTGTTATCACTATCCTTATAGGGGTTCTTTAGTTATGTACTAATCTAGTATAGGGTGGTGCACCATGGTATCATCCCGCAGTTCTGGTATTGTGACACCTTTCCTCATGTTTATACTGGATATGTGCATACAAGGGATGAGGTATTGATTGGCCACCCATTCCATTCCTCAAACCAAACAAGTAGAAGCGAGGATTGGTTGATCCCATATGATCGTTTCTCAAACCAAACATGGCAGTAGTCTCTGATTGATTGTCTAGTTTCATTGTGTAACCTAGTTTTTGTTAAATTTATGTAAAAATGTCAAATGCTGAAATTTAAGTATTTAACACATGTTGTAGGTTACAAGCTTAGTCAAGAAGGGTGCTCGGAAAATAACTCTCAGCATTGGAGACGGTGCTAATGATGTGAGTATGATTCAAGCTGCTCATGTTGGGATTGGCATCAGTGGCCAAGAAGGAATGCAAGCTGTTATGGCTAGTGACTTTGCCATAGCACAGTTCCGTTTTCTTACTGATTTGCTTCTTGTACATGGGCGGTGGTCTTACTTGAGACTCTGCAAGGTATGGCAATTGTTGCTCAGCTTTAACTCTGCATATAGTTCAAAGTGCTAAATATGAGATGTTCTGTTGCAGGTTATCACATACTTCTTCTACAAGAATCTGACATTTACACTAACTCAGTTCTGGTTCACTTTCCAAACTGGCTTTTCTGGTCAACGATTTTATGATGACTGGTTCCAGTCTCTATATAATGTTATTTTCACGGCACTTCCTGTAATTATAGTTGGATTGTTTGATAAGGTATGGTTGCTCTTAGTTGTTTATGAAGTTAAGCCGCCTCCTTCCTTCATTGCACTAAACCGACTCCTTTCAGGATGTGAGTGCTTCACTGTCGAAAAGATACCCACAGCTTTACAAGGAAGGAATCAGGAATTCATTCTTCAAGTGGAGAGTGATTGCAGTGTGGGGTTTCTTTGCCTTCTATCAGTCAATAGTATTCTTTTACTTCACTGCAGCTGCGAGCCGGCATGGTCATGGTTCATCTGGCAAGATTCTTGGCCTATGGGACGTTAGCACTATGGCCTTTTCTTGTGTTGTGGTAACTGTGAACCTCCGCCTTCTCATGGCATGCAACTCGATAACGAGATGGCATTATATAAGTGTGGCGGGCAGTATAGTAGCCTGGTTTCTGTTTATTTTCATATATTCAGCGATAATGACATCGTTTGACAGACAGGTGGGCAACTTCTTTACATTTTCAGTAATCTATTATTCCATTGGTGACTTTCTTCCTTCCTCACACTATCATTGCTTTTGCAGGAAAATGTGTATTTTGTGATTTATGTTCTGATGAGCACTTTTTTCTTCTACCTGACACTATTGCTTGTTCCGATCATCGCTCTGTTTGGTGACTTCCTATATCTATCGTAAGATACCTGATTCCTGTGAAATTATGACCAAGTTAGCGTGACCATGTGAGCCATCACTGATCTTGTGTTGTTGTATCAGGATTCAAAGATGGCTGTTCCCCTACGATTACCAAATAATCCAGGAGCAGCACAAGGATGAACCCCATGAGTACAGCAGGGTGCAGCTGCCTGAGACCAGCCATCTAAGCCCAGAGGAAGCAAGGAGCTACATGATCTCGATGCTCCCTCGAGAATCTTCCAAGCACACTGGCTTCGCCTTCGATTCCCCGGGCTACGAGTCGTTCTTCGCCTCGCAGCAAGGTGTTGGCGTGCCACACAAGGCGTGGGATGTGGCCCGGAGAGCAAGCATGAAGCAGCAACGAGCTGGGAAATCCTAATCGCGTGATGACCTCAGCATTTTTTGTAAAGTTTTGTACATCTTGTTTCTTGAGCGCAGATCACAGGGGTGTGTATAGGTAGCCTTGTAGCCCTTTTTCGTGTTTGTCAGTGGTTCACCCATATGTTGTGTTGGGATGAAGGGTAGGCGTTGATCCATTTGGATGTTAAGAACCACGTAGGGGACGGAGTACTTGGTAGATAAACATAGGTGGTATTGGAAATGCAGTTAGCAAAATTCTTTCCGACGTTTATGGCATGTTGCACATTGTTTGTCAAGTTCATTGCGTTACCTTTTCGAGTTTCAGTTTTTGAGTAAATTGGTTAGTCTATGCAACCACAACTGATACTAGAGGCTGAAGCCTTGAGTTGCTGCAGTTTAAATTCTTTTGACATCCTATTCCTCTCATCGTCTGTCTTCATCAGCTCAAGGCTTTTTGGTTGGTCGATGTATGCCATCGCCTCCCCCTGAGGATTACTAAACAATTGTTTATATCCGTCACGCCTGATGTCTCAGGGTCAGGCCCGGACTGGCTGCACGCAAATCATCTCGTAGTAACGTGTTTTATTGTCTCCTCTAGATTTGAAAATTCGAAACCAGAAAGAATGGACGACCAACGACTTGCATCGGGAAAGTTCTTCATTCAGGGTGGCGAGCAATACAAATTTACAGCTGCAGTTGGCCTGTAAAATAGAATTTCTTAATTTCTTCGACGTTGACTAACAAATCCTATCGGTAGACTTCTATGGTGCTCCAAACTACTCCATAAGTTTCAAATTATAGATCGTTTTAATTTTTCTAGATTTATAGGTGTTTGTATGCATCTAGACATACACTAAACTGTTTGTTCTATACCATGATATTACTAGATTTCCAACAAGAACATCATGATGCTACTGGGTGTCCGGATTTAGTTTCCCAATTGATCATTTTAACCCTTCTGTATATTCTGCACATGTGGGCTACAATTGTTGCAAGTATTGTTTTCCCGTTGCTGTGTTGGAGCATCCAATGGGAAACTTCTCGTCCTACATCTTAGAGTCTTGACCCTACTTGTCTTAAGGGGGAAATATTAAATATTTTGAGTAAATCTCTTCAAGCTCATATATAACATCTAGCCACACACTATGATGGTGCAAACCATTTTGTATAAACTTTGGTAGACTTGATGATAACCTGGCTCATGGGCTCATGGCATGGCTGATTGCTTCTTGTTCTTCTTCTTTTAAAAAATGCATGTCTGATTGCTTGAATCAGCAATGTGCAATTATTCAGTGTGCATGGTTGAAAACGAGTCATCTTAAACTTTGAGAGACTTGACAACCTGACCCATGCAATACCTGATCAGGTGATTGAGATCTTGCTTATCTATCAATCACCCAAATTTCTACTAGCAATTGAATGGAGATGGGATTCAAAGTTAAGTTTGGAGGTTGGCTGTAAGGGAAGCTCTTGGGCGGCTTGTTGAATAAGTTTGGAGGTTGGCTGTAAGGGAAGCTCTTGGGCGGCTTGCCGGCCGGTGGGAAGCGGAGGCAGCGAAGGCGCCGCCGGAGTCAGGCGGTGGAGGCGACGGGAATGTCGAGGGCCAACTAGTTAGCAGCGGCGGAGGTGGCAGTTCGCCGCCGAAGCCAAGCAAGGAGGCAAAGGTTGTGGGGGAAGAGCGGAGACGGCGACGACCATCTGCTCGCTTTCTATGTCAGGCCAGGGAGGTGAGAGAGAATATGAAGGACATGCATCTGGATCGTTGGATCTCGATCCAACGGACGAAAACGTTGATAGATAGAAAAACAAAATCTCAATCGGTTGATGAGGAGACAGATTCATGCCTGATTGCCTGAGCGGCTGAACCCTGAATCGGCAATGTGCATTTATTCAGTGTGCAATGTTGAAAAGGAGTCATGATGATAATAGTTGCTAGCAACATTAGTTGGTAACTTGGAGTAGTACTATACTACTGTATGTTGTTGCCAGAGCAATTCCAATAGATTGAGAAAACTAATCCCTTTTTCCTGTATTCGTGGTTAAAGGGTACTGAGGGGGAAAAAACACTTCTCCAACGGATTGAGAAAATAATCCTCTTTACCTATATTGTTTTCTCAATCGAGAAATCACCCGCTACTCTCGCTTTAGAATGGGATCTCTCTCCTCTCCCCTTTCCTCCCTCCCACTCCGGTAGCATTTTCCCTGCCCTGACGAGCTGCCACCGCCCCTGCTCCGGCGAGCTGCCCACCGTGCGCGGCTCGCTGCAGCGCCATCCCACCGCGCGGCGCCTGACCACCCCGCCGGCCAGCTGCAGCGCCGTCCCGTCCTGCTGTAGCGCCGCCGCCGCACCGTCCCACGGCGCCACCGTACCTGCGCGCCGGTGCCCCACGGTGCCGCGCCGTCCACCCCACCGTCGGCGCCCCGCTCCGGCGTGCCTGCTTGGGCCGACGAGCCACCGCCGGGATGCCCCTACCCCAGCGCCGAAGACGTCCCCGTGCCACCGCCGGGCTCAGCGGACGAGGTGGCGCGGTCCAGACGGAGGACCTCCATCTGCGCTCGCCTCTACGCCAGGCTGCTGCCGCCGCCCAAGGCCGCCCTCCTCGACTGGGCCGTCCACCTCATGGCGGACGTGGCGACGGAGGAGCAGGCCTTGACTGCTGCTAGCTTGTCATTGAGTCCATCGATCGATCGAATTCAATTGATCATCATCGATCTTGTCTTTTGTTCAAAAAAAAAATCATCGATCTTGTCTTCTTCATGATCATCAACAACTGGTAATACTGCAATTGCTTTTGCGTGCCGGCCGTGGATCCCCTGGCGGTGCTCAAGCACGCGGTGCATGCGATGAACTTCCGGCGGAGGAAAGACAGAAGAGAGGGAGAGTTGATTGTGCCACTGACATCTTGGACCCACATGCTAGAGGAGATGAAAAGGGGTTGGGAAAATCAATCTGCCGGAGTGCCTCTCCCCAATATTCTTGAATTTCACATCAGGATCTTATATTGTACTCCCTTCATCCTAAATTATAGGTTATTTTAAATTTATTAGATTTATAGATTTTATTATGTACTAAGATATATCCCATATCTAGATACATAATAATACCTATGCTTCTAAAAAATCCAAAGCGACCAATAATTTGGAACGGAGGGAGTAATACACTTCGTCGTAGGCAGCAGCGGTAAAACGCAGAAGACTCATCCTTTCCTCGCCGGCGGCACGTCCGGAGACACGGCAGCCCAGAACTCATCGTCCAGCTCCAGCGCCGCCATGTGCTCCGGCGCCAGCACCACCTCCGCGTCGATGCTGCCACCTCCCTCCCTTCCGGGGAACAGCGACACCTTCCCGTCGTACTTGTTGGCCTTGCCGCTCCGCGCCGCCAGCGGCTTCCCCCACCCGAAGTCGCACCCGTACATGTCGAACCGGGGCGAGCTGCTGATGAACATGCCGTTCGGGTCGAACAGCCTGAACGCCGACAGCCCCGGCTCCACCGCCCACGCGGCCGCGCGCGCCCGGACGCCCGCGTCTGTGTGCGCCGCGACCGCGCGCCCCACGGCCGCCGCCGCCCACCCGTGCCCCCGCGCCAGCAGTTCCGACGCGCGCACGGCCTCCTCGACACGGCGCCGATGGCGTTTCCGAAGTACCCCGCCGGCAGCGGCGGCCGGAGCCGCGCGCGGTTGTTGGCGGACGCGCGGAACATCACCTCCTGATCCGGCGCCGTCCGCCGCGCACGGACGAAGCACCTCCACAGCAGCGAGCCCAGGGCCTGGAGCATTGTCACCGCGGCCGCCCCGGCCGCGTCCCCGGCCACCAGGAGCTCCTGCCGCGCCCGATCCTTGAGCACCGCCAGTGACTCCTCCGAGAAGCGCAGCATCCACTCGCGCTGCGGCGGCGGCGGCTGAGTCGGCCTCGCGATCAGCCCACCCAGATCGGCGCCGCCGTCGGGCGACCAGCTCTCGAACAGCGGCGCCGCGCGCGGCGGCAGCGCGCGCGGGGCACCCAGCGTGGCTCGGGAGATCTCCGCCCACGTGCCGATGTAGTCCCAGAAGGCCGTACCGTCGGAGAGCGCGTGGTTGTACACGAACCCGACGAAGACGCCGTCAGCGAGCTCGGTGATCTGGACGGCGAAGAGCGGGCGCTCGTGGCCGTCATAGTTGACGGCCTTGTCGAGCGGGAAGAAGGACCTGACGAGGCGCGGGACGTAGGAGTCGGGAAGGATGACGTCGGAAACAGCGACGCCGCCCGCGACGGCCTCGAGGAGCTCGACGCCCTGACCGGCGCAGTCGACGGAGACGGAGCAGCAGACGACGCGCCCCCTGTCGTCGCGGTGCTGGTTGGTGGCGAGGCGGCCGGCGACGGGGTTAGTAGGCGGCGAGCGCGTCGGCCAGGGAGGCCTTGAGGTGGTCGACGAGGTGTGCGGTGGTGGAGAAGGGTGGCGGCGCGAAGAGCAGGCCCTTGTGGATGTAGTCGGCTGAGAGCAAGGAGAGGTCGCTCCCACGTGGTGAGCGGGATGCGCTCGCGGTCACGAGGTGGCGGCTTCACGGTGCGCCTCGACACCACCTGCACGGCTGCACCGGCGACGGCGGCTGCATTATTCTCGATCTCGGAGGTATGCTTGCTTGGACTTGGAGTGGATTGCAAGTGGAGTCGAAGTCGATTGGGCAGCTGATTCCCTTCTTTGGTGATGCAACAGATAACATTCGTGGGGTAGTATATATATAGCACGTGAAGATGCATGCCTGCATCGTCGTCATGGCGGCTTCGCCAATTTTATCTGACCATTAAACAACAAAATAAAAAGGTTGGAGTCAAGCTTAGGTCGTCTGTTGATCCACACTTCTGGTTACTGCAAGGTCGCCATGGAATGCTCAGGGAAATTGCCGTGCCCAATGGCAAGTGTCCGTCACTAGAACTAACCGAACCTTATTAGTACTTTTAGGAAGACACAACGCAAGCGATCTTCAATTCAGAGTGGATTTGCTTGCTCTTATGTTGGAATAGTCACATATTAGTTATATTACACATGCTGCCATGTATCTAGTTGTTAGCAATGTACGGTACCGTAACATACAACAAATTAGAGACGTCGCTTTCTCAATGACATCATTGCTGATGTTGGCGAGGGAAAATTGATGTATTTTCTTTAAATGAGTATCGCTCTCTCCTCGAGCATCCATTTTCAAATTTGTTCTACAAAATAAGATCCATATTTAATATGCTTTGAAGCTGTTTTATGCTACTAGCAATTTATGTTGAATGCCAATATTAACTTCTATACGAGATGTATAGCAACTTATAGTGTATTTTGGATATATCAAATTCACTTGTTTGTCTAGAGGAGATTATGCATGGATAGGTAGCAACTTATGCTACAGTGTAATAACTTGTATGTTTACTTATTACTATCAATTCGTAGAGAATTTGTGACAACTTCTATATCCTCAAGTACTTATGTAAAGACAATGCAACGACTTATATAGGGACAATGTACCAATTTATGTACATATAACGTAGTAGTTTATGTAGATACTTCAGATAGTTGACAATGTCATGTGAAATCGTTTCTCAAAAAAGATATCATGTAAAATCATTTTTGTAGCAATTTATGTATATTGTCTATTAATAGGTAATACATATGTAGCTACTACATATCAACATAAGTTGCAAGCATATATTTTTTTTGAAATATATGCATCGTGGATCTAGTTATAGAACTTGTCGTAATGAACAAGGTTGAGCAAACGGAAATTCAAATGGACACTTTGAGATAAATTTATTATATTCTAAAAAAAGGGTAAACGACTTAGTACAAAACTCTAATTAGCATCTCCACTTCGACATCTACTTCAGCCTATATGCATGCATAGTCTAAGTTGAAAGAATTGTTACGTGTCAATTAACTAACTGTGGTCCGTCAAAACTGTTGGGTGCAGACTGCGCAGGGTCTGCTGGGCACTCACGCGTTCTAGCCCAAGCGCGAATCCGCGCATAGTAACATTTTCCATAAGGAGATGTTAAAGTGGGAGGGTCATTTTGAGAGATATTTTAGGAATATACCTATTTGTGGTTATAAATGTTGATAATTGTTTTTATAAACTCGACCAAATCTAATAGTTTGACTTAGTACTAATTAAAATTGTATTATTGTTAGGATGAGGAATACTCAATAGTTATTAGTTAAGCAAAGGAGGCTACTGCAAATGCAGCCAGCGAAATTATTTCTCACGTTCGCGCAAGAAAGTTGAAGTTTCCGCTGAATAGTCTGGGCTTTTGAGGGCTTGCCGTTGCTCGATCAAATCAGTCCGCTCGCTGCTTTTAACGATCCAGCCCAAGCCTAACGTTTTAGTGGGCCTAAACTATCTGAGGCTTCAGCGGTGCCAGAAGCGCCGAGCGGACGAACCGTTGGATCATCATCGGGAGCTGGGAACCCGAGCTCTCTCAACCTCTCCCCGGCGCGGCGCGGCGCGGCGCCATGGAGACTGAGGCGGCGGCGCTGTCGCAGCTGCAGCTGCAGCTCCTCGCCCTCGTCTCCGAGCTTCGCCTTCTCCGGGTGAGCCGCCCGCCCGCCCCGCCTGGCCTTCTCGAACCTTCTGAACCCTTGCCGTAACCATCCGCCGCGTGTCCCATTCGCAGGAGCGGGAGCGCGGCGCCCGCGACGAGCTCCGCGACGCCGGCCAGGTGCCCCACCCGTCCTTGCTTCTCTCAGTGCTTAGGGTTCTACCGTGTCTATGGGTTGTTTCGCCCGCTGATGGAGTTTGGCGCTTTGGCCGCAGAGGTGGGAGGAGGCGGAGGAGGAGCACCGCAGGGAGGCTCGGGAGCTACGCGCGGAGGTGGCCGCGCGGGACGACGCGCTGCGGAAGCTCGAGGCGAGGGTTCGTGCTCCCTGACATTTCTCCCCAGATGATGCGGTCCTTGGCTGGGCCGCGCCTTCTGATTTGACGTGATGTTATTGTTGTCAGTTTTAGACTGCGTTCCTGTGGGACAAGAGTTCATCGCTAGGCACGAGTTACGCATTGTTAATCATGCTCTGGGAGATCATTTTGTTGCTATCTCTGCTTGTCCTTTTAACCATATGTGCTTAGAGTCCTAGAAACTAGTAATTCTGCACAATATCATTAATTCATTGTATCAATCATATGTGTGCCATTGCTTACAAATCAGTGTCATCGTAGTATATGGATAAATCTAGTTGACGATTCTGCTTTGTATCTATTAGGCTCATTGTTGTGGTTCCAATTATGTGCTTCTGTACAGATAAAGTGCCTTGAGAATGAGAATGAGTTGCTGGAGAAGAATGAAAACAACTTGAAAGAAACCATGGAGGGGCTGCTTCAATCAAGGGAGGCTTTCATAAAACATTATGAGGCAGGTATCCAACTTTTACGTTCTTCTGCTTCTTTTGGGCTACCATTGCTGTTTTGTTGAATTTATTTGTATGCTTTCTTTCTAGATACTTAACTTGCTATGTATATCCAGGCCTTTGCACCAATTGCACGTCTTTTAAAGGGCCCTTTCAATTAATCCGCTGAGTTTTTTTTTACAATATTTATCCACATAGATAGCTTCTGAAACTAAGATTAAAATACAACAGATTTACTGCTCCCTTTAAGGCATGTATAGCTTCAGTACATGCTTTTTTTCTTGGTACATTGCCAAATATCTCTAAAGTGTTATAGAAGCATTCATTGGTTTGAAAAAATGGGACACCATTTACTTTCATGCAATTCACATTATTTGATTCCCCTTTTATTTGGAGATTCTAGATTAGGTTCTGAATTATCCTATACGGAAACAAACTGACATTTGGCTCATATACCATGTTCGTAGGCAGGACTCTACTTGTTCTATGCAATGGACCATCCAGATGAAGGATAAACAGATCGCCGTAATTTCAGAAAAGTTAAATTCTCATCTTGTTTTATTTAGTTCGGTACAAAAGGAAGTTGCGGCGGTGAAACAAGTATTAGGTGATGTGCATTTTCTGGTTGGTGAGAAGGAAAATGTAGGTATGGCTATGATCACACTTAACACTTCATTTTCCTGTCATCTAAGCCATTCAATTTCATCTTGATTATTATGTTTTCTTGCTTTTCTGATGTGTATTCTTTACACATTACTGTGGACTACAACTGTTATTTCAGTTGCTGATTTGAAGGATAAGGTCCAAATGATTTCTGTGCTTGAGAAAGATGTTGTAGGTATGGCCACATCTTGTAGTCTTGCTTGATCAGAGTGTGATTTCCGTATGATGACAGTGTTTTTATCTTATGTTTTGCAGTAAGGGGGTGTTTGTTTCTTTAGTTCCTTCTAAAATTTCTGTCACATCAAATGTTTAGATACTAATTAGGAGTATTAAATATAGACTAATTACAAAACCAATTGCACAGATGGAGACTAATTTGCGAGACGAATCTATTAAGTCTAATTAGTTCATGATTTGACAATGTGATGCTACAGTAAACATGTGCTAATGATGGATTAATTAGGCTTAATAGATTCGTCTCGTGAATTAGCCTTCATCTGTGTAATTAGTTTTATAATTAGCTCATATTTAGTCCTCCTAATTAGCATTCGAATATTCGATTTGACATAAATTTTATGAGGCCCTAAAGATCCAAACACCCCCTAACTCTCATGTTTCATTTGTGCAGATAAACTTAATTTCTTGGAAAGTAAAATTAGTGCTTACCAGCTTGAACTCCGGAGTAGGGCAAGGATCATATATGAGTTGAAAGATCGCCTTGAGGCTGAGAAGCTTAACAACAGTTTTCAGCCCCAACTGGAAGAAATATCCATTAACTAAGTTAAATATATTGCATATATTTGATCTTTAGTTTATAACAAAACTATGACATTGGTTGTTTTGTACCTTAATGATGTTACCTTAAAAAAGCTTTGTTGGTGAAGGATGATATTATTGAGAGATTAACTTCAGAGAAGCAGGTAATTCTGTTACCAATATTGCAAAATTCCAGTTACCTGGAAGACCCAAATTGATCGTGCCTGTTATTTTGTGCAGGCAATGCATGTGGAGCTTCACAATATGGAGATTGCTTTACAGAGATTTCAAGATTTATTCAGTAGCATTGGACATGGGGTAAGATGCAGATATCAGATAAAAAAAACTTGAATGCAGTTTTTGCTGTCATATATCGATCTTGCAATATATTTTTATTTATTTGAGGTACATCATGCCCATAGCTAATGTTGTTTATTTATGATATCCTAATTGTATATAGAGGATGAAGAACTTTTTAGCAATTTCTGGAAGTCAGGATGTGAATAATGGGCAGCCTGAAAGGTGAGAGGATTGAACATTCAGTGCTCGTGGTATTAAATTGATTTTTTTTGTTGTAGTCTTCACATTCAGTATATGCTACTTGGTGAAATCATTAGCATTCCGGGTACACAGGGAGGTCTAGCCAATGAGCATAACTCGGTAACTGCAATTGACGAAGCAGGCAAGTCCTCCTTTTAAAGTTCTTGTTCATTCTTATGAGTTGTTTTTGGGGCGGTTTTGAAGAGCTCAGAATGTGAGGTGACATGTGAATGTCATTGTATAAATTTATATTGCCTTCCTGCAATTGTGTCTTGATTCCGAATCTTCTGAATTTCCTTTCTCCACATGTTGTAAGATCCACCTTTTTGGTCTATCAAAGGCACTCTTTAGATTCATATCCAGTTCGCACTTGGCATATTATCCTTCGACAGAACTATAGCATTAACAATTCCTTGGACAGGGACTGCATTGTAGCCTGTATATATACTTTGTTTCCACTTCCTGTTTCTGATTTTCGTGACTTTGTGTCTTTTGTGTAAACTATGTTTTTGTTTTCTACAGCTACCACTCAAAATGTAGACCATCAGTTGGAAATTAGTCCAGGCAGCATGCAAGTACAAAGCCCAACATGCCTCAAGGTAAGTAGCCTTACTGACTTAATTGTTTGTCTAGCATGAGCACAAACCCCATTTTCCGCCGTATGAACAAACTGAATTATCTTTATGCTTGTAGTTTGGTGCATTGTCATCTCCGGAGCCAGTAGCAGCACATACAGAAAAAGCTGACTGCCTTCCTGAGCTCAAAGAAGACATTGTCATGGTATGGGCCATGACAAGCTCCTTGCTGCGCAATATACTACAAACAGCAAGCATCGTAATTACTACTTATAACTCCACAGCGTGGCTGAACTTGCTGTTTTGCAGGGTGATTTATCTCCCACGCATCCAACAGATTCTGTGAATCCGGAACCTGACTCGGAGAATCAACAGCTTCTGTGAATCCGGAATCCCTCATCCCTTCGCTTCTTCACCATGAATTTGGATACACAAAGCTACCGATTCCGGTGGCCGATAGTTGCTGCACATTTGTCTTGTACTCATAGTTAACCATCCCATGTTTGTATAGATCGTTTAGCGGTTCAGGTTGGCCACGAGCTTAGAGATATTTTCTGCTCGTCTGAAGTTCTGTCAGCTTGCTGTGTGTCAACGGCATTACTGTACGACTGTACGTTGCAGTTTGTTCCTTCCAACGATACGAATTTTTCTTTTACTAAACTTTCCATGATAATTTCTTTATTTCGGGAAGGTAAGCAAAACTATTTGTTTTCTTATCCACTGATGATCCTTTACACGGAGAATTTCATGTTTAAGAATCATTTCGATGTGGTCCATACAGGGAATTTCTTTAGTATTATTTATTGAGAGAGAAATATGCATAAAACAGAGCGAAGTTCACAAAATCCACCAGGCCCATGTTTTCGTGTCGGCCCAATTCGCTCGCGACTGCTAGTCCGCTACGGGCCTGCCCCCAAAATCAACGAGCCCCTCTATATATGACCACCCGACGAGCCTAGGGTTTTGCTTCTGCCTCCTCTCTCCACACGACTTGCTCGCGCCGCCGCCGCCGCCGCCGTTGCAGCAGTCACCGTGACCAGCAACCGGAGAAAGGTGCTTGCCCTTTGATCAATCCTCGTTCCGTTGGTCGTTTCTTCTCAGATGCTACCCTTGCTGTAGTTGGTGTGTTCGCTCGTGGCGGATCCAGGATTTGGGATTCTGACCTGGCTCCTGGCCGTTCCGTCAGGGTCATCCCTGTGCGTTGCGTTCGGTGCTCGCCTGGGGCCTGCTACCACCCTCGATCCCTCACTGCCTCTTTCGCTTGCCGGCGCGCCTTCTGACCTGCCGTGCCCGTGACGGTCGGTGCTGCTGGCTGCCAGTCGCGCCATCGGCCTGCCGCCGCCCCGTGCCGCTGGCCACCTGTGCGGCACTTGTGGCTAGGGATTTGGTTGGGTAGAAAAGAAAGGGGATTGGGGAGGGCAGGGAGGGGCGACGTCGACGTGGAGGTAGTGAGTGCTGGGATCGATCCTCGTCTTCATGCGTCGGTTATGTCCGGGACCTGGCTTGTTACCTGAGGAGCCTCTGTGGGGAGTGTTGGGCCGCGAGGATGACTAAGAAATGAAGATTTGGCCCAACTAGAATATACATAAGTATATACTTGTTGCATACTCGATTTTTTTGGGCAAAATAGTTTGGGTATTCTCGGGAATTCCCTGGCATCTATACTGGATCCGCCCCTCCGGCATTATTGTATCTTAAGATAGTGGCTGCAGGAAGGTAGTGGGCAGATGGCCAGGGAGATTTATGAGTAGGGGGGTCAAAGTTAGAGGAGCCCCGTCCAGATTTATTTACCTTTCTCGTGCTAGTAGCTGTGTGCTAGAGAGATGTTATTACTTTATTTCTTGTGGTTGTCCTGTTTCGCCTTGATCATAGTAGGGTAATGCATGAGATGAATTGATGAATTGCTTTTGAGTTGACATAGTTTTATGTTCTTTACTAAGTTAGCTGTTTGGAGTTGTGAATTAATAGCACCATTTGCTGCGTGTCTGCGTCCCTTACTATTTGTCATTGTAGAGAGGTGCTTATAAGGTTTTAGAAACTTATGTGAAGGAATTAACTTTACTCATTTTAGGCATTTGTTTCAATCTTGCTGGGTGATGAAATGTTATTCTATGCGGTCTCGGTATTTTGTTTACCCTTGTAGCTAAGCTAGCATTTGATTTTGTACAAACAAAATGTGTGGAGGATCTAGATGTGCATTGCTCTGCACATAAAAGCTTTAACAGATTACACTCTTATATTTCAGTTTTTGCTACAACTTTGATTCATGGACCTAAAGAATTGGGACCTTGTCAGATTAATTCAAACTTGTTACTAGTTTTTATCATGAACTTTATTCCTGAACAAGTAAACTTGAATTACTACACAATGAATATTTCTTACCATCTCTTCCGGGGCTAATTGGAGTCGATTCTGTTGGTGCAGCATGGATACCCAGGTTAAGCTCGCCGTCGTGGTCAAGGTGATGGGCCGCACCGGCTCCAGGGGTCAGGTGACCCAGGTCAGAGTGAAGTTCCTGGATGACCAGAACCGTCTCATCATGAGGAACGTCAAGGGCCCAGTCCGTGAGGGTGACATTCTCACCCTGCTCGAGTCGGAGAGGGAGGCCAGGAGGCTGCGCTGAGGCAGCTTGTCGTTGTGCCTGTTGTCCGCTGTTCCTGTCTTAAACAAGTTAAATCATGGATTGTTGCCCACTTTACTAGTACTGCTTTCATATCAAGTTATTGAACAATGCTACTTTGTCCTTTGAGTAGGCTATGGAGAATTGAGTTAAGAGCAATGGAAATGTAACTTGAGCACTTGTCCTGTTGCAAGTTTTGGTCTGTTACTGCGTGAATTTAAGGCTCTCCTGTTGCAAGTTTTGGTCTGTTACTGCGTGAATTTAAGGCTCTTGATATTGTGTGACATGGTTATGTACTTAAGTTGCAATCTTGGGTATCAATCATGAATGGCTTGTATGGTTGCTACTTATAATATGAATTCTTGGGTGAATGCTGCACTGTCACTGCAAATCCAAATTATTTGTTTGGGATTGTAATTTGCATGCCTGTTTATTTTACTCACTCCGGTGTGCAATCACATTAGGTTGTGTCGTGCTTTGTTGCATATGTTGAATCACACGTATTTCATCCTAATTTGATAAGTGATAACTTTTGCCTTCCTACACTGTGATCATCTGCTTAATTCTTTTAAGTTGCTATACATAATCTGCTTAGGATGTGTGATTGGTATGCAATGTTTAGGCATCCTAGATGTTTTCAACACGGAGCTCTTGCACTTGGAAAACTACCATGAACATTGACTTTGAATCAACCTATAACTGGTGTAGTGACACCTGTTTTCATGGTAACGTTTGCTCAGTTGCTAAATTTGGCTTCAGTCATTAAATGGTACTCCATTTAACCAGGAGTATTATATTATCTGCTCATTTGTGCAGTGTGAAACGTCGTACGATTTTCTCACCGAGCTAAACTCTGCTGCTCCTATCTACGTATGCACTAGTAAGGTCTCAAGAACATGTTCATTGGACCATCTATTAGTGAAGCAATGGCACCATCCAATGCTGCCAAATGTTAATCCTAATCCTTGTACTAATCTACTTCAACAATAAGAATCATCATACCATCTCACTTTTCCCTCTCAATATGCACAGTTGGCATCATCCTCCCGAGGAACAAAACAAGAAAGCAGAGCAATCCACACTTCCACAGCATCGGCCTCTCAGAATGCAGTCCAGGTAGCACTCCTCTGCCTGGGCTTGAGCGACATGCTCACGCCGTCGCCGTCGGCGGTGAGGCTTCCGCACTTGCCGGCCGGAATGCTGTTGGGCGTCAGCGCGCCCAGCCTCGGCGACGGGAACCTCGCCGGCCTTCCCCCGCGGGGCGACAGGCTGACCTCCTCCAGCGCCCTGAACTGGAGCTCCGACGGGTAGTCCCGGACGCACCCGATGCGCGGCCCGGCGCCGGTGCTCCACTGGAAGGACAGCTGCTTGCCGAGCTGGTACGACCGCATGGCGCGCTTGGAGTTGATGCGGCTCAGGATCAGCTCCTCCGGCACCTCCGCCAGGTCGTCCAGGCCGTGGTCATCGAGCCAGTCCTCCGCGAACAGGTTGCGCTTGCAGAAGTCGAGGCACTCGCCTAGCATGGCCGAGTCCGGGTCGATCTCCTTGCCGCCCGGCGACGGCGACGGCCGGGAGCTGCTGCTGCAGTGCGGAGCCGGTGGCAGCGGGATCCTGTTGTTGGAGCTGATCAGCAGCCTCGGCGGCCGCTTCCCTTGTAGCCTGTTGTCTGAGGAGGCCTTCCTGATCGTCGCCGCCGGGGTGCTCGTCTCGGTAGGTGGCTGGGTGGGCTCGGCGTTGCAGGTCTCGGCTTCGTCTTCGGCTTCGCCATGGCGCTGCACGGATTGTGCCTCTTGTTCTTGGTTCTGTTCTTGCTGGCAGAGCTTGGTCAAGTCCAGCTGCGAGTGGTTGCCCCTGAGGCTGAAGTCGCCATCTTCTTCACCTTCTGACGGGCTCAACTGTAGGAAAACCGAAAAGAAATACAGGTATCGGTTTTAAGTACAACTTCATTCGTGGTGATCATTCAGCATGATATATATTGCATTATGCTTCTGACCTTCACGTCGCTGAGATCCACACTCCTGTCCTTTAGGAAGTTCATGAACTCCTGGAAGTTCTGCTCTGTCGGTCGATAATGCCCGCTGTGAGGCCACACAGCCTGAAATGGACAAAATTTAGAGTCGAGCGAGAACAAATTTAGTGTTGCTATTGTGCATCCTACTGATTGCCCTGGTACCTTCAGATGTCCATCCTCTACAACCAGTCTCCCTGCAGCAGATGTCGCTCCTCCTGCAAGGAAGCTTGAGTGCTGGAATACACCCTTCTGCTTCTGCAAAGATGTCAAAATTTCAGCCTTGAGTCAGTTGCTGAAATGCTGTCAATGTTCAAGAAAGTTATACTGGAACTACTTGGGAAATTGTCATTCACCTGACCGATGTAAAGGGTCTTGCATGTACTCAGCACGAAGATCCACTTTGTTCCCCTGGCGCTTCCGGTTGTATCAACAATCTGACGGCTCAACTTGTACATCAGCCTCTTATTCTCGACTATCACTTCGTAAGATTCCCTTTCTTTCTGCATAGTGCCATGACAGCATATCTTGTTAAAAGGATGTAACATCTGCAACAGAGCAGATTCTGCCTGAATGGGTTTTCAGTTTGAATCAGAGGAAGAACCGTTAAACTTACAGGGCCAAGGTACTTGATACATTGCTTGTGCATCTTCCATCTTGGGCAATGGTCCTCTAAGTTGACATCTTTCCCTTCACCTACATCCAACCTGTCCAAAGAGTTTACAGAACCATCAGTACTCAGTAACTATGTTGTTCATTTGGTTCGGACGCATGACCACTACAGTTTTGCTATGTCTGTACCAGTAGAAGAATGGTTGCTTGCTCTCGCAGTGGAGCCAACGGTGGTAGTAAAAGTGCAGGTTGTGGCCATACCGATGTCGAGGGTCAATCTGACAATCAGAAATGAGTTGAAATCCAGTTTTGGTTGCACAATAGCATCATACGAATAGCATCGAGATATTATATTCTCTGTTCATACCGCCTCAAGCCAATGCTGCAGGGCAAGTTTCTGGGCCTTTTCATCCTTGGAGAGACCTTTGCCAACCTAAATGTGATAGCAAACACTACACTCGTGTCAGAAATGTAGTATATTCCGAGAAAACTGCTGACACAAAGTTGGCAACGCTGTATAGCACCGTACAAGATTCACCGTACTGAAGCTATGGTTGCCAGGGGAAAAAAAAACAAGTTATGATGATATCTGAACAAAAGAATACAATTGTTACCTTGGCAGCCCTCATTCTTGCCCGGGACCATTTTGACACAGCAGTCTCAGGCTTCTCTATATCGAAGAATGACACCGAATTCCGCTTGAGCAGCGCAAAGTCGAGCAATTTCCACCTGCATTTGAGGATCATAAAATTCAGAAACTGCCACCTCAATGTCAAGAACAAGGTCCCCCAACTATGACAATCAAAACAACAACATAGAACATGGCAGTCTTACCATCGTTGTTCCACAAGAACGGCACAATCCGCAAGCTGCCGCCTTGTCCTGAAGCTCTTGTACACCTTCTGCAGCCTGAGTGCCGCGGCCTGGTGCCTCGGGCTTTCACTTCCGTCTACAGGATGATCTGGTGGACGGTCTCGGGCTGGCCCGAATCTTGATGAACTAGAAGTGCCAGCACTAGGACTTACATTGCAACTGTCTCTGTCAGGTTTGGGACTCCTGACGGACATGAGAGTCTGCATCTGAACGTTGTCTGCCTCTCTCCTCTTGAAGCTCAGGGACCCTTCTATGATCAGCTTCCCGTGGCCGAATCCAGGGGGCAATGAGGAAGGTGAATCGGCTGCGTCCTCCATGTCGTCGAAGCTGAGGGACCGGATGAACAGCCGGCCCATGTTGTCCTCCACTGCTGGCAGGTAGTCATCCGGTGGGTATGAGATTGAGAGCCCCATTTTCCCTGATGACAAGATGTGGTGCCACACAAGCCTTTCGCCGGCTTTCTTTTTCTGCGATTAGATTTGGTTGTTGGATCTCACAATCTGTGGTCCGTACCAATCAACCTGCGCCAACAAAAGCTAATTATTGGAACATCAAGTTGATGTTCTTTGAATGGGTAAGAACTTTTCTACAACACATTTGAAGCCCTTTTTGGTTCATGCTGCAGTTTTCAAACGATTTTCCATTTTCAGGAACAGATAGGTCAGGACTCAGGATGCATGGACAGGAGATGCTAGGAATAAAGAACAATCAAAGAAGGGAAAGATATCATGCAACTCAACAAGAACAGCTTGCGTCTCAATCAAACTTGTTTGTTGCTCCCAAAATCTGAATGACCATGATCTGGGAAAAGCAAAATGATATAAACATGAAACCAAGAATGAAGAAACACACCTTGCAAATCCTTGTGCCAAGTTCCAACGACCTTACAGAGGCTCCTTGATTATGGGACAGGCTTGCTGTGAGGCAGAAAGCTATTTTGGTGAAGTACAGGGCCAATGGAGAGGAGAGGAGATTTAGGAGGAACAGAATCTAAATGGGGTGGTGGCCATACAGGGAAGGTAGGTGGCAGGAGGTCAAGCCCCTGCACGGCTGCACCTATAAATAACAAAGCAAAACTTGGGCTGTCCTGTTCTAGTGCCTTGATTAAAGAAAGGATCACTGGCAGACTTGTTGAATTAAAACACACTACAAAACAGGCTAACATGTACTGTACTGTGTAATACTACAAATTAGAGTTTTGTACACATTAGCTAAGAGACACGCAAAGCATGGATTATGGAGCTTTCGCACTGGTCCTCCTTGAAGAAAGCACTCTGAAAGTTTTTTTTTAAAAAAAGGGGGAACAGGCAAGAGTGTGTTGGCAGCAGATGGCCCGTCTATTCTGACTTTGTTGCCTTGTTTTGTTTATCTTCCGCTGAAGTGAATCCAATTGTTTAAATGAAAATATTGAAAATAAAGAAAAAAAATTCTGGAGGTCTCCATTACAGTGACTTATTTTTGAGAGTGATATTTAATATTTACTTTAACTGGCGTGTTACGTTCTCAGTCCAAATATTAGCGGAAAAAGAATTCCGCTTATCTTTATTTTAGTCTATTATCCAACTGACCTATTTCTGAACGCGATTGCCTCTTGCTTTCCTTTTCTTTTTTCGGTTTTGTGAGCATAGAACGCGTCAGGAGCATTTTGCCGACACATAACGTCATGCCAAGACATCAAGGCTAATAAGTGGTATTTAAATGGAGATCTCGTGATCCATATTCTTATCCAAGTCCCCATCAGAATGAAAAAAGAGGAGTCGCTTTCAGTTGGTAGTTGCTGAATCTTACTTGAAGAGCCACTAACCCTTTGCCAAATGTTAGCACGGGAAAGGAAAATAAGAGAAAAAAGGCGGCAAGAGTTGCAGCCCGGCCTCCATGCTACACGATGTTGAGCTGCAAGATCATGATGACGCCTTTATAATCCCCTTTTGAGAGGGATGTGATCCAGCAGAGCAGAGAGCACTTTAGCCCATTCCTAGCTAACTTTTCCCCATTATTGCAATTGGACAGTAGAAGTCCCCCGCGTCGCCCCGCTCGTGCGACACGGGCGGAGCAACCACCCACACCGCCAGCCCTCCTCCCCGTCCTCTCTCTTTACCTCACCGCTGCCGGAGTGCCCCATCGGAAGCCCATGCGGGCACAGGGATGGCGGCGGCGGGGCATCTCCTCTAGCCAACACCTACAACAGCTCGAAGGCGGCGTTGGGCACGGCGGCGGCCACTGCCGCGGTAGCGGCAGCGGCCTGGGGAGGTCGATTGAATGCCCCAGTGGCTATGTGCCGGACTGTGTGCGTGCAATGGCTAGGGATGGGATGCTCCGGGCAAAAACCTTTGCTAGCAATCTTGCTGGTGGCGATGGCGGGGCACCCTAGAGCGTCATTCTTCCCGCTGGGGGTGTCATGTTAGAGATCTATCCCGTTGCACGGGGTTCTCTGGGTGAAAACCCTGTCCAGTTTCTGGACGAGTGACGACGACGCCATTGGCGTTGTGTCCTCCTTGGAGGTGTCGTTTCTAGAGACCCAACTCGGCTTGTGGCAATACTGGTGATGTCGATGGTCATGGGAGGCTGACGCCAGTGGCAGCGGTCTCGCCGCGACGGGCTTGCGGAACGGTAAGGCAGCATGGTGGAGGATGTCAAGCTGAACAGGGGTTGCCGAGCTCACATGGAGGCAATCGTAGTTGTGGTGGCGGTCAGGGGTTGCCACATGTTTGTCGGGTTGGTTGCTTGCAGCAGACCGTGGTGGCTGGTGTTGCTTGGCAGCTGTCAGTACGGCGTGGGACTGCGTTGGAGGATGCCGCTTGTAGCAACGACATCATGGGTCGACTATGCTTGCAGCAGTCTCTGCGGCGGGTTGCTCAGCTTTGCTGAGCTACTCCGATGCGGTACATCATCGGAAGACGACGCAAGCGACTTAACTTGTTGGCACGGTGGCGGAGGCTATGTGCGTGGGTTGTGCAACGAGGTGAAGTCGACCTGCGACGGCGGTTTGGCTGTTTGATGGTGGCCCTAGGAAGTGGGGCAATATTGCTCACCATTCTGATGGCGACTTAAGAAACGGATCCGTGACATGGAATACTGGGTGGACGTGGCGAGACCCCCGCGTATAGTGTTTCTTTGAGGCAACGAAAGCGAGGTGGAGTCCAACGGCGGATGTGGTGAGGCCCCCGCGTGTTTGTGTTTTCGTGGTGACGACTGCGAGGCAGCCTGCGAGAGGTCCGAATCTGGTGGTATCACTCTATCGCATGGAGTGTGGTGTTGCAGTGGCACTACGGTGAATGGTCCTGCATGGCGGTGGTCTTCTCAGTGCAGTGCGGTCTACTTTCTTGGTTCCTGTCGACGCGGAGTCATGCCTAGAGGTTCGGCGACTACATGAGCGTGAGACTGAAGGGGGTTCCGCGATGCTGGCTTCGCCTCTGCGTTTTTGCAAGTCGTGTGGTGTGGTGTGCTCTGCTGCCGCTGTTTGAGTGGAGTGTTGCGACCGCGTTGACGCCATAATCTAACCGGTCGGATTTAGCAGTTTTGAGTTGAGTGCGTACCCGAGTTGACGTCCCAATCCAACCGGGTGAGTCGAGCTTTTTTTTTTTTCTCATTTTCTTTTCTATTTCCTGCCTATGGTCTCTTAGGAATGTAGTCTTATATTTTTTTTTCTGCTATATCCATTGAAATTTGCACTATCTTGTTCATATCTTGTTCGTTAAAAAATATCTATATCGATTGAAACTCGCACTATCTTGTTCGTATCTTTATCGATTGAAACTCGCACTATCTTGTTCATATCTTGTTCGTTAAAAAAAAATTAGACAGTGACATATGTACGTGGATTGCTGAAATGGCCTGGAGCATGTCGATACGTCGCAAGGCGCATATATACGCGGATTGCAGATTGATCAGCTAGCAATCTCTGTAAAAGAAAACTTGTATATTGCATCAGACTTTAACGTCGTGTTCCCTTTTTTTTTGGGGGTTGGGAAAGTTGAAAAAGAGTTGAAGTCCCTGTAGTGTCGTGTAGGAAAACACATCTGTGAAATTAGCTGCAATGATTATAATTATTACTGAGATTTTAACGATGGATTTCTGTGTAGAAGAAGAAAGGCAGAGCAGAGGTGGATGGTTAGGAGTTTTAACTTTGGAAATTTGCTCGGGGACGACATCTTACAGTCACTTTTGAATTTGCAGTACTATTGAATATCCACCGACGCGGGATGGCAGGTCTTGAAGTTTGAGATCACACGTCTAGAAATCGAGTATAGCAAAGTGTGTTTATTGCAAATGATGGCCCACAGCCGCAGTGAGTCAAAAGGGGACTGATTATTTCTCACCGCCGCCGGCGTCGGCGTTCTACCCGTACAGGCCGTACCCACGCCCTGTCCTTGCTAGTACATGATATGACTGGGTCAGCGCACCAGCTGTGTCCAGCTTTCCAACCAAATGCACGAGAGAGAGGAACCAAGATTATTTTATTTCAAAAACAGAATCAAGATTCCTTCATTTAGGATGGATTCAATATATACCGTTGGTACGTCGCTCTCTCCGATTTGAGCCTTCAATTCGTCGTCCGGCGAGGTCCTCGCGAGTGAGGCCAATGGAGGGGCGGGCGGGGTGGCCGCTGGTGTGTGTGTGTTGGGGGGATGCGGCGGGGATCCACACACCTTCGAGCCCCTCGCCGACGTGCACGTCCTCGACGCCACCATCGGCGAGTGGCACCGCGGCGCACCGATGCGGTCGGCGCGGTCCTTCTTCACGTACGCGGAGGTGAGCGACAAGATCTACGTCTGTGTACCCGTCGATGGGCACCCGCTGCCGGAGGCGCGAGGTCGGGCCGTACCCGCCGGGGCTCAAGGCCGGCACGGTGCGCGCCGTCAGCGGCAGGAAGGAAGGAGAAAGGGGGAGTGAGGGGAAGAAGATAATACTGATGGCTGGGTCCCACTTCCACGTGTCATCCACTTCAGCGAAACCATCAGCTAGATGGTCAAACGTGAACGATTTTAACAGTTGATGAGTGGCTAAAAGATTTCTAATTTTCGAGAGTTTAATAGTCGAAACCAAACCGAATCAACATCAAAAATGAACTTTTTGTTATATAATACGTACCCTATTTCAAATTGGTTTCTATACCAACATTCAATGAACTAAGTAGGTATGAGAATATGTACATAGAACCTACAAAATAAATATTAGGCACACAATCTCCTCTCGTTTAAATGCATTTAAAACTACCAGCTCTCTACTCCATCCCTCTCCTCACAGATCTAGACGTGAGGCGGCGCATGGAGAGTAGCACCGAGCGCGGAGCCAATCGGCGGCGAGCGGCACGGTGCGGAGGCCGGCACGGTGGGGGCGGCGGGGCCGCGGTGGGGCGGGCATGACCAACGGCGGCGTGACGCGGCACGGCTAGAGGACCGGCGCGATCGCCCTAGCCTCGTCACAGCATTGGAGCATTTAATATTACACACAAGAACATGAGTGACATACAGTCCATTTGCATGTGAAAAAGTTATCTACTTGCATGGGCTGCTGTAATTTTTGTCTTTTTACCGGTGCAACGTGCCAGCCTTTTCCATCGTAAAAGGTATCTTTATGTCTATCAAAAAAGAATCCAATCACCTTTATATCACGTCGGTATGAGTCATAGTAGTACATCACTGCACATACGATAAGAAAAAAAAATCAAAATACATCCGGAATGTATATGAATGGAACAAGAAATCAGGGAGGCGGATGTAAGATGGACGGTCAGGATAGCATTGTCAGGTACATGAAGGCATTCCGCAGAGAGATCATCAAACCATGCGTATGCGTGGGTGACAGGGTGAGGTAAGGTAACATGGACGACCGCTTCATTGAAGCACGGGCAGGATTATGAGTACCTGCAGGGAGGTCACCGTCCTCCCTCGACTCCTCCGTGCCGGCACCGGCGCCTACTCCAGCTAGCCCTCCAGGGCGTTGAGTCGGTGACTGGTTGGAGTGATAAAAACGCATCAGGTCGGCACGCGCGCACAGCTGGCACCGCGTCGGCCTGCTGCAGTGCAGGTCTTGGCCGCCCAACTGATCGAGAGGCGACAGCCACAGCCCATCCAGAGCAAGATGTTGGATTTCAGTAATTCAATGAAAAGAATTAAAGCTCACCTAGAGAGTTAAAGGTAGTTAATACCACATTCCGTGCTCTGCAAAGCGGGAAGGCGCACGGGGCGCGGGTGATCCGCTAAGGGTTGGCTCTGCTTGCTTGCTCCGTCGTGTGTGTCTTGCTTGACGCCGATGCGGATACCGCGAGCGATGGGCAGTGAAAGTCGGGATTGACCGGAGGGAGGGAGGAGTAAAGGCTGGCGACGACAAGGGTAAGCGCCATTCCTCTGACCATGTGCGTGCTCTCTCCTGGCGATTCTGCCCCCCGTGCCGTGTGGCCGCCAGATGCCTTGTGCCTCTGCGCCGTGCACCACCGGCCACCTTGCGCCTTTTGCCCTTGTCCATGTGGGTCGCGCGGCCCTGTCCTGGGAGCGCATGGCGGAGGAGCACCGGTGGTAGGGACTCCCCGCCACAGCTGCAGCCTGGACGAGCGCCGCCGGCGAGCCCATCACGTGGGGCCGCGGCTGCAAGGCAGGGAAGCGGCGACGGCGACGGCGACGGCTAACTCTGGAAATGCTATTAGGCTTTTGAACGGTCCGATCGAAATTCAACGGTGAGGAAAAATGGGTGACGTGGCCCAATGAGGTACCCGATCTTGAGGTGGTCTCTCAAAATCGGAGAACTTGGGCTGCCAGAGCGCGCGCTCCACTAGCCGCTAGCTCGCGAGGGTGCTCGCATTGTACTGTAACGAAGCAATTAATAAATAAATTAAGGATTTTTCTTTTCAAAGCAAAACTGTCCCATGCATATGCATGTTACAATTCAGTAGGGTTTAATTTTATAGCCGCGTGCAAGGAAGGATGTCAACGATCAATTTATTATAACATGCTATTTGTAGGCACACGTAGGGAGGGACGCTAAGGGCATCTACTATTAGTTTAGACGGTTGCTGTCTGCAAATCTTGTCATGTCACGTAAAGATAGAAACACAGGCAACTGATACAATGAACTATCTGTTAGACTATTTGCATACTATTTAATCTATGCATGGACATATAGATCACGGTAATCAAGCATAAATGCGATCTTTAAATACCATTTTGTGGCGCACCGTAGTTGATTCGGAGGAGGCGTCGGCGGCGGTGATGAGGACATACAACGACGCTAGTGCTGGCGGTTTGGCTTGGGAGCACGGGCCCATGCTCGCTTCTCTTTCCTGATTAAACACAGCACACGTCGGCTCGTTTTGCTACCATGGCAGTATAAAGACGGCCGTCGGCTGTGCGTTGTACGTGCCTAATAGTCAATTTAGATCATGTATTTATGATATGGTTCTCATCCAGTTCCTAACATATATATTTCTTCTTTTCTCCTTTACTGTACACACGGTCCTCGCACTCTAAAAATCTCATTTATTCCCAGTTTCCCCCACCCAAATAAATAATAAAATTTGTGCAAACAAATATATAAAAAAACTTTCAAAAGTTTAAAAGGGAAAAAAAAGGGAAACACAAAATTCTGAAAAAAAAATTGGAACTCAAATTCACGTACGCTTTGTTTAGCGACAGGAATTTTAAAGGACCAGGATTGTGCCCGTGCATTGCTACGGGCGATAAAAGAAATTCAATTCATTCATCTGTACAACATACCAATGAAAAACATAATCCTTCTGACAAAAATAAAAAATTAATTCAAACAATTTGTCAAGCACTGTAATTATAGTGCAGGCGAAAGCTAAAGAAACATTATCAGTTTTACAAATTCAAAAAGATGTCCATGGCAACATAATATTTTAATCCATATTGAGGTACACAAACATTAATTTTAATTTTTACATAACAATGTCAAAAGCATGAAGAAATCTAAGTAAAATGATAACTCGACAGCTTGTGAAATGCCTTTACTGTATGGTTATCTGTTGGAGAATTTTCCTCCTCCACCGTCTACAGAATACAGTTAAGTTTATTCCAATTTTAAAAACACTACAGGTAGCTGGATGATTTAGACAATTAGCTGGACAAAACAGTGGGCACGTCGTTTTACTTCATATGACTCGTCGCATCCACAAATATTTATAATTAACACACAATCTACCGAAGAAGACTTCTATGAGGTAAACAACACATGTATTCAATGAGCATTAACCATTGAACTTCAACTGTATTAGTGTTGTTGACTCCGGACTAATTGTGCAGGTTCAAACGGTGACAGTCTAATAACGAAACTAAAAGAGACAGAATCATGGGAGCATAAGCAGCTTAATCTTCTGCGATACCTCTTATTTTTTTTATATGATTATAATCAGTAGCTGGGAGACCCCCTCCCATTTCATAAAAAAAACCGGTCGACCACTCAAGAAGAAACACAACTATAACTATCTCACTGCAGACAGATCATGCTGCACAACGGCCATCTTAATTTATTCATGCAAGTTCTTTGGATGGCTGGTGATCCAGAACAGAATATGGACAGCAGATAGATTGGCGAGGCGGGATGGCCGTGCAACCCGCGTTGTGTCCTCTGTGACTCTACACTAGAAACGGGACTCCATCTGTTTATTGTTTAGGAGTTGCACCGATACGACGACGATATGAGAAGAAATGAGTAACTGGTCCCACTGTGCAATTCTAAACCCTACCCATCGGGGCAGCCAGGAAAGGGCTAAAAAGCCTAATTCTTCTAGTACCGTGGGAAATTTGGCTTGAGTGGAATGCGAGGATCTTCCAACAGAAACAACAAACTTGCAATGATGTAGTTACAAAGATCAAAGATCAAGCGTCGATTTGGATAGTGGTAGGAGCAAAACATCTAGCGCATTTTCTTCATGGTGTTTGATGTACATAGCTAGCTTACAGGGCTCTTTCTCCTTTCCCTAAATAGGGGTGTGAGTGTATATGCTGTACAATACTTCCGTTGTTTTTTTCCATCGGGCTTTCCTCTTTATTAATATAGTAGTAGCTCTCCTGCTGGCTCGTTTAAAAAAAAATAGTAGAGTTTTCTTTCCCTATTGCATATAGCATCTCAAACTTTGCCATTCATGCGTGTGCGCATGAGGCCATAAAACCCAATGGAACTTTGCGAGATCAGCATTCATATTGGTCTCTGGTAGAACTTTATTTAGCCCTTCCAAACTTAATACAGATCCATCTGGAGTTTTGATGGTTGGATGGGGCATATAAGCGCATGATGATTCTATTCCAATCGTCAGTGCAAATGTAAGAGTAATGACCAGAGCAGAACTCCTCCTCGCATTGCTCCTCTGCTGAATAGATCATGCTCCTTTAGCTCACCATCTAATATTGGTTGGTTTCCATTCCTGTCTCATTGGGTCCGGGAACTCTAGCTCTTCGCCTCTTCCTTCTGTATTGGCGTAACCAGTGATGACAGTGCCTCTGAGAAGGGCAAAATGAGGCTATAGAGAATGACCATACATGCCCTACAATGGAAAATACTTAGCTTTCAGAATTGCACGTACCAAACAAACAATGACCATACCCTGCATGATGATCTTGATAGGGTCCTGCTCACATTCTGATGAATTCTTCTGACGTAATTTTATTATCCTCGTGAACCTGATGGCTTTCCTCCGTGGCCTAGCCATCCTGAAACCATTATGCAGAGGATTTTTTAGAGAAATAAGGTCACATATACAGAGTTTTCAACTAATATGGATACAAATCACATTGAGCTAGCTATAAGTAAAGAAAATTACAGAAGGCATGCTTCTCAAAATCACAATAAATTTGTGCACCTAAATAATGAGCAGTTAGTTGGCCTCTAATGCTCAAATTGCTACCAAACAGTAAGCATATGCCAGCTTGGTGAAAACAAAGTTAACTGTTCAGAGTATAATGAAATGGAATAATAGACTCACAAGAGTCATGAGATTCAGCAGCAGCATGTAATCAATAGGATCCAGCTGATCTTTAGAAAAGGAATTGAGTCTCAAGGTCATGTGATTCAGTAGCATATAACTAATATGATCCAATTAATTTTTAGAAGAGGAATTGAGTTTTAGGGTGATGTGATTCAGCAGCATAACTGTTACAATTGATTCAGCAGCAAGTGCATTGCCATGTAGACCAAATTGCAAAACTCTATGAAACTGAATTACAGGCAAACATGTTTCACTCGACAAATAGGCCAAGAGTCTTATCCATAATTTAGAGCTTATGACTGTCATACTGTTCAAACAAATAGGCCAAAAGTGTTATCCAAAATCTCTGAATTCAAATTGACATAGTTCTAACCTTCCAGGTGCCAGAAGTGCACTTGATATGAGTTCTACGAAGTCTTCAGAACCTGAAGGCATTCAGAAGAGAAAATAATCAATTCCATGCTAGTCCTCAAAAATAAAAACAAATCGATGCTGAGTCACTCTAATCAATACGGCACAGGGTTACCTGTAGACCCAAATGAAATTAATTTTGATCCATGCATGTTAAGCATTCAGTCTCATACTGCCAAGCCACACAAAACAAATATCCTTTTCATTGGAAATGTAAATAGAATGCAAATTGAGATATATCATATCACTATTTTCGTAAGCTCTTCTGAAATCTCATTCTTACATGTTACATGAAACCACACATACATGTACTCAATTCAGGAGCATCTACACTATGATTCAGAAGCACCAGTTTTTCACACCAACATAATTCAGAAGAACCTAGATACACAATACATAAGTGCCTCCTAGCGGTGGTGTGCATGGTGCACAAGCAACAGATTGGCTAATGTTTCGTAAAACTACAAGTCCACATCATGAATTGTTGTGCAACCATTAAGATTGGTAACGCCTGATATATTATGCTTTTCCTCACAGAGAGTTGGACTGTATGTCAACGAGCACCATGGGAAATTGTCCTGCTGCAATCTGCCTAGCTAATTGAAGCTCGTTACACTTACAGATAATGCAAAACATATTTATTCTAAAGCACTTAATGAACACATATTGACAAAGTTGGTGTGGTACCTGATGGCATGGATCAAGAGTTTTACCCACAAGAAATAAGCCATGTGCAGTGGGCTGGCACGTCCACCGTCCACATAACAAGTTGTTTAGATCATTAACTTGAGAACTTGAAGTTTCAGACTTCTAAAATCTCACGATGGAAAAACCATATATAAACCAACACACCTGTCCATACATCAAAGCAATCGAGTTCCAACATCACCTCCCATATCCCAGGCAACATTTATGAAGGTCACGCTTTAAAATTATTGTGAAAAAAAGGAACTAAGCAACTCCTAGAATTTAACACTATTCAATAAGTATTATTTTTGTTATTTTATAGAATACAAAAATGTAGAAGTATCATACCTGGAGTACATCTGGCTTATGGAATCTCTCCATGCTGAACGTAAACAAAATGGTTTATATTTCTCCCTCTAAACTTGTTTATTTGCAACAAAACCTGCAAACACTACTGAAGAAAATGAAAGCTCCTGTGAGGTAACTCAATAACAGAAGCTTGAGCTTATTATTAGAAAAATGAACAGAAGCTTGATCTTGACCCAAGAAGAAAATATACAATTACATCCCCTCACAGTTGACTCTCTGCGGGGCGTCAATTGTAGCAGCCAGAGCGGTGCGTGGTAAGTTTCCCCAGGAGTCTCTCCATGCACCATGTGGCCAAACAATTCGGCATTGGGATCGGCCTGCAGCAAAAGCAGCATCGCCGTTAGAAACCAAGCTATCTAGCATCCTAGCTATGTGCCGAGTATCCCAAACCACCACCATTACTGACGTCAATTTTGCGATTCTAGATTATTTCTCTTTGCGGATACCAAAATTGCTCCACATTTCTATATATATAGAAAAATGCCTGGCTCCACTTTGTGTTAAATACATGCACTGAATTTTAAATTGGATCTCCGCTCTATGCGTGCTAAACATATATTATGTACATATATCTTTCTGTTTATCATGTTCCCTCTTCAGTACATATATACCTTTCATGTATACTCAATTAGCATATATATGTATCTAGCCTTGTTATTTTGGCTGCTTCCACAGTTGCTACTTGGTTCTTATATTCTCGTAGCATTGAGCTTACATCTAGGTACACTCAATTAGCATCTACTACCTCGGCCCATAATGAATATATGATGTTTAGCTTGTCCTAAACGTCATATATTTATGGACGGAGAGGGGTAGGAGTATATACCTAGCTCATGTAGGCATCTCAAATGAGAAACTACTACCTCCAACTCTACATAGACACCAATTCAATTAACATATGTATTAGCTCATCAAGCCATCTGAAATGAGCCATACTATCTGCGACTCTACACACCGTCATCTTCAGTGAGCCCGTTCGCCATTTTCTTCAAGGATATGGGGCTGTCTTGCGTGGGTTTTGCTCATTGTGATTGGTAGACTGCAAATGTGCCATATGTTCATTTTACTGCTTATAAAAGGTTAAATAGCTCTGCAGATTATAGCACTTTGATTTTTCTCAGTTTTATTCATTGAGTTTTCGCCACGCTTCCACCACTGTGAGTGACATTGTGTTTTACATCTATAACTGCATGAGCAATGTCAACATGCGAATTGATAGCCTTTTGTTCACATTTTTTTAATTTCTTTAGTCGACACGTTAAAGAATTTTGTTTAGGTTTTCACTAGCCATATTTTGTAAAGAAACAGTTCTGCATGATCTTTGTAATATGTTTTTACATTTCTGAAAAGATTCATGCTAGATACATGTGTATCATGTAAATATGTACTAATGAACACAAAAATTTCAGCAGGTCATCCTCAGCGTCTGGAGGCCAGAAGTGGTATACCTGCTGCTGCAAATTTGACATCATTAGATGAGAGCAAGATCAAAATAGTATGGTGCCTCTCAGGGCAGTGTGATTATTTTGGCCATGGTATGCAGGATTGTTACTGCTGCGGGGATCCTTATCAGAAACAGAATTGCCACCTGACAGCAGAAGAGTGCAGGTCTAACTGCTTTGTTTGCAACCCTCAGTCCCCGCCCTAGCTGCCTCTTCCATGGATGAGGAAAGGTTGAACAATAAAAGGATCCAGTGGAGAATGGTACCTTACACAAATCATAAGTCATGTGGTCATAATAAATTATATTAGCTGGTAGTAACCCAAATAAAAATGTACTGGTGCTTACAAAAGATATATATTCTTGAAGAGAATTGTTATACATGTTCCTTCAATTTTTCTTAATGACTAGTTTTTACATTTGCTGGTTTCCTTGCTCGTGATTATGTCTTGCTTGTCCCCTTTTGTTGTGGTTTCTGTTGATACTAAGCAACCATCGGCAACTTGCATAGAGGGCCGGCCAGCCATGTTGTGGAAGGCAACTGCCTCCGGCCAAAGTTCTTTGATTCCTTCCCCTTCTCTGATGCAATGGTTCTTCATTTGCAATACAAAGGTCCAAACGTTCAATGTGCCACCTTCCTCAGACAACTCACAAATAATATATTTTTACCTTATTCTTAGGTTATCATATTTTCCTCGCTGAAGCAAATGAGTGGTGATATCAAGTTGATAAGCATCTAGTTGTTGTAACAGAATTCTCAAGTGAAACGGTGAATGACGTGGTCGCCAAATAAAGTCCATGTTCAATATTGCAGCAGATACGTTGGCAATGTTGATACCACGAGCAAAGAGCGATGTGAAGTCACGGCAGAAGATGGGCTGTCTATTTTACTTTTCAACGTGCTGATGGTACTACAATATTTATATTATTGATTCCAACTTAGAGCAAGCAAATAATATGATCCTTTTGCTATTTGTACTTGAACAACTACCCAGGATCATAATTAATTTAGATAAATGCTCTTTTCCCATTGTGATGAAAAAATTATATGAAACAAATATGCAAACTTATTTGGGTGCACTACATGTTACCTTCCCTTTAATTACCTTTGCAAACCAATGCACCAGAGGAAAATGAAGAAACAATAATTGGAATGGAGAAGAGGAGAGCATTTTAAGAGATAAATTAGTTGGAAAGGCAAAGTTCTATCGGTGCGTGTCGGTGTTTAGACCCGGCAACCTACTGAGGTGATACCCGAGGTAGTGTTTTATGCGTGGGGCTCACCGAAGGTGAACTCGAACACACGATTTAGATAGGTTCGGACCGCTTATGTCACGTAATACCCTACGTCCTGTGTGTTAGTTGGATTGTATTGATTGAACTTGTCTGGAGGGGGTTCCCTGCCTCGCTTATATTGCCTGTGGCAGGGTTACAGGTCAGTTGTTTACGAGAATACTAGTCGGATACGACTAGAGAGTCCTACTCTAATTGCTACGAGTAGTTTCCTAATCTTTGACTAGTTCTTGTCCTCCATGTAGACCACGTCGTCCTGCACCGTAGTCTCCATGTCTGACACATCTCGGTGTACAATCTTGTATCTAGGACTATGCTAGCCTCCAAGTGGGCCCATAAATGTATGGCCGACAATCCCCTGAGTACTTTTTAGTCAAATGCAGCAGTCCCGAGTACTTCTGTAGACGTCTCCGACTAGTTTGTGGTGCTTCTTTGAGTACTCCATCAGATTGAGTCTTCGAATGTGCTCAAGTACTGCCATGTGGCTAGAAGGTGCTCAAGCCTCATTTAACTTGGTCTTGAATCTTAAATTTTGAATTTTATATGGAAGTGCAATGAAAATCGCACTCCATATGGAGTAGCCCCCGAGCCTTAGGTTGAATCAAAGAATCAGGCTGAGGGTCAATCTTGTAATTTCACATCTTTTCCCCCTAAAACCCAACAAAAAAACTTTTTGTCCAACAGGCACGTGGCACACAGATCCCGAGCCGTTACACGACTAGTTTGGGTATAAGGGTCAACCTTTGGTCAACGTGACCGTTCGGCTTCAGAAACCTTATCTCTTCCGAAAATATTGAAAATCGTTCCAGCGATAATTGAGGACTTTGAAAAATGGAATATTCCCTGTAATTCTCACCTCTCGGTTAACTGTGCCACGGTTATAAATAGCGAAGGGATTCATCCCTTCCATTTCACCCGAGCTACTATGTCCGTTCACCAGAGCTTGAGCACCACCATCCCCCACTGTCTAACCTTCCAGCTCATGTGCCAGAAGACCATATGAGTAATGGCACCAAAGGAGGCTTCCTCCAGCAAGGCGGCGGAGACTAAGAAGTGCAAGGCCGCCAAGAAGGAGAAGGAGGTCCAGCTGCCGGCGCTGAAGTACGGCAAGATAGACCAAACAGCACCGCCGAACCAAGTCTGCGCCTGGAGGAAATTGACAATGAAGGAGGCAGATATCCAGACACTGGTGGATGCGGATCTTCTCTAGGAGAAGGAGTTCATCGATTGGAGGTAAGCAGTCGGCAATCCCTGGCCTCTGGAGAGCTACCCCAATTAGACAGTCATCTTCGCACATTTCATCGAGCGTGGGCTGGCTCTCCTATTGTCCAACTTCTTCCGAGGGTTATTGAGGTACTACAACCTAGAGTTAATCCACCTCAACCCCAATTCTATTTTGCACATGGCAATCTTTGTGCATCTCTGCGAGGCATTCCTCGGCATACAACCACACTTCCAATTGTTTAGGAAGTTTTTTAGAGTGAAGCCCTACCCCAGATTGGAACATACAGAAGTAGTTGGGGGAGGAGGAGGGTGGATATCCAGCTTCAGGAGCAGGTCAAGAGCTAGTACGTGGAGTACGAACTCGTGGATTCCCACTTTGGATGGGAGCAACGATGTTTTACATTGGAAATCATGAGCCCCATCTTCCCAAGGTCACCGGCCACCGTCCAGTATGGAATAACCACTGGCTGGACGAGCCGAGTACTGCTGACAGCTTTCAACTACCATATTTGATTTAAAAGATCGTGCCCTCAAGAGAGAAGGCCTGACCAACATCGGTGTGGCCTTCTGCTTCACGAAGAGATGTGTCCAGCCCCTGCAACTGCGTTGCATAGCATGGTATGACTACTCAGGTCCCAGTGACCCATCGCGGATGACGTCGGAGGAGTTGTCCCCTGACGAAGTGATGGTGCGTCTGAAGCGCTTCTGAAGCGCTTCTTCAAGAATGTCAAGGGCATCCCGACGATAGTGCGAGAGCACTGCGCCGTCAACCCGCCGAATCCCATAAGTACCCATGGCCTGCAGCCCCCAAGTACTAATTTTGGCGTCTGTTATTTGGCTGACTAGTTGTAATGACCGACCCCTAATCTTTCCCAGTTAAGTTGATCTCAGCCTTTAACCTCGGTCAGTTGCTCTGTTGACCGCACCTAAGTGCTCAGTCTTCCGCCAGTTCCGACCCCTGAGATCCGACCCCTACCGTTCGTTCCTTTTTCCCGACCCTGGCGAGTTCAGCCCTCCGTCGGATCCTGCTGATCTTCCTCACCCGTCCGATCTTTTTTCCCCCGGTGGACCCATGAGATCCTTTCCAGATCCCCCGCACCGGCCGCACTCGAGTTGCATGGCCGCCTCAGAGCTTTCCGGCCGCGTGGCTCGTCTTCTCCGACGCCATCGCCCAGTTTTGTCTCTGGCGAGGAACAGAGTTGGGTCCCGCGCCCTTCCCCCAATGGCAGCGGAAGCCCTCTGCACCCCTTTCTGCAGACCCTCGTCTCCCGCGCCCATCATCGCGATACCAGATCCCGGCCCCGGAGACCGATGTCGCCCGTCTTTTCCGTCCCTTCCAGCAACATTTGCGCCGCCCGATCGTCGCTACACGACGATTCCCCCACCGCCAACCCCGACCGCGGCCGCGACAGGCCCTTTCCCCGCTCTGTCAGAAGCCGCCCGACAATCTGTTGTTCCGCGCTCTCCCCCGCGCCGCGTTCGCTTGTTCTCCCACCTGTGCGCCCTTGATTCTAGCGCCGTTTAACCGGTCGCTTCTATCACTTCTTCCGCACGGCGACGCCCGCTCTCCGCCAAATCCCAACCACCGGTCTACCCGCGCCTACGCCGCCCTGACGAAGTAGCGCAATGATCGCCGGCGTCACCCCCGGAGTTCTGCAGCACCATCCGGTTTGCTCAATCGCCGCCACGGCAGAGCACTCCATTGCTTCTCCCCGGCCTTCGCGCCGCTCCCCTTCTCTCTCTCCGCGACGTTCCCGTTCCTCTGCTCCAGCAACTATAAAAGGAATGCCCCTTGTTCACCCAGTTCTTGAAAAGTTCTTCTCCCAGTTCCTTCTCAGTTCAACCAAGTCACCAGCAGCGTGCTCCTTGTGCTGCGTAGAGCTCTCTTGTGATCCGCAAGAAGCAGCGCCGCTGCCGGAGTATCGCCAATCTTAGTCCCTGATCGAAGCTTTAGTTCCGCGCCCAAGTCTACCTCTTCCCGACCCCAAGCTTTCCTTTCAGGAAGAAGGTGAGTGCCGACCCTAAGTCCGCTTCACCCGACCCCTCCTATCCGTCCGACCCCAGTTCCGTCTCATCCGACCCTGTCTGTTCGCCGACCCTTGTCCCCCTCGCCCGAGGGCTTGGCTTTGATCTTTTCTTCAACTTGAGGGTGTAAGTGTAAAACGTGGGAACCCTTCAGCGCTTTCGTCTGAGGATCCCAGTTATCACATCCTCTAGTTCAAGGATCAGACCACTAGCTTCCTTCCTGCCCTTACCTCATGATCATCATCAGCTCTCTCAAACAGCCTTAACCTCCTGCTCCTTGTCGCGAGTTTCTGGGCTCAGGAGAGCCAGTGTTGCTGTCGACTTAAACGTTTAAGCTAACCCCTGCATTGCATTCGTGTAGAGTTGCATCTCGCTGACGGCTTCTACGAGCTGCACCCGGCGCCCGAAGAAGAAGCTGTAGCCGAGTTCCTGCCCGCTGAAGTCGAAGCCGCCCCCGAAGTCGAGCAGTTTCCGCCCTCTTTGTTTGCAGGCAAGCCCCGGTTGCATGAAAATCCTACGTGCTTTTGCCAAACTTGCACATGCCTTCCGAATAGCATGTTTGTGCATTTACGTTTAGGAGTTGTGTGAAACCCTAGATACATGACTTAGTAACCCTTGATATGAGCACTAGCTGTTGGACCGAGTAGCTGCAATGCTTAAATAGGAGACGGTAAAAGCCGAGTGATCTCCTGTCACTCGCGAGTTGTAGGAGTTGCATGTTTACTCTCCTGTTACAACTATAAGGACGATGGACGGGGCCGGGTTGGTAACACTTTGGTGGTCGGATGGTCGCCCCGTCTGTCTATGAAAACTTGCTAAGGCCCGACAGTGGTGGTGTTCGTGATCAAGTGTTTGAAAGTACTAGCCTCATACTTAGTATGGGATGAGGAAGCCTAGTACCTGATTGAACCTAGACGTGAGCGGTCGCCCCATTGTTCTTGGAACGGAGTTTCCCCTGCTGGTTGTCGCACGTGGTGGCAAAGCGTGGTCACAGAACGGCAGAGACCGGGTCTGTGGAACCTTGCACCAAAGGAAATGGGCCCGACACGGGTTAGGGGATCGATGGGGAAGGCCGACACAGGAAGCGACCTCCGGGTGCGCGGATGTCGTGGGGCTAGGTTCACCATGCATGGTTAAAGAACTCGAATCGATTCGTCTGCCTCTCACAGTTTGAGATTACTTGATCGCCATGTCACCCTGAGTAAATAAGGAATTTGATGATGGCAATGTTGTTGTTTTTATCTATATCTTGTTTGGCTCGATGTTTGCTTAGAATAGGTTGCACAACCTAGACTGTAAGTAAATCTAGAACCGGAGCTAAAACTTGAAAATAGGTTACTTAGTGCTTTGGCAAAACAAACCCCTCAGCCAAGAAGCCTTGCATGTCTAGTTGGAAGAGTAGTTGGCTCCTCCCCGGTTAAGTATTGTTGAGCTTAGTAGCTCAGCCTTGTTGTGGCTCCTGTTTTTCAGGTGAAGTTGCAGTTTCCGACCCCTCCCTTGTTGGCGCTTGGCCGCCCCAGCTCCCGCCAGGCTGGACGGTTGAGTGGGACCCCTCCTCGGATGGCGAGGAGAGGACTCAGTGATGTTCTGGCTGGCCTCGCCCGGACGTCCGACCCCGACGAAGTCTTCCGCTAGTGTTTTCTCTGTTGTTCCTTGTTATAAAACTCTGATGTTAATTTTATGGTCGAACTCCTTGAGCAAGACTGTTTTAAACTCAGTGGACTTGTTGTATTCTCTGTAACCGCTCACCTTCATGTGGGTTTGCTGAACTCGATCCTGTTTAAGTGGTTAAATCGGATAAAGTCCGACGGCGCTTCGTGTTAGCTCGAGTTAATCAGGAGTGTCGCATGTTAGGCGGCTAAACTCTGATTAATCAAGCTAATCCGAGGTGGTTCCGCCACAGCTTGGTATCAGAGCCGAGTTTAGCATATCAGAGAACCCAATGAGCCCTAAACACTTCTTTGAAAATATAAAAGTTGCAAGAGCCTTTCGAAAATCTCGTACAAACGTTAAGGATGACTTAGTGCGAGAGGCCCTAGGGGATTTTTGGGGTTGTTTTAGGTGACTAATAAGTATCTGGTTATGTTGCTAACTCCTCCAGCACTTCGCCACGTCTATTATACGTGTGCCGAGTTCCGCATCACGAGTATGCGAGGGTTGATAGGGAGTTCCATTCAAGGGACCCTATCTTCGCGGTTGTTTTCGCCCACGTCTATTATACGTGCGCAGGTTCCGTATGTGATCCATACGAAGGTTGATATGGTTCGATTCCAACGAACCTATTGGCACGGTTGTTTCGCCACGTTTGTCATACGTGTGCCGATGCCGCATCACGAGTATGCGAAGGGTTATATGGTTCTATTCGGAAGGAACCTATTTCCACGGTTGAGTGCTGTCCATGCAGCCTTAAACGCATGGGTGCCGTTCCTATAAGTGAACGGTAATGTTTGGGAACGCTTTCGTGGGTGCTGGCACGAAAGGTTCGTGTGTGTGTTTTCTGCAGGTTGCTAACCGCGCTCGTTAAGACGTTGCTAGAACCGACTAGTTAATATAGGGAGAGACGTATTGTTGCCTTGTCACCGGCGCTGACCGCGTAAGACCCAAAGTTTGGGCAGTTATTTTTGGTTAAAGGTGCGGTAGGCCGTGCATGCGTCATACCAAAAATCTGTAATGTTCTCTTCTCAACAGCAACCCTGTCCGACAGAGTTCTTTTGGATCTAAGGATTTCTAGTTTCTCTTAGTGGCTCTCGGGTAATCCCTCCTGTTACTCTATCCGATCCCTGATCCTCGGAGTTATCTCACGTAGCTTCGGTTTTCTTGGTTCCAGATGGCTGCTCCCGGGCATGTGGTGTTTGGAGCGGACGGTACCTTCCAATCAACATGCCTACATTTCGAGGGGTTTTCCGCGATCTTGTGGGATACGTTGAGATGGTTTGGGTATCAGTCCCCACCCCTGTATTCTGGGCGGCTGTATGTGGAGCAGGGCATCCAGACGTGCCAGGTGCAAGCACTGGTGCCACCCCCTTTTGCGCGGCCCGACTGGCCCTCTCTGGGCATCCTAGCCTACGGTCTTTCTCCGGAAGATACGTGGGAATCCGCCGCTCTTCAGTTGCTCACGCAGTTCTGTCAGTTCCACCCTGTGGAGATCACCCTGGACCCGATTGGTCTTTTCCCGTCAGGAGTCGGTTGGACCCGGCCTGGCTGGACCGCATCGGAAACCTCGAGGTGTTAGCCGCTACTTGTGCCACGCTCACCATCTCCACCAACGTCCGTTGCATGGCTGCTTTCTACCGGCTGATCGAGCTCCAAGGAAGGGCCATGACTCTCTTTGCCCGGACTGCTGCAGACACCCACGGGTACCTCCAGGCAGCTAGAAGAGACCTGGTAGGCCAAACCTACCAGCTGATCCAACGTGGAATCCAGATCCACGACATGCAAGACCGGATCTCCGAGCTGGAAGGAGAAGTTGCCGACCTTGTGGACGGTATGATCGAGCTCTCCGAGGAGAAAATGGAGGTGGAAATGGAGTTGGCCGTTGCCAATGCCCACCTAGAGGAGCACCAAGCTGAGCTTGAAGATATGCATGCCCTCAACATGCAGCTTGAAGCTCAGGAGGACCCTGAGGAAGACGAGGGAGCGTCCAACATGGACATAGAAGAAGATGACGCCCCTTCTCCGACTCATAGTGTCCAGTGGTAGCTTAAGGGTTCTCAGGGAACCTTCTTTCTTTTGTTGTACTCCTCGGCAGCCTAGTTTTGGAAAGTTGTAATAGGTTAGCCTTGAGTTGAGTACTCCCTGTGTTGAAACGTCGTTGGTATAAAGTCAACCCAGTGCAGTGCATAGTTTCATCCTTTTCGTATGATGTGGATGCTAAGGTTAAGTAAGTGGTGCCGTGACCCTGTGTTGTTTTCGGGGAGCCTGTTCAGTTGGCCGACCCTAGTTTGCGGACCAGAGTGCGCCGACCTTTGGGGCAGTCTTCGCCTTGTCTGACCCTCTGTGAGTACGGACCGTATCCGACCCCTTGGATCGAGTGGACCCGACCCTAGAAGTCTGTATGTGGTGTGGTTACCTGAGGTGGAGTACCAGGGCAAGTAGGGGCTATCGGTGATGAAATGGGAGGAATGTGCTTCCTCTGTAAGGACGTGTGATGCACCATTGGCAAGAGTCGCATTGAAGGACTTAATTCATACATTCCCAATTGCTGGAGTACACCTAAGGTTATGAGACTGATGGGGCGTTAACTCTTGCAGATGGCGCACCGCACGAGGTCTGGAACTATGCCCAGTGGCAGTGATCAGCAACAAGATCTTCCCCCGCCCCCGCCACCATCGTCATTGGAGGCAATCCTAGCAACTCAAACCGAGCTGCTCAGGCATCTGGTGCAAGGACAACAGCAGCCACATGGTGGTCGAGCACAGCAGCAGCAGCAGCATATCGCAAGATATGAGGACTTTCTGGGGACACAGCCCCCGTTGTTCCAAAAGACCCAAGAACCGCTCGACGCTGATGCATGGGTTCGTACGATCGAGTCCAAGTTTGAGCTTCTTACCGCTCCATGCCCTGACAACAACAAGGCGCGGTTCGCGGCCCAGCAGCTGCGTGGTTCCGCACGGCTTTGGTGGGACCACTACCAGGCCATGCTACCTGTTGACCACGTAGTCAGTTGGAACGAGTTTAAGACGGCGTTTAAAGCGCATCACATTCCTGAAGGTCTCCTGGAGCGCAAGCTCAACGAGTTTCTGGCCCTCACCCAGGGAACTCGGGATGTGCTGCACTACGCCCAGGCGTTCAATGACCTATGCCGTTATGCGGGATATCACGCGGACACCGATGAGAAGAAGCGGGACAGATTCCGCCGAGGACTGAGCTTGGAGCTCAGGGAGAGGCTGAACCCCATCCGAGTGGATACCTATAACGAGTTGGTCAATCTGGCCATCTCCCAGGAGGACTGCATGCAAGCTCTCAAGGCCGACCAGAAGAGGAAAGCCTCTGTGGCTCTTCCGAGCCCGCCAGCCCGAAGGTTTCGGATGATCCCTCCACAAGCCCCTGGCCGACCCCAACAGTCAGGGAAATGGATCGCCCGACCCCCGCCGGCAACAATGCCTAGTTCTCCAGGCTTCCAACCGCAAGTACCCCGGCCGACCTTGCCAACGCCACCTCGACCGGCAGCCAGCAACAGATGTTTTACCTGCGGCAATGAGGGGCATTTTGCAAGGGACTGCCCCAGGAGCAAGACTCAGCAGCAAGGCCAGAACCCCATGGCAGCCAGAGGGAGAAGGCCCAAGGTGCAAGTCCGACACGGCCGACTCAACTACACCAGCTTGACCGAACTTCCCGAAGGTGCGTCAGTAATGACGGGTACTTTTCTTGTTTTAAATCAAGCTGTTGTGGTGTTGTTTGACTCGGGAGCCTCCCATAGCTTTATCGGGAGTAAGGCAAGGGAAAGATGTGGGCTAAGTGTAGGTCACACTAAGGAACCCTATGTGATCGCCACTCCTGGAGGAAGGATAACGTCGGATCAGGTCGTTATTCTTGTACCTCTCCAGCTAGGCCCCACCCTTTTCAAGGAAAACCTTATCCTCCTTGACCTTGAAGGCCTAGACGTCATCCTTGGCATGGATTGGATGGCCCGACACCGTGTTGTTTTAGATACCTCAGCCCGATCTCTTTTCATCAGCTCGCCCTCTCATAGCAGTTCTACCCTATCCTTGACCCATCCTGAGTCCTTGACTCCTTGTGCCTATCCTCTCTTGGGATTCCGTTTAGAAGACCTCCCTGTTATCGGTGAGTATCCAGATGTGTTTCCAGAAGACTTGCCAGGCATGCCACCTGACAGAGAAGTGGAGTTTTCTATAGAGTTGGTTCCCGGCACAGCCCCGATATCTAAGAGACCCTATCGGATGCCACCCGCTGAGTTAGCAGAGTTGAAGACCCAGTTGCATGATCTGTTGAAAAAGGGCTTCATTCGACCCAGTACGTCATCTTGGGGTTGCCCCGCCCTGTTTGTGAAGAAGAAGGACGGCAACTTACGGATGTGTGTGGATTACCGACCCCTCAATGCGGTAACAATTAAGAACAAGTACCCACTGCCCCGCATTGATGTCTTGTTCGACCAGTTAGCCGGAGCAAAAGTGTTCTCCAAGATCGATCTTCGTTCTGGTTATGACCAAATCAAGATTCGACCTTGCGACGTACCCAAGACAGCTTTCTCTACCAGATATGGATTGTATGAGTACCTAGTCATGTCCTTTGGACTCACCAATGCACCCGCTTACTTCATGTACCTTATGAACTCGGTGTTTATGCCCGAGCTGGACAAGTTTGTAGTGGTGTTCATTGATGATATCCTAGTGTACTCAAAGGACAAGGAAGAGCATGCCAACCATCTTCATATAGTTCTTCAGCGACTGAGAGATCACCAGCTTTATGCAAAGTTCTCCAAGTGTGAGTTTTGGTTGGATAGTGTCAAGTTTTTGGGACACACTATCTCCAAGGACGGTATTGCCGTGGATCCCAGTAAGGTGCAAGAGGTCATGGAATGGAAGTCTCCTGTCTCGGTACACCAGATCCGGAGTTTCCTCGGACTGGCAGGTTACTATCGGTGTTTTATACCGGATTTCTCCAAGATAGCTAAGCCGATGACCGAGTTGTTGAAGAAAGAGGCCAGGTTTGTGTGGGACACCAAGTGCGAAGAAGCTTTCAAAACCCTGAAGCACTTGTTAACCACCGCCCCAGTTTTGGCTCAACCCGACCCCTCCAGGCCGTATGACGTATACTGTGACGCCTCCGGCACTGGACTCGGGTGTGTTCTTATGCAAGACAACAGAGTCATTGCCTATGCCTCACGCGCGTTGCGACCTCATGAGCTGAACTACCCGACACATGACCTTGAGTTGGTAGCAGTGATACACGCCTTGAAGATATGGAGGCACTACTTAATGGGAGCTCACTGCAACATCTATACCGACCACAAGAGCCTCAAGTACATCTTCACGCAAGCCGACCTCAACATGCGTCAGAGAAGATGGCTGGAGTTGATGAAGGATTATGACTTGGAAGTGCACTATCATCCTGGCAAGGCCAATGTGGTGGCCGACGCCCTCAGTCGCAAACCTCAGTGCAACTGTTTGTTGTTCACTGCCTTCACCAACACTTTGTGTCACGAGATGGGAAAACTAAGTCTAGAGCTTGTTCCCCATGGAACCCTTGATCACATCATCCTTGACTCAGTTTTAGAGGACCGGATTCGGTCAGCACAAGCTAAGGATGAAGAAGTAAAACGGATCATCAGTAAGGTCTTGGTAAAAGACGAGGGATATAAGCTTTTCCGGCAGGACCAAACGGGAGGTGTGTACTATGGAAACCGACTAGTAGTGCCCGCCGACCCCGAGTTAAGGAAGCAAATCCTAGATGAAGCTCATCTTTCCAAGTTCTCCATCCACCCTGGCAGCAACAAGATGTACCATGATCTCCGTCAGGCCTTTTGGTGGAGTGGGATGAAACCGGAGATAGCTCGTTATGTTTCGGAATGCGACACTTGTCAACGTGTCAAAGCCAGTCACTTGAAGGTAGCAGGAACCTTGCAGCCGCTACCCATTCCCTCTTGGAAATGGGAAGGCATCAGCATGGACTTCATAGTTGGGTTACCCCTTACAACTCAACGGTATGATTCTATCTGGGTTATAGTGGACCGTCTGACCAAGACGGCACATTTCTTTCCTGTTCGTACCACCTACACCGTCATGCAGTACGCAGAGTTGTACCTCGACCGTATCGTTTCCCTACATGGTGTACCCAAGACCATCATCTCGGATCGAGGAGTTCAGTTTGTGGCCCGTTTTTGGGAGCAATTACAAACATCCATGGGCACCAAGCTCATCCGAAGCTCAACGTATCATCCCCAAACCGATGGCCAAACCGAGAGAGTAAATCAGATCCTCGAAGACATGTTAAGAGCTTGTGTCATCCACTATGACAAAACCTGGGACAAGTGCCTGCCCTTAGCAGAGTTCTCCTACAATAACAGCTACCAGGCCAGTTTGAAGATGGCACCGTTTGAGGCCCTGTACGGCCGAAGATGCAGGACACCCTTGAACTGGTCCCAACCAGGAGAAAGACAAGTTTATGGCCCTGACTTAGTAATAGAAGCCGAGGAGCAAGTGAAGGTAATTCAGGCAAATCTCAAGGCTGCCCAATCGCGACAGAAGAGTTACTCTGACCAGAGGAGGAGACCCCTACAGTTCGACCTTGGTGATCATGTGTACCTTAGAGTCTCCCCAACCAAAGGAGTGCAACGGTTTGGAATAAAGGGCAAGTTAGCTCCACGCTATGTTGGCCCTTATGAGATTGTGGAGAAATGTGGACCTGTTGCTTACCGGATCCAACTCCCAGAACAGCTATCAGCCATACATGATGTTTTCCATGTGTCTCAGTTGAAGAAATGTGTCCGAGTTCCAGCAGAGATCCTAGAGCAAGAACAGCTTCAAGTCGAACCTGACCTGACCTACGCCGAGTACCCAGATCGAGTTCTTGACCAGAAGGAAAGGCACACCCGACGCCAAGTGGTGAGGATGTACAAGATCCTCTGAAGAAACCACACCGAAGATGAAGCGACATGGGAGACGGAAGAATATCTGAACAAGCGTTTTCTAGGTTTTCTATCTCATCCAGGAGGTAAGAGCAGCACACCCTTGATCTTGAATCTCGGGACGAGATTCTTTTTAAGAGGGGTAGGCTGTAATGACCGACCCCTAATCTTTCCCAGTTAAGTTGATCTCAGCCTTTAACCTCGGTCAGTTGCTCTGTTGACCGCACCTAAGTGCTCAGTCTTCCGCCAGTTCCGACCCCTGAGATCCGACCCCTACCGTTCGTTCCTTTTTTCCGACCCTGGCGAGTTCAGCCCTCCGTCGGATCCTGCTGATCTTCCTCACCCGTCCGATCTTTTTTCCCCCGGTGGACCCGTGAGATCCTTTCCAGATCCCCCGCACCGGCCGCACTCGAGTTGCATGGCCGCCTCAGAGCTTTCCGGCCGCGTGGCTCGTCTTCTCCGACGCCATCGCCCAGTTTTGTCTTTGGCGAGGAACAGAGTTGGGTCCCGCGCCCTTCCCCCAATGGCAGCGGAAGCCCTCTGCACCCCTTTCTGCAGACCCTCGTCTCCCGCGCCCATCATCGCGATACCAGATCCCGGCCCCGGAGACCGATGTCGCCCGTCTTTTCCGTCCCTTCCAGCAACAGTTGCGCCGCCCGGTCGTCGCTACACGACGATTCCCCCACCGCCAACCCCGACCGCGGCCGCGACAGTCCCTTTCCCCGCTCTGTCAGAAGCCGCCCGACAATCTGTTGTTCCGCGCTCTCCCCCGCGCCGCGTCCGCTTGTTCTCCCACCTGTGCGCCCTTGATTCTAGCGCCGTTTAACCGGTCGCTTCTATCACTTCTTCCGCACGGCGACGCCCGCTCTCCGCCAAATCCCAACCACCGGTCTACCCGCGCCTACGCCGCCCTGACGAAGTAGCGCAATGATCGCCGGCGTCACCCCCGGAGTTCTGCAGCACCGTCCGGTTTGCTCAATCGCCGCCACGACAGAGCACTCCATTGCTTCTCCCCGGCCTTCGCGCCACTCCCCTTCTCTCTCTCCGCGACGTTCCCGTTCCTCTGCTCCAGCAGCTATAAAAGGAATGCCCCTGTCGCCGGAGTTCCCTCCGCCTTTGTTGCCCTTAGTTTCCTCTAGCTCCGTGCTCAAGCTTCTAGCGCCATCCACCCAGTTCTTGAAAAGTTCTTCTCCCAGTTCCTTCTCAGTTCAACCAAGTCACCAGCAGCGTGCTCCTTGTGCTGCGTAGAGCTCTCTTGTGATCCGCAAGAAGCAGCGCCGCCGCCGGAGTATCGCCAATCTTAGTCCCTGATCGAAGCTTTAGTTCCGCGCCCAAGTCTACCTCTTCCCGACCCCAAGCTTTCCTTTCAGGAAGAAGGTGAGTGCCGACCCTAAGTCCGCTTCGCCCGACCCCTCCTATCCGTCCGACCCCAGTTCCGTCTCGTCCGACCCAGTCTGTTCGCCGACCCTTTTCCGCCTCGCCCGAGGGCTTGGCTTTGATCTTTTCTTCAACTTGAGGGTGTAAGTTTAAAACGTGGGAACCCTTCAGCGCTTTCGTCTGAGGATCCCAGTTATCACATCCTCTAGTTCAAGGATCAGACCACTAGCTTCCTTCCTGCCCTTACCTCATGATCATCATCAGCTCTCTCAAACAGCCTTAACCTCCTGCTCCTTGTCGCGAGTTTCTGGGCTCAGGAGAGCCAGTGTTGCTGTTGACTTAAACGTTTAAGCTAACCCCTGCATTGCATTCGTGTAGAGTTGCATCTCGCTGACGGCTTCTACGAGCTGCACCCGGCGCCCGAAGAAGAAGCTGTAGCCGAGTTCCTGCCCGCTGAAGTCGAAGCCGCCCCCGAAGTCGAGCAGTTTTCGCCCTCTTTGTTTGCAGGCAAGCCCCGGTTGCATGAAAATCCTACGTGCTTTTGCCAAACTTGCACATGCCTTCCGAATAGCATGTTTGTGCATTTACGTTTAGGAGTTGTGTGAAACCCTAGATACATGACTTAGTAACCCTTGATATGAGCACTAGCTGTTGGACCGAGTAGCTGCAATGCTTAAATAGGAGACGGTAAAAGCCGAGTGATCTCCTGTCACTCGCGAGTTGTAGGAGTTGCATGTTTACTCTCCTGTTACAACTATAAGGACGATGGATGGGGCCGGGTTGGTAACACTTTGGTGGTCGGATGGTCGCCCCGTCTGTCTATGAAAACTTGCTAAGGCCCGACAGTGGTGGTGTTCGTGATCAAGTGTTTGAAAGTACTAGCCTCATACTTAGTATGGGATGAGGAAGCCTAGTACCTGATTGAACCTAGACGTGAGCGGTCGCCCCATTGTTCTTGGAACGGAGTTTCCCCTGCTGGTTGTCGCACGTGGTGGCAAAGCGTGGTCACAGAACGGCAGAGACCGGGTCTGTGGAACCTTGCACCAAAGGAAATGGGCCCGACACGGGTTAGGGGATCGATGGGGAAGGCCGACACAGGAAGCGACCTCCGGGTGCGCGGATGTCGTGGGGCTAGGTTCACCATGCATGGTTAAAGAACTCGAATCGATTCGTCTGCCTCTCACAGTTTGAGATTACTTGATCGCCATGTCACCCTGAGTAAATAAGGAATTTGATGATGGCAATGTTGTTGTTTTTATCTATATCTTGTTTGGCTTGATGTTTGCTTAGAATAGGTTGCACAACCTAGACTGTAAGTAAATCTAGAACCGGAGCTAAAACTTGAAAATAGGTTACTTAGTGCTTTGGCAAAACAAACCCCTCAGCCAAGAAGCCTTGCATGTCTAGTTGGAAGAGTAGTTGGCTCCTCCCCGGTTAAGTCTTGTTGAGCTTAGTAGCTTAGCCTTGTTGTGGCTCCTGTTTTTCAGGTGAAGTTGCAGTTTCCGACCCCTCCCTTGTTGGCGCTTGGCCGCCCCAGCTCCCGCCAGGCTGGATGGTTGAGTGGGACCCCTCCTCGGACGGCGAGGAGAGGACTCAGTGATGTTCTGGCTGGCCTCGCCCGGACGTCCGACCCCGACGAAGTCTTCCGCTAGTGTTTTCTCTGTTGTTCCTTGTTATAAAACTCTGATGTTAATTTTATGGCCGAACTCCTTGAGCAAGACTGTTTTAAACTCAGTGGACTTGTTGTATTCTCTGTAACCGCTCACCTTCGTGTGGGTTTGCTGAACTCGATCCTGTTTAAGTGGTTAAATCGGATGAAGTCCGACGGCGCTTCGTGTTAGCTCGAGTTAATCAGGAGTGTCGCATGTTAGGCGGCTAAACTCTGATTAATCAAGCTAATCCGAGGTGGTTCCGCCACACTAGTCATCTGTTTGCAGGATGAACTCAACTTGTACATCTCCAACCCTCCTCCTCTTGGAGTTTATGTCGCTCCCCGTGTACAGTCCCTTGTGGCTGCATAGAAAGCGATCGAGGAAGAGGAGGAGAAGGAGTAATCACCGGATTGGTCCTCCCTCTGTAGCTTTGAATCAAAGGCTGCTGAGAAGTACGTCGTTAAGCCCTGCCATTCTGACAAGGCAGGGTCGTCTTCTGGGATGTCCAAGCGTGAAGCGAAGGACATTCTGGAAGTTGAATTGGCGCCACACCCAAAGAAGGCGCGCACTGTCACCGTCAAACGGGCGGTGAAGAACTCGTTGGCCCATGAAGTCCTGCCTCCAATAATTTTATTTGAAGGAAAACAAGATCATGAGGATCGAGTACCCCTGAATTATTTGATGTACTCTCATCTTTGACTTTGTCATGACTAATTTGCAGGTAGTCGAGGTGGAGACAGAGGGGGAAGAACCAACTATAGTAGTCGTGGAGCAGAGGCTGCCAACTATAGAGGAAGTCTCGACGCTAAGTACTTAAAGAGAGGAGATGGCAGCTAAGGCTGGCGAGGATCCAACTGTGATCTAACGAGCCACGCCAAAGAGGCCGTCGCTTGTTATTAAAGCACTGCGCTTGGAAACCGGACCCTCCATCAAAATAAAGAGGTCCACCAAGTAAGTATCCGTGTACTGAGTTGAAGCGTCCCCACATAAGTAGAGACTAAATGTGATCCAATTATCAGTCCCAAGAAGCTGATAACACATTTATTCAACAGATAGTTCAGAAACCGTATAGCTCCCAAAGGAGCGGGTGGGCAAGCCACGCCCAAAGTAAAACTAAAGCGATAATAATACAAATCCAAGTTGCAGTCCAGTCGGACTCTGGGCTGCAATCGGAACTATGCGTCAGCGGAAGCATCCTGCAAAAGGGCCAACACCGCAGGCATTGTTGGGTGCAGACGCAACCTCCTACTCGAGATCCTCGGTGACGTAGTCCGAATCCTCCTCTGAAGCAAAAAAACAGGGGTGAGTACAAAAGTACTCAACAAGTCCAACCCTATCCATGGAGGGGGATACAACAAGAATATGCACAGGATATGACAAGGGTAAGGTTAAGGTTCATTTGCAATAAAGCTAGATTTTCAACACATGCATGGGTTCATTTTCAAAGAGTTTTTGCAAAGAGTTTTATTTAGTAACCGAAACATCAAGTGGGGTTGATCCTACACAAAGGATCCAAGTTTTATCACTACCGGACTCCCCGTCCGCCGTAGCGCACGGCACAATTGCCGGACACTTCCAAAATCCAACACACGCCATAAAACCAACCATCCCCAAATGCTAGTTATGTGACCAAGCCGTAACTCGTCCAATGCCGTGGACACGGCTACCCGGATAGGTTTTAACTTTGCAGAGGTTGTACACTTTTCCCACAAGTAGGGTACCGCAGCACGATCACCTTGGTGCCGGTGCGGATCCTAACAAAGCCATTACCCACCTTAGCCAACACTGACTAGTCAACACGGAAGCACCCAAGGGGTTAACGACCTATCCACGAGGCCGGAACCGGGACCCAAGTCACCAAGAGCTTACTCCTTTTCCATGGGCTCCCGTTGCTCACCAGCACACCTGAAGACTAACAGTTTAGCTAGTGGGATTTATGCTAAGCCGTTGCCCATACAACGGTCGAGTGGTTGCACGATGGTTGAATTAGGCAAGATGACACATCAACTCGGTCCTTAACCATGACAAGATGGATATCTCCCAACCTTGCTCAACCACTAAGGTACGAGCCCAACATTCTGGCATTTCACACAAGAAACACCCATCCATCTCATCTATGCATCCCATCTCCTTACACCCGAAAACCCATTTTCTCATTTGAAAACACGCACACATTTATTCTCTAAATAAACCATTGTAGTCATGATTGAAGTTGAGTAACGAGTTCCTAAGCATTCTAGCAGTATTTATCATCCAAACAGAGCAACTCATATTTAGAGATAAATATGGGACAACAAGGAATAATCATAACAATCAAGGGGTGGCTATCCAACCGTGTCTTGCAATAAAATAATATGCATTTTATAAAATAGGCCAATAGGTTGTGTTTGAAAAACTAGGTATTAAATATGCATCAAAGGGTGAGATTGGACTTGCCGTTCCTAAAGCCCTCCGGAAGCTCCTGCTCGCGGTACAGGTCCTCGGGCTCAGGCTCGTGGTCGAACTCCTCCTTGTGCTCCTCCTCAGGTACTCCGCGATCTACAACACACACAAACGAGCACACAATAAATAAAAAAAATAAGATTTTACCTGTCGAGCTCCGAATAGAGAATGCGAACGGAAAATAGGTGGGGTGAGTATTTTCATGAAATTTGGATATGCCTTAGCAGAAGTATATGGGAAGAGGCCGTGGCCGAATTTGGGATCAATTGGAGAAAGTTTGGCGCATGAAATGACGAGTTAAAGGAGTGTTAGGGGCTTAAAACAAGGTTTTAGGACTAAACTGCGAGAACCAGGGACCTATTTGTAATTATTTCTGGAACGTGGAAGGGCATATTCGCGAAACTTCTTTGAGAGAGATGGGAGGGCTGGTTTGTAATTAGAGGAAAGGAGGGGCTTAGATCGAAATTGAAGGGGATTCTTCCCTTCTTCTTCCTGGAGCACAAGTACAATGAGGTGGGAGGCAACCCGGCGGTGGGCCGGCCGGTCAAGCTCGCCGGCGGCGAGACCAAGCGGCGGGGGAGGTAGAGGAGACCGAGGGGACTCCATTTTGACCCTCACCTTGGGGATTCGGCGATGGGAAGTGAGGGGGCCAGCGTGGGGAAAAAGGGCGGCGGGCGGAGCTCTGGCGGCGGCACACAGGGTCGGTGGAGAGGGGGGGGCGAGCTAGGAGGCGAGGCGAGGTGGTGGCAGGGGCGGGCGGCCTCAGCCCCTTTTATAGGCGACGGGAGGGACGGGCGGAGGTCGGAGGTGATGATGGTGGCCGGACTTCCGACCGGTGGCGTGCCGGAGTGGACGTCCTCGTGGATGGCGTGGTGGCTCGGTCGACGAGGAGCACAGGGAGTCCACCGAGGTGATGGCCGGCATGACGGGCGGTGGGATGGCAGCGACCGGCGGCCGGCGACGCAGCGCGTGCGGCCAGGCGCTAGGCGCCAAAGGCCGGGCGTGCGGTGCGCAGGCGGGCGCGGGCGAGCGGGCGAGCGGGCGAGCGCAGGCGCGCAAGCGCGGCCGGGCGGACTGGTGTGGAGGAGCGAGCGCGCTCCAGTGTAGGAGTGGCCGGGCGCAGCACGTGCGTGCGTGGATGAGCATGGACGCGTGCGAGGGAGGAGCTGAGCGCTAGGCAGCAGTGTGCTGGGGTGCGTGCGTTGTGCAGGTGGGACCGGGTGCGGCAGGAGGTGGCGTGCAGCAGCTATGCGAGCAGCAGGGGTGTAGGGGGGCTAGCGCTGGGGGCTAGGCGCGGGCCCAGGGGAAGTACACGTGCGCCAAGAAAAGCCAGGCACCAGGTGACATGCACTGGAGCATGCGGCAGGGGGGAGAAAGGAAAAGAACCAGGCGCATGTGTGCGGAGCTAGAAGCGGTGCATGCGGCCAGCTCTAAGTTCCAGGGGGAAAGAAAATAGAATAAAAGAAACGGTGCATGCGGCCAGCACCAAGTTCCAGGGGGAAAAGAAAATAGAATAAAAGAAACGATGCATGCATGCATGCGGTATGTAGGAAAAGAAAGTAAGGTGCTGTTGGTGCGAGGAAAAAGGAAGAAAAGAAAGTGAAGGAAAATGAAAGAAGGAAAAGAGGGAAAAAGAAATAGATGGTGGCGATTGCGGAAATGGTCGCAGGCACGCGCGGCGGTCTTCCGTCTGGCACGCGGCGAAATTTGCGGGAACGGAAAAAGAGGGTTGACGATGTCGGGTGCCGGGACGGCGGGTCTGGCGGAAAGGAAAAGATTTCTCGGGAGCTCGACGGTCGGGAAAAAAATTTTGAAATGAGTTTGTAGCAAGTGATTTTAGTTGGTAATTTTACAGGCGTTACATGAGTGTAACTTGATGTCATTGAGTAGTGTGTTGTAATACTTCTCTTGTTTTTAGGAAATCCGCTAGTGTGGAAGCTGAGGGCCCGAGTTCGAAGTCTTAAGCCGATGGTAGTAGCCACTCGGCCCAGGAGGTCATCCTGGAGTTTGCAGTTCCGCTGCCAGATGAGCAGCCCGCGCCCGAGATTTTTCCAGGTGTGGTATCCCTTATCGCAACTCTTATGCATGACATCTTGGTAATACCTAGAGGTTTAAACTTGTCGGGTAGAACCGTTTTGCATACTTATTTTGAAAAGGCAGGAAACCTATTAGAATCTTCACTCGAGTAGTTGACTTCCTGCTCGCATTCGCGGTGGCGCCCTTTGATGATGTTACGAGCATCGCGATTTTTGTTGAGCCTCTTGCGGAGGTCACGTGTCAGTTGCTCAGGCTCTCGTTGGGGCCCACGGTGGCCATGGCCTCCCGAGGGTCCTGTCCGACTACCTTTCACTCTGTGCTGACTTGCCCTATGATTCATAATTCTGAGAACCTCGTTTTGACTCGGTCTGACATCCTCGTTGCGACTGGGTTTGGTGCTACTGCTGTGACGAGAAGAGGTGCGTCGAACCGAGCTGATCGAGCTCTATCGATCGAGTTGCTCATATGCATGCTCCGCCAATAGGGACAATTGCTCGATGTACTGGATGATATTCGCGTCGTGGATGCCTTTCCGGAGGTTCTTTTCCATTGCCCTCTTGAGGAGCAACGATGGCGAGTAGTTCCTGCTCCGGAGAAAAACTAGCCGAGCTTGATGTGATAATCTCTGTAGGGCTGTCTTCTTCGTAGATAGGAGACGGAGGGGTACCCTCCTGGTATGGGAGAGTATCAAGGTATGCAACAAGATGTGACTCGTCATCCTTGGCTAGAGTAGATGGCTTCATGTTGGGCTAGTAGACGAATCTGCCTTGTGGAGTAGATGTGATTATCAGGGCCTGCCGCGAACCTGATAAAGGAACTTCCTCGTCCGGATCCGAGTAGTAGTTGAGGTCCACGATCGAACCCGAATTGGATTGAGATCTGGACAGGGAAGCTTGGTAAACATCGCCCGAGTTTCGGAGTCCGAATGGGAATCAAGTTGTATCATAGACCGATTCACACGATGGCTTAAGCGCCAGCTCGTGGGAACTAGTTCGACTGGTGGGAGAAGCCGAGTTGTACTCGGACTCATCCCTCAAGCCTTGGAAGAGGTCGAAAATTTCGAAATGTCCGCTTCCTCTTTCACCTCCCAAAAAGCAAAGTTGGCTTGACGAGCGCAGATGAGGAAGCGGGAGCAATAAAACCAAGAATCTCTACTCACCCACGCGTTTTCCACCTACGGAGGGAGAAATCATCGAAATATCCTCATCCCCTGAAAGGGAACGCTAGAGGAACTTCACTCCTCCTTAGTAAAAGTGAGACTAGGTAGAGGAGGTAGAAAATAAGGCCGTTGAATTTTTCAACGAAATCCTCCAAACCTTGATCACGGAGATTGATGTCGTAGTGCTTCTCCTCCGAGGCCGGTGCGATGTGGCGGTGGAAGTTTCTAGCGCCGTCCGCGACGCAGACCCAGGAACCGAAGACGAATGTCGCGCCTTCTTCGAACGCGATGATGGGCTTGATGTTGACTTGGGCCATCGAGTCCGCCGGTGAATCTTTGGCGAGATCCTCTACCTGGCGTGCCAGCTATCGGTGTTTAGACCCGATAACCTATTGAGGGGGTACCCGAGGTAGTGTTTTATGTGTGGGGCTCGCCGAAGACCTGGAACTCTAAGGTGAACTCGAACACACGATTTAGACAGGTTCGAGCCACTTATGTCACATAATACCCTACATCCTGTGTGTGGGTTGGATTGTATTAATTAAACTTGTCTGGAGAGGGTTCCCTGCCTCGCCTTATATTGCCGGGGGTAGGGTTACAGGTCGGTTGTTTATAAGAATACTAGTCGGATATGACTAGAGAGTCCTACTCTAATTGCTACGAATAGTTTCCTAATCCTCGACTAGTTCTTGTCCTCCATGTAGATCACGCTGTCCTGCACTGTAGTCTCTATGTCTAACACCTATGAGTATACAACCCTATATCTAGGAATGTGCTAGCCTCCCGGTGAGGTATGGCCGACAGTGCGGGACTGATCAGTACTCCTAAATTGTTAAGCAGCATAGTAATATTTGTGATGGCCTTTTCGTTCTGATTTGTTTTCCCAAACCTCTTAGTGTTGGACTTGCATAATCACACAGTGCTCCATTTTTATCGGGACTTTTTATGAGATATTCTTGGCACTAAAATCCCCAAATTTGATGAAGTGCTTTTGCTTTCAGTCAAGCTTCAGGTTTTGGTTGCTTTGGAAACTTCATGAAATCCTTTTTAAATATAAGTCTTATTTCAAAATTATATGGTGTATTTATCTTTACTTTATATTTGATTACCGGCAGTCCTGCATCTTATTTTTATTTAGTGGTTTATCCATTTTCGCAGCTGCAATAATATGTCCATAGTAAGAATGCTACCTCCTGTTATTCCACTACGCCACCTTTACCTTGAAGTTTTGTGCTTACCTTACTTGGGATTTGATCCGGTGGTACTGCTTGCCTCTGTGCTAGGTATTAAATTGAACCATAGAACTTGATTGTTGTCTTACGCAAGCTGAATTTTGTTCATTGCATTTCCATTGTTCAGAAAACATTTCTTATCATACATAGTTTTTGATGTGGTAGCTTAGCCAGCAATACACGATCAATATTCCCTATCAGAGCGATTCAGGTTGCAGTACAGATACTCTTAAGCCATGCTTTTATGTGATAATAGATCAGAAATCTATCTTTCTGGAATTTAGTTAAAGCTTGTTGATACATCAGTTCTCCAGAATAAAACTGTAGTGTTTTTCAGCTTACTTTTATAATATTGGAACCTTAAAAAGGAAAATCTATGCCTAGACCACCGTCTCTTGTTTCTGCTCAAAATGTTCAATTACAAGTCAATCGCATTGAAATAAGATGCTTACAAGGATAGAAGGTTTGCTGATTACATTACTACAATCCTTAACCACACAGTGGAAGAATTGCTAGCTTTGTACAGTTTTGTTAATTGTATTTCAAAAAACATTAAAATTTGCTTTGTTTAATTTGCAGTCCAGTTAGGTGAGGATTTTTGAAATGGATACATGACGTGGAGTTCTCAGTCTTTATCTGTTGCAGCAGGAAGTGATAACATTCTATCCGGTTAAATCCCCAGTTTCAGGGTTGAAATATATTCATGAGTTCCCTCCTACATGGTGCAGTAGGATTGCTAGGAGCAGGCTACGACGCTTCCATAATCTATTTTTGCTCTGTTATTAGCATTGTCTATGACTAAGGTTGCATCTTGCACATGTGTGCATTCTATTCCTGTTTCTGTAGAAGTCGACCATTAATGTGCATATTTTCTCCGATCTGTTGTGTGGGTATCCAATTTGATATGTGAAGCTGGACTGGACGAACATACTATTATGAGAGGTCAGGGGCTGCTGGACAGAAGGAGCATGCCATTAATATTGGCATTCTAAGGTCTGGTACTATTCCCCCTATTTTCCATACATAGGTACACTTTTTTGTGCCAATTTAGCTTATGAATTGGTTTCATCATTTCCTATTACCTCATGAGGAAAAAAATCATTGTTCAAGTTAAGTTAGATATACATTTAACAAACTGAACCAATTTCTTCCTATTTTAGAATCATATACGCAATTAACATTTGATTCAAACATAGGGAAACTAATCAACTTTAAATTTATTTCTCCCATTTATGCTACTACTAAACTGCTCCTTTGATGCTACGGTATTAGAATTTTGTTATCTGAAATTTTGGTAAGTCTGAATCTTCATGCTACTATTTGAATACATTGTTGCTTTCATTTGTAGTTAGCTGCTTCCTACTTCAGAATGCCGTGTGTAAATCCGGTCTCTTGATGCTTAATAGTGCTTGTTTTCCTTATTGTAAAGTGACTAACAAAACTGTATAATTACATTTTGTGCTGCTCATTCTTGATGTTTGGATGCAACCAAGCATGAGCACAACCATAAGACACGTTTGTGGCCCTTCACATCAACTGATTTCCAAATTTTCGATTGGAGCTAAACTTTTCACTGTATTATATGTTGAAAGTTTGTTTCCCCTCGTGATACTTATATACCTTGCTGAAGCAGAACTGCTAAAACATATTTTCCACAGTGATTTGTCAACTTTAATCACAAAGCTGGCATATTAGTTCATGTTCTAGCAAATGACTCGATCAAGGAAGCTGCAGCTCTGTAAGGTTGAAGAAGCAGCAATTTATTGTGAATTGCCTATTCAAGTGATGCTGATCTTGCATCAAAATGCAATGGAGTTATGTTCCGGTCTTTTCAGATGACATATGCAGTCCAATCAATGATGATAAGAAAGAGATTATTGTTCATTAGGGATTTTGATCATGAGCCAACACAAGGTAATCTGTCACTTACGCAGTGATTTTTTTTTAAAAGCTAAAGTAGATATGCTTCAGTTTGGTCCAGGTACAAGAATAGACTCCAGTCATCACCTAAACCAACGGCCGTGATCTCTTCGCCACTCCTCGCATAGTCGCATCTTCTTCCCGGCACGGTTCATGTTGCTCCGCCGCCGCCTCCTCTCCACCGCGGCGGCCGCCGCCCGTGGCCCGCCGCCGATCCGCGTGGACCGGACGGAGTCGGCCGGCCGCGGTGTCTTCGCCACCCGCCCAGTCTCCGCCGGCGAGCTCCTCCACTCCGCGCAGCCCCTCGTCTGCCACCCCTCTCCATCGCTTCTACACGAGGTGACCACCCTCTTGCCCATTGCTCCCCCTTGCCGGTGGAATGAACTTGACTGTTCTGGGATCAGGTGTGCTACAGCTGCCTCAGGAGGAAGCAGGGGGAGGGGCGCGCCTCGAGCGGAGGATCCTACTTCTGCAGCGACGCTTGCAGGGAGCACGCCAAGGTGATGATTTTTCCGTCCATTTCCTTCACGATTGTTGCATAGTTGTGTGCGGTTCGTCTCGATGCATATGCTTGGTCTCTTCGCCTAGTTGTCAGTGGCGAGTGGAATCTGTTCTGTCTACAAGTGTTCAACATTCAGCAGGGACTTACTGTAATAGTGTGTTTGGGCACTAGGCGATAGTGTGTATTTCCAGTTAGGTGTTGGGGTTGGTAGAAATGCAATGCTGGTATTCCTTTACATGTCAGAAAGATTCAGTAGCACTGCTTATTTGCCTTCCTCTTCCTTAAAGAAAGAAAGAAGAAATGTTCTATCGGAAGCAATTGAGGCACGATTTTGCTAAAATGATGTGTGGTTTCCAACAATCTAGGGGTTCCATGACATCGAGAAGAACGTGGATTGGTCTTCGTTTGAGGACCACTGCAGGTATGCGGCTACTCTACCTTTCATCTTTCTGCAGATGTGCACCTCATGACTTCCTCATTTCTGTGTTTTTTTCTTTGTTCTGAAGTTCACGTGGTCTGAAATACCCATACATGGCCAAGCGGCTTGCTTGCATGGTAATCTCAGGAGCTGCTAATGCGGACTGCCTTAACATACTTCAGCCAGCCCGTTTGCACCAGGGGACACTCATCGAAGTAGTGGCTGCTTACCTTCCAATCACCCCAACCTCATTGTCATTTGATAATTTTCATTGCACCATAATCACATAAAATTGGCTTGGTCATTAATCTGCATTGTTATTTAGTTGTATTCTTATTGAAGCAATGGAATGTTACAGATGGAGGAGGAGTTTGAGTTGTTGGAGTCCACTTTTATGAAAGCTGGATTTCAGGAAGAACTCACCACCTGTATCCTTGAAATCCTTTTTCATTCATGTTTACAAACAAATATTGAGAAATTTTGGTTTTCTCTATATGGTTCTTGTCTCAATTTCCCTGTAATCTTTGACAAAAATAGTTTTGACCAAAGAGTGGTACATCAATGTATTGGCAAGGATACGCATAAATGCATTTCGCATTGAATTGGTTCCAAGCTCATATGAGGATCTTCTATCCTCTGCAGCAGCCTCTGTGTCATGTGATGCATCTGTTGGCAATGCGGTTTATATGCTTCCCTCATTCTATAACCATGACTGTGGTATGCTCTTCACCCACTCATTTGGAATGAGCACAATATTTATTGTTTTCACTATTAGGATTTTGTTTTGCTAGCAGCGACTCGGCCGATAGGCTGCCTAACCAAAATTTAGGATTTTCCACTGCCCTTTTTTTGTGGTATTGTTGACTGTACTGCTTAACTTCTCAATACTACATCAGTCGTTTATTGCATTCAATAGCAGATTAAAGTATAGGTTGCTGGGGTTACCAGCTTTAGAGACCAAGTATTAAAATGGTTCTTCTAAGAAGCAACCAGAAATATTACCATCTCTATCAAACTAACTCTCCTGCTTAGAAGGACCTTAACTCCAAAAGAGCAATTGCAGAATTTTTATGTTGGCAACATAGAGTCTGTAAACACAAGCACTCAGTTCTGAGCATAAAAAAGGGGGTCTAGCTAGAGTTCTACACTCAGATAGTGGGATCACTCCAGCCATGACCTTGTATTTCCAAGCTTCTGATTTTCTCCATATTTCTCCATTAATGCATCCATTTGGCATTGGTCTTCTTGCTTCCCTGACACCCTCCATTGCTGCATAAACGATAAGACATTGGGAACACAAGTGTTAGGGGGAGGAAATACCTTTTTTTTCAAAAAAAACACCAGCTCGTTTCTGGTGGGCCAAAGTGTCCAGAAAACACAACCCAACAAGATTATAGCTATTTTTTTTCTTCCCCCCCTTGTCAGAGAATTTGCTAGTTAAATCAGCAGCACTACATAATTTGCACCATCAACTCCCCTTCCATTCCTTTTGTATTAGATGATTTGTGGTTGTATTCTGTTTTGATGAAAAAGCCACAAGAAGTTTCTGATCTTTAGAGAGATAGGCATGCCTAGCATACACAGGTCTCTAACTCCAGAAAATTTGATCTGTTTATATAAAGAGGAAAAGGTGAACATTCCATGTTTCTCTATGCTCCATCTCACTGTATCTTCATCTTCTGTCAAATGCACCCTGCTCAACAACTCCAAAAGTTCATGCCATTTTGTTAATTGTTGAGGTCCAAAATTCCTCTTAAAACCCCAGGTTATTAACTCCAACTTGCAAATAGCAATGCTTTGCTTAACTGTATCTTTCCACTTAAGCCCATTTTGCCTTCTGAACTGAAGATCCAAATAGTTACCCTTTTTTTTTATTGACTTTCAGATCCGAATAGTCACATAGTTTGGCTGGAAAACGCAGATGCTAAATTGAAAGCCCTCCGCGACATTGAAGAAGGTATGGAGAAATGCAGTGAGACCTATACGGCAGTTCTGTTACAATGGCAACCCTTGCACAGAGTCAAATGAAAAACAAAAAGCACTGATGCCAATAAAATCGTTTATGTTGCATCTGTTATAGGGGAGGAGCTGCGCATCTGCTACATCGATACTAGCATGGATGTCAATGCTCGGCAGAGGATTCTTGCTGACGGATTCGGCTTTGAGTGCCACTGCCATCGGTGCTTGTCTGGAGACTAGAAATCATGTTTCGCCCCCAAGTGTTTCTTCCTGAGCATGATGGCGTTGACATGTAGATTGGTTCTTGAAGCGCCTTGAGGTCCATGGCCTTGACTCTTGAGCACTATCCTGCAGAGCTGCAGTCCTCTGTACAATAGTTAATGCCATTCTGAATGCTTGACGATTAGGAGTAAGGATTACTTTGGTTTTTGCATTTCCATATTAAGACATGCTAGAAGCCCAGAAAATGCTCGTTTCTTTACTTGAAAGCGCTGAATGCTGTGGCCGCTTTTGTTTAGCCTCTTTTCCAGTCTTTTTATTACGGGGCCACTTTTTCAGTACTTTAGTGTCAGAGATGTATAATTTGAATACGTAGATCATTTGAACATCAGATAACTTTGTAATTGTACTTGCGGTGCCAGTATATTACCAAAGCGAGCTAGTGTCAATAGAGCTGGGGTGCCCTTACCTGCTTGAGCACAAAAAAATTCCAGACGGTGCCTCCGTACCTAATCCACAGAAGAACTACCCAGTTGTTTTGTAGTAGTAATAAATAAGGACAGAACGACAAATAAAAGCACGATCTCCGCCCAACAAGTACATGGAGAAATAAAAAAAAAAGAGTTTTGCTATTTATCTGTGGACATATGTTTGGAAGAAAATCTGTCAAATTTTTTGATATTGCAAATATCATCATTTGATGTTGCAAATATTATTTTTCAATGTTTCAAAATATTTCGTGAGGCTCAATCAGTAATAGGGAGATACTATATGTAGCTGTAAAAAGAAATGTCGAAAGAGATTCCTTTCCAGAATTTAGAAATAGTTTAATTACATTTGTATGTTAATTTGGAAACAAAACTTTCCCACAGCACATGCATAAAGTAAATGTTTCGCAGACTTGTACTGCTGTCGATAGTATACAATCCACATCGATTTCCCATGCAGATCGCAGATATGAACTGAACACAAGATGGAGCAAAAATACGTCGAACGATCAGCGGAGGATGGTCTGGAGCAGTATCTGGTTGAACGTGTCCACGGGCCCAGGCATGCACCAGTGCAAGCAGTCGTTCTGCACCGGCCGGCCGTCCGCCGCGGCGAACGGGTTCTTGCGCATGTACGGCCCCGGGTGGCCGTCCGGCCGCATGTTGGCCAGCGTCGTCACGTCCACAGCCGCGAACCGCACGGTGGATGACGACGACGACGCAGCCCCGGCGGCGTTGGCCGCTTCCTCCACGACGATCTTCCTCATCTCCGTCTCGGTGTACCCAAGCCCCTTCTCGCCCTTCTTGTACGGCCGCGTCTTCGTGCACGGCGCGCCCTTGTTCCATTCCCCCTCGAAGTGCGACGGCGAGAACGTGGTCAGCGCCACCAGCTTGCCGCCGTGCTCGTGCCGCCGGGCGACCTCGGCGAGCGTCCGCCTGACCACGTCCCTGAACACGGCGAAGAAGCTGGTCTCGGTGTGGTTGAGCTCCGCCGCGCAGCCGTAGCAGCCGACGACCCTGCCGCCATCGTGGTAGATGCTGGGGATCCGGAACCACTGGCCCGCGGACACCACGGCGGCGTCGATGGCGCCGAGCTCCGACATCCACCGCTCGTCGAACTCGTCCAGGTACAGCTCGTTGTAGCGCACGCCGGCGTGCTCCGACTTCTCGGCGCCCTTCACCAGGAACGGCGACCAGAAGATGGACACGGTGGCGTTGTGCTCGCGGAACACCCACCGCCGGAACCTGCCGTCCTCTTCGCGGTGGACGAGCTCCGCCGGGGACCACGACGAGAGCAGGCACATGAGCGACTCGGCCTGGTTGCGGGCCAGGGAGTCGCCGACGAAGGCCATGTGCCGGTTGCGGAGCCAGCGGAGGAACGCCTCCGGGGAGAAGTCCGGGAGGTCGCACCGCCGTGGCTGCCACCGCCAGTGGAGGTAGCCGGTGTCCGCCCGCCCATTCGCCATGCAGCTGCGGCCATCCTTAATGGCCTCACAGGCCGTGCCATTGTAGGGCGGCGGCCGTGGGTCCGGCACCCACTCGCCGTCGGAGTAGTCGCACGGTGTCGCCGCCGATGACACTGCTTGCGGCTGCGGTGAACTCCGTGATCTTTCACCTCCTTGGTAAGAAGGAGGTGGCGATGGCGGCGGCAGCTCCTCCTGTATCCATGGCGCCGCCACTGATGGTTTGGTAGACGACGCCGGAGCAGCTGGGTCGACGAAGAGGTAGAGGAGCGCGACAGCGATGAGCGCGTAGAGGGTGTAGGTGACGAACTCCTTCTTGGGAAGCAATAACTTGTCGTTCTGGAGCTGGTACGTCTTTGGGAAGTTGGTGAGCATGGCTCCTAGTTGCGGTGGCGCTGCAGCTTGTAATGTTCAGGCAGAGGAAACCATGGCACGATCAGAGCAGAGGAGGGAGCGAGGCAGGCGCATGCAGAGACAGAGACGATATGATGCGGCCGGGGACCAAGAAGAGAGCAAGAGAGCGCCATATATTTTCTGCTGACAGAGCACGGTCGCTGGGGCCTTTTGGTTGGTGGTGCAGGCAGGAATTGGATTTCCGCCATTGATCAGACATTCAGACGTGCCAACTGAGCTGCCTACAATTTGTTAAGCTACCTTAGAAAACTGTTGTCGATTTGGGTAGGAATCACAAAAAAGACGTTCCTTTGGGATGCAACGAAAATTAAAGAGCTGTCATCCTGTCAAGATCATCCCGATAGATCCTGACTGAAGGCACTGCTGGTACCATGTCAGGTCGCCACTGTGTAGTGCGTATCAGGTACGATTTTGCCTCGTAGACTGGTGAGCGACCGTGGGCAGCTAGCTTACCTTTGTGCAATTTGAGAAATGATTCCCAAGATCACTGTAAATGCACACTGTGGTTTCAATTATGGTTCTTATTTATCCAAAAACAGGAGCTGAATTTTACATGGCAACCAACTCAGAACTACTCATGCTTTCTTTTTGGCGGCAAAATTTCCTTGTTTGCTGCATGTTCAATCTGGAGGCATTGGTTCAGACTGCCTTCAAGCAGTCACTTATCGGAAGAAGGGGTCCTTAGATTCTCCATGGAAACTTCGTCTGTGGATCTCTCACTTTCAGGAGCTTGGCTTACATGATGGTTTGCAAGTGACTAAAATCTCTAGAGTTCAGAATCAGGCAACACATCAATTAGCAGTTACAACTAGTTCTCTTCCTTCTGATGGGCTACTTCATAATATCTGTTCAAATCTTCACCATGCTCATGGATGTACTATTCTTGCAGTGCTCCAGTAACTTGGGGTCGTCTGATCCTTAACCATGTATTCCCTCCGTCCTTTTTAAGTATCGCTCGGGAAGTGTGAGTGACAGACAGAGGGAGTACAATCTTTTAATGTTGAATGAAGTTCTTTATAAAAAAATCAGAACTACTTCGTAGGTGCTACAGTGTGACGGGTATAACTGAGGAACCAGTCACGGGTCACATTCACCGAGGCAGAAGGAAGCTCAAGATCATCAGCTTTATCTGTCCAGCGCGGCACATCCATGTGGATTAGCTTTAAAGGAACAACAACGTTCGACAAAACTGTTACCTACCTTCAAAAGCATCTCAGTAACAACCGTGACAGCAGCCACAAACTTCATAGCCCACACGAACGACTCATCAAATCCTAGTCCTCCCTTCCATAAACCACCTAGTACTAAAGTACTAGTCACTCTGATATTACAACTTACAATTGTGTTGTGTCCACTGCACGCTCAGCATACATGCAATGCAATAATTGTCCTGCCAATCTCTATTAGAGAAAGGAAAATAGACCATCTAGATCCCTCTTAGCTACAGCCAGTCATTTCAACGAGAGAAATTGTATTCAATAGCGTAATTTACATAACAACTAAGAAATATCTAAAGCGACATACGATCCTCGCCGTTCAAAATAAATGGCAGCATAAACTCCAATTGTATGAAATCTATAATAATGGAAAACTATGCATGCCACGTAAGAGAATTCACATCACTATTATTCTTGTTACATGTATACACAACTCACGTGTATTTACTCACTAGTGTAGGGCGCTTTCTGCACGTTGTCTATCACCATATCCGTAATCCGTCCCCTTTGGTCATTACAATAGATCTGAGTTGATATTCCTAACATGGTATCGCAGCTAGGGTTTCTCTCTATCCCTTTGCTGCCTTCATTGTGACGCCTCTATGCGCCGGTGAGCAACTCCACCTTCCCTTTCTCTTCTTTTCCTTTATTTTCTTGCTTGTTTTAGAGCCTAGCTAGGCACGCTGCAACCCGCACCTTCTCGCGAGCTCGCAGCTTCTCGACCACCCACTTGCCTCCGCCCGTGGTCATGAGGCCGTCTGAGCCACACACCTCAACGACCTCCTCCACCACTCACGCACTTCCGCACCCGCACTCCCACGAGCCCCGCACAACCATGCTCCCCCGATGCCATTGTGATCTCCACAGCTGTCCGCATCATTGCGGGACGCAAGCTTCCCTTTCCCCACTTCAATGGCGCAAGACAAGGCTGGTCTTTGCTTCTATCATCATTGCATCCTCCGGCAGGCCTAGTGAGATTCCTTTTTTCTGATTCCCCGCCATCTTCAATGACACAAATAAAGGAGAGTTTGCCTTTCACATGGAGGTTCAAATGGGTGACAAGCAGCTCTAGCACTGTCACTAGTGAGCACCTATATCTAACATGCCCGACCCTCCCTCCTCCACCTGTATACCCGCCAGATGTAGATGACGACACCAAGCAAGCCTTACTTGAGGAGTATGAGGCTGCAATGGAGATCTATCAGTTGAAGCTTGCCATCCACGAGACTTGGCTGCATGAGGAGGCATGTGCTAATACTATCCTATTTGCAAGCCTTGAGGTTGAACTCTCTTCATGTCCATCAGAGGTACCGCCACTATGCAACATATGTGGGCTTACCTAAACTGTAGCTATGAGATCATCCATAATGAGGCGATTTACCTTGCTATTGTTGAGGAGGTGCAATTGCTTCATTAGTTTGACTCTACCGTGGAGTTCTACCACCATATATATGTTGTCTGGCATCACTTGGATAGCTTGGGTGTCAAGTTTGTGTTGTTGGCACTTGCAAGTGTTGTAATCATCATTGAACTCAATGTGAGACTCTTCACCTCCACATGTTCCTTTCATAGCTTCGACCAGAGTTCGAGACTATCAGGGGGAAGTTACTAACCCATCACCTGTACCCATTGCTTGATGAGGCAATATTTGAGCTACAGGCTAAGGAGACACGTCTTCACTTGGGGGTGTGAGCTGGACCCATTAGTCAGCTCCAGTAATCTTCAGTGTTTTGGGTGTGCTTGTTTTGTTCTTCCTCCCTCCTTGTGAATGCACTAAGCTGAATGCTATAAGTTAGTCAAGTGTGTCTTTCTTGGGTACAATACAAAACACAAGGATTATAGTTGCTACGACCATGTTGCCCGTCAAATAAGGTTATCTTCGATGTCACTTTTGATGAATTCCGCTCTCATCGCTCCTCTAGTTCCACTGCTATCAAATATATATCCTATTTACTCATCCTGATTTGTCTCTTCTGCTGGCTCATCCACACTCTTCTTTGCCACCTTTGTTGGTGTTTCTTATGACTCAAAAGAAATATTTATTTCGCAAGCGCGCAGAGTTACTGATGTAGCACTTTACCTGGAAGTATTCCAAGGTATTGTAATATTTTCCTCATGGAAGCACTATGGTTAAATCATATCGAAGAATTGAATGATGGAAAGTTACTAAATATATCAACCGGCTAAGATAACGGAGGTAAGATGGATATAGCAATGATGGGTGACACAAAGATACTCGAACCTTTTAGAGCAGTAGGTAGCTGGGAGAACAACAAGTGAGACCAGATTCCTAGGACACTTCTAATGTAATCGAAAAAGTCTGACTATTTAGTCATCTTACTTATAACTAGATAACGGTGAATCGGAGCTTGCTTTGGGGGCCTCAGCGTGGGACCGAGACATGGATGAAAAGGGGATCCTGAACAGTCATCTACTACTCCTATGAACCTACCCAAACATGGTGGAATACAACGGACGGACATGGCTTTCATCACCTATTGCCTACCACACAGTTCCATGGTGTAGAACACACTTCAAGCTAGCACTAAGTCTAGACACCACATCTAAACTTAATGCTAGGATTTCTCTTGAGGCCTTCCAGAGAAATCCTCCTCAACCTAGGAGTCTAACTAGAGCCTCCAAGTCTTGGCGAGAATACCCACAAGGTAAAACACCTAAATGCAAGATAGAAAGCGAGACTCTAAACTAGAGGTAAATACTCCACAACTCAAGTTAATAATAACTTGGGAAAAGTAAAATGTGGAAATAATGCTAACTCGAAATATATAGAAGATAACTTATATTGACAAAGTCAAAGGGAAGACACAAGAGCTATACAAGACTCCTGAAGATGACTTTGGAATCCTGAGACAAGCTTGACTCAACTTTAACTCCCAAATACTACTACCTAACTCTAGAAAGTAGAAGAATGTAGAGCTCCTCTTGGTGTGTGTCAAAATAGTTAGTGAGGCCTTCACCCCTATTTATAGTCTAGGAAGAGTGGGAGGCAAGACGGTATGACTGTTGGCAGTTGGTACCGAGGTGGGGCCAGCCAGCCTAGGGGGCACCCGGCGTTTGGATCCACCAACCTTGCTCCTGTGTAGCTTGGATGGCAGTTACCTAACTACTAGGACACAGTCTGAAGCTTGGAGGGCGCAAGTGTAGGTCGGCCGGCCTAGCACTCATGCCTCTAGGCATTTGATGCACCGCCTCATCTCTTGTACACTGTTGATTGTTCACCCACTTGTGGAATTGGTGTTTTGTTGCACGTTTAACCCGAATGTGAGCCCTTCAATCCAAGTGATAGGCCTTCTGGTCCATTCGATGGAACCGACTGCAGATCCTTGGTCAGGAGGCAAGGTAAGTGTGTTTCTTCACCCTAGATCACTGACATGGTATAGCAGAGAGGTGGCTAAGCCTACATATGTGGGGCCAACCAGTCTGGGGTTTTATGCCCTAGCGGTCACCTTTCCTGCCACGTGTACCTGCATGTGTAAAATCACCAAAACTAGTGTATGAAACATGGTGTGAATCTTGTCCCTTTGGCATCTCAGGTATCTCTTATTAATTACCTACAAATGGTTTTATAAGATCAAGACTCAATTCGATGGCTCCCTTGAGTTCTACAAGGCTCATCTGGTGGCATATGGTTTTCAAAAGAATCACGAGTGCGACTATGATGAGAATTTTTCTCCTATCTCTCACATGACCATAGTTTGGACTCTCCTTGCTATTGCTTCTATTCAACAATGGTCCACCTCCCAACTCAACATCAAGAATGCCTTTGTTAATGGCAAGCTATGTGAGGATGTCTACATGTTGTTACCTTTGGGATACTTTATCATGAATGGCATGGTTTGTCAATAGCGTCAGTCTCTTTACGACCTCAAGCAGGCTCTTCAAGTCTGGTTTGAGCCAAGTGACCATGACCTACTCTATTTATTCACACTTCCCCTCATGGTCGCATGCTTCTTCTTCTTCTCTATGCTAGTGACATGATCATTACGGATGATTACTCTCATTTCATTGGCATTGTGAAGAAACAGGTGATATATTTTTTATGTCTCACCTGGTCCTCTTCGTAACTTCCTTTGTCTTGAGGCCTCTTCCATGCCTGATGGCATCTACCTCTCTGAGGAGAATTACATTCAAAGAAATCCTCTCTCATGCCGCTCTCACTAATCAATGACATGCTGATACACCTATGGAGCTCGATGTTGACTTGCAGTCCACTGATGGTGAGCCCCTTGATCATCCCACTTGCTAGCATCATATCTTGTTGGGAGCCTTGTTTTTCTATGTTGACATCTCTTCATATTCTGAGTCAGTTGGTCTCTACTCCCACACAACACTACTATGCTCACCTTCTTCATGTTCTCTAATATCTTCATGGAACCACCTCTTGCCACCTACTCTTCCCTTGCTCTAGTTCTTCCCTTAAGCTTTAGGCATACTCTAATATGATCTGGGCTAGTGATCATTCTGATCGTCGCTCTGTTTCAGCTTATTGTGTTTTCCTCCTTGATTTCCCAGAAAACCAATGAAGTAGATAGGAGTTTTCCATTTAGGTGTTGAGGCTAAATTGAGGGCTAGGACAACTATGACAGCTGAGGTCACCTAGCTTCGATGTCTACTTTGAGGATTTTGGTGCGTCAATTCTCATAGTAACTCATCTCTCCTCCGACATCAATGGCGCGATATTGCTCATGATCCTATCAAGCATGAACTCACCGAAAACATCTGGTTGATGCTTTATACATGACATCATAAGTGCACGGTGAGGTTTTGACCCTTTGCTATGTGCCTTTAGCCCGTTAGTGGCCTGTTCGTGGATTTCTTCACGAAGGCTCATCTATTTCCTCTCCAAACTTAGTGACGTAGACCCACCATGACGTAACTCACTCATGTATGGTACTTTATCCACTTTGTACATCACCAAATCTGTTCCCTTTAGGCATTGCAAGAGGTCTGAGTTCCTATATACTCCCTCCATCCCAAATAACTATTCATTTTGGCTTTTCTAGATATATAATTTTTACTATGTGTCTAGACATAATATATATCTAGATGTATATCAAAAGATATATATCAAGAAAATCCAAAATAAATACTCCCTCCGTTCCAAATTGCAGGTCGTTGGCATTTCTAGATTCATATATAACATTTACTATGTATCTAGACATATTATATATCTAAGTGCGTAGCAAAAATTACAAACCTAGAAATGCTAAAATGATCTGCAATTTGAAATGGAGGGAGTAGTAATTTGGGACGGAGGGAGTACTCCCGACAGTTTTTACGGTCGGCTCACAGCCGTTCATATAGGTGGGACCTGAACCGATGATAGTAGGAAGCGGACAGTAAAAATCGGTGAGCATTGCATGCAGTGAGAACCAAAATCCGACGGAAGAAAATCTCTATTAACTGTGGGTTCCTCTACATGTCAAACTGACTGCCTTGTAGAAAATACTGTAATCAATTCCACTTACAACCTCACAAAATGAAACAAATACTAGTACAATAGATTTGCACTATCAACAGTCCGTAGCCAATGAACTTTTCAGTAGGTTCAGCATGCAAAGGAAGCATTCAGTAGGGTTTTCCTCTCTTTCTAAATGGGCTCACCTTTTGGAAAAGAATTCTAATTCATTAGGATACGCTTAGGTCACAAGCACACATAAGAATATTGGTCTCGCACCAGAACAAACATTAAAATGTGATGAATAATGCATTGCACTCCAGCGGACTCTGCATGCTAACCACCACCTACTTTTCCACATCGAAAAGGGGCGCACACTAGACACAATGACAAAACTACAAAAGCACTTAAACCACCTAGCTAGTACTAACAATGTACTGGCTCTCGTTTAGTTTGGACGCTCAGTTGCACCGGACACCTGTTTAATTATGTAGATGTGGGGTCAGAATGGACTAAAAGTTTCCCGCTTCGTGGTCACGTAGGGTTAAAGAAATACTTGGAAACTTTATTTGAAAGGTTAACTGCACCCACTCCGGATCAGACTGGAAATTAAAATGATCTGCTCCCTCGGTTTACACCGAAAGATAGGGTGTGTTATTCACAGTTGCATACATAAGAGATTTCTATGTGCTTGAAGGTGCTGTGTGAGCTGTTCATCGACAAGAATCCAATCCGTAGTTAAAAGTTACTCTTCTCCGTTGATATGTATTCCTGTAAACTTGTTTAACCTTGATCATCATTATATAAATAATTTCTTATATTAATGATGTAAGTTTTTATTAAAATCATTATCACAAGTATTTATCTTTACTTGAAATTTAGTACTTCTGTAAAAATTGGTAGCTAAAGTGTCACCTTGTAGGCTGTATTAAGTCCCTAAGCGTGAAACGGACGCTCATAGATAGGTCACTGCGCTACTAATAGTCACTACTTTCACTACAAACTCCGTACTTTTAAACAGTATACTTATTTGGCTTCTTTATACGTGGAGTCTCCTAATTGTGTTGTTTGATCCTCAACAAAAATCTCGCTCGGGACGATTTGGACCTAGGACTAAAGAGACTTTAGTATCGGATCTACATTTCATAGTCCGTGGAGATCCATTTAATCCCGGTTTGTAATACCAACCGGAACTGACGGGACTAAAGCCTCTCACCCCTTTAGTATCGGTTTGTGTTAACCAGGACTAAAGGGGTCTTCACGGGATCCTCTACTTCATCACATCTGCTATGTAGGTAAGATGGTAAGGAAGGATCGTGCGAGGCTTGAGGTCGTGGGTTCTAATCCCACGCGCACGTGCATTTTTGCGTGACTTGTCACTTGTGACGTGCATGTGTGTGGGAGCCTCTCGGGAATTTCTAATATTTTTTGGCGCAAAACTCTTTAATCCCCGTTGGTATTACTAACTGGAACTAAAGATATGGCTTTAGTCCTAGGTAAAAATCTCGGGACTAAAGATGGAAACCTTTAGTCCCAAATAATTAATCCTGATTGGATTTTAACCTGAACTGCAGGTCAGTTTTCCACCGGTATGTCCAATTTGGTAGAGCGACATCGTGCCAGCAACCAATCACGAGCATACCCGGATGGAATGATTGGAGAAGAATGCAGCAGCGATGGGCCAGCAGGGCCGCGGCCGGCCCTCCCCAACGAGGCAGCAAAAAAAATTTTTACCCCTGTGCGTGTTTTGCTTTACTGCAGTCTGCAGATGGAGTGATGGACCAATACGATTTTTTTTACATGCATTGGCCTCGCTGGCCCGCGCCGAGGGCTTGCGTTTTGTCTAAGCTGGGTGGAAAAGTGAGCATTAGTTCCAGTTGAAAAGAGTTATATCTCTCGAATATCCAACCGGAACTATTCTGTCGGGGTTAAAGGTCCTCCTCTTTAGTCTCGGGTCACTCTCTTTAGTCCCGGTTGGTAATACCACCCGGGACTGAAGGGGCCGTCATGCAGGCGCATGCACGTGGCCCCTTTAGTCCCGGTTGGTATTACCAACCGGACTTTTTTCTTTTTACCCTGAATTCTTTTCCATATTAATGCTAATTGTTAATTCACTTATATATATACACGTATATGTATACATACTTAGCGTACACTACTTACACGTATACGCTCGTATTGTATGCATGTCGTGTGTGTGTGTATATATATATATATATATTTCATGATAGTATATGCATAATATTAATTTTAACTACTATATATACAACTCTTAGTATATTATACACATCAACTAGTATTAATACAATTACTATATATACAATAATTTGTCCTCGTAATTGTTAGGATCCTCCCGTCGTGGTGTTGCTCGATTCGGCTACTGAATGTCCATCATAATAAAATTCTCCTTTGAGATTTATCACCTCATCCACCAGAAATCCTATGAGTGCTTCTTGGATTGCCAAAATCCTTTCCTTCTCCAATAGTTCTTCGCAAATCTAGCACATCGCTAATTTCAAAATATGTGAACGTTACACCAACAATTAAATAAAAGGAGCTAGAAAATGATTTATAATTAATAGGTTTATTTTACGTACAATTATATAATTAATAGGTTTATTTTACGTACAATTATATAGTCTGATAGCACCTTGTCCCTCATGAAATGGTGTATGTGCTCACAAACGTAGTATCCACATAAATTGTTTCCTTTTTCTATCTCAAGCACTTTAGTGGAAAAAATAAGTTATGAATTCGTGTTATAGAATATACAAAATGTGCAAACTTCATGCATACCGAAAAGGTTATACTAAATGTAAGTTTTTCTTTGAAATCACCACAGTGATACTTATGGAATCGTTTCCATGCACTATGAATTAAAATAATGAATATGATATAGTGTTAGGTAAAAATTTAGGAAACAAACTTTTACATAGAGATAAAGGTCCAGAATTATTACAAGTTAAGCATGTCTTGAATGTCTTGGTACTCATCCTTTGATTTCCTCAGCGAATCAAACACAATAACGTTTCTTTGATCAATCATAATTATAAGGAGAATCCAGTAGTAACTGTGTACATAAATGTTCATATTAGAACTAACTAATATTAATTAGGTAAGGAAAGGAAAACAAAAATAGACGGTACCCACACTTACTTAAAGTTGAAAGTTGTAAGGCCCCGTTTGGAATGGCTTAAACTTATAAAAAAGCTGGCTTATTGCTGGCTGCCCTGAAAAGCTACTGTCTGAAAAAGCTGCTGCTTGAATAAGCTAAGTGTTTGGCAACCTGGTTTTTTGATGGGCTGGTGAGATGCTGAGTTCTGTTGTAAATTATGAAATGTCTGTAATACCCCTGAGTGTTATGGAAGCTATCTTGAGTAACTTAATTGACTTTTGTACGTTTTCAAGTGATGAAAACACATCACGAAGTATTTATATATATTAAAATACATGTATGATATTCTTACAGACAAAACAACGTAACAAAAGATCTTAGTTAGTGGTCACTATCATGCCTATCCTACTAAACTAGCTGCAATAGCATCTCGCAACTCTCCCATGTCCACCTCGTCCATGACATCTCTTTCATTAACATGATTTTTCACGTTCCCATCAACATATGTCTCGTCTCACTCAAGCTCATCAAAATGGGCATCACGCATTTGACTGTCTCTAATGAAATTGTGCAGCGCCATGCAAGCAATTATGATTTTCTTTTGCTTCTCCATCGGATAGCTCGGCAAATTTAGAAGAATGCGCCATTTCATCTTAAGAACACCAAATGAGCGTTTGATTACATTCTAAAGGGAAGAATGAGCATGGTTGAACACCTCCTTCAACCCAATTAGCTGGCCACTATTTTGAAATTGCGATATGTGGTACATATGACCCTTGTATGGTGCTAGATAACCCTTTCTATTTGGATACCCCGAGTCAACAAGATAGTATTTGCCTACAGGATAAAGAATTATTGAGACAATGCACTTATATGTTGGAGAAAGATTACTAACTGATGGAATAATAAAGTGAGGTGGGAGGTTGTGGGAAATGATCCTTGTACTTGATCAAAGAATCCAAAAAATGCGAGTATCATGAGCTGATCCAGGCCACCCAACCACGACAAATGTGAATCTCATGTCAAAATCGCATATTGCCATAACATTTTGACTAGGATATCCATGCCTCCCAATATGCACCGCTTGTTTTGACGTTGGTACGATCATAGGGATGTGGGTTCCATCGATAGCACCAAGGCAATTTCTGAAATGAGGCCAAAATCTTGGCTCGCGAAGTTTACTATGCATAGTGCTAAAGGAAGGGTCTCTAGGTTTGATAATGTCAGAAGCCAATCGATACACAGACTCCAGAACTTCAGTAAACCTCCTACTGATAGTTTCTCCAGAATGGGTAAACTTCTCCTTAGCTTACCTATTTGACTGGGGTGCACCACAGATCCACAAAAATATGCCTAGTGCTTCTTCGGAACACATCTCTTTAGATGAACTCAAACCATAATTTGTGACCAGCACCTCATGCAAGTTAAGGAATACTGACCTCCTCATTCTAAACATATTGTAGCAATCTTCTGAATCATTTAGTTTTCTCTCGACCCATTGAATTCCGGTCTCCATGGGCACTTTCCTTGGTTTCTTAGATGTTGAACCATCATTTAGCATTGCATAAGCTACAATGCCAGAAGCCTCAAATAACCACTCATCATCTTCTTATTCCTCATCATTCACACTTGATTCACTTGAACTGAAGGACATCTGCACTCAACACACAAGAGAGGGCACACAAATATGTTCAACAGACAGTACAAGACAAATGAATAAAAAGGGATACGTTCCACAAACAATACAAGACAAATGAAAAATGAATAAAAAGGGTTATGTTCCACAGACAGTACAAGACACATGAATAAAATGAGTGTTCAACACACAGTACATCACACTTGAAGGAAAAAGTTCAGTAGAGGCAATACACATGAATAAAAAGGATACTTATTAATGAAACTAATGTTGTCTAACGTTGCTTCCTTTCCTCCCAGGTCCTTTTCAGCCATGCAAGCTTCACCTCTGGCTTCTTTAGAGTGGCAAACACATCTTGATACTCCTTCTGGATGGGTAGTTGTGTTGCATAGAAATGCTCATCACTCCCTTCCTCTACCCCTGCTTCAATAACTGAATCTAACATTTCAGCTATCTCTTTCCTAACTACATCATTAGCACTTGAGGTTGCAGAACACTTGTTTCAACTTGCTCTTTCGACAAAGGAGTCAACAAACCGCTTGAATTGTTTGTCTCTAAAATTCTTCACATGTTTCTTTGGAGATGCTTTAGCAACTCATTTCTTAGCCCCCTTGTCTCCACCGGTCATGTCACCAAACTTGTCCTCAACACTACCAGACCAATTCTGATCATCTCCGCCTACCACTCGTGCTGATTCATTGGTACATGTGGACATTTCAAAAATAATGTCCAACTCATCTTCATGTTCTAGAGGTCCAAGCATAAACTTCTTACAACCTGACATGGCCTACACATGGTTGAAAAAAATTGTCAGCCCTTGAAGCAGTTAATGCATTCTAAACTGAGTAGAAAAGGAAAATAGATGTTCATGTATACCTCAATTTTTTCATTCCACCATTCCTCACTAGCAGCAATAGTCCCAGTTTTAGGATCTCTTCCTAACCTAGAGGCATTGAGTTTTAAAGTCTTCTAGGTTGTATATTCACCTTTGAGTGCATCCCATCTATTTTTCATTTGTTTTTTATCATACCTCCTGCCAGTTCATTCTTTAAACTTGGCCACAAGGTTAGCATATCCTATGCTATTCAACACCCGTTGTGGTTGGTTATGGGCAGCAATTTCTTCCAACATTATTTCAATCCATGCATGATGTGCAATGGCATCCCATCTTGTTGTCACTTTCTTTTTCTTCTCCCCTTGATTCATCTAATAATTTTAGACGAACACATCATGATGTAAATAAAATCTTATGCTAGCATACACACGTAACTTCCTGTCAACCCAAATCCTTTCATCCATATGCTAGGATAATAACAATAGTTCAAATCTCAGATTTCTATTTACAGTAACAACTTGAGGACTCATCCATACGCAGGCATAGTTTGGATTTCAATTTTTTAGCACCCATATCATTCAGATCTGAGGGAAGAAATTTTACCTTGGGCAGGGGGCTGTGCTTGGGGGCGAGCTCGGTGTCGTGGCTGCAGAAGGACGATCGCTGGCTGCTCGGTGTTGTCGTGCTCGTGCTCCCTCATCCTCACCTGCTCGTGCTCCTCCCACCACCAGCGACTGCCTGATAAGCAACAGGAGGTGGGGAGGGTCGGAGAGGCGACCGGAGAGGTGGGAGAGGTAGCCGGGGAGCAGGGAGAGGCTGTCGTGGAGCAATTTTTGTGCCGAGGAGGTCAGGCGGAGGTGCTCGGCTGTGAACACTAGCTCGCCCCAATCGCCATCCGTGCGGCCGCGGCGTCAAGGGAGAAGCGAATGAGGGGGCCAAGGGGATGGAAGGGGATGCGTGGGGTATATATGCAATGGCAAAAGCGGGTAAATAACTCCATCTTTAAGGGGCACTCTCATTTCTCTCACCTGCATAAGCTCGGAGAAGCCGCCCGTGCCTGGCTTTTCGCAATCATGCCCATGTAGTTCATTCGTGAGAAGCGTTTGGTGAATAAGTCGCCCAGAAGTTTTCCGTTGGCGGGCATTCAGCTTATTTGTGATGGGAAGCTGTCAATAAGCAGTTCCAAACAGGGCCTATTGCTTGTAATTCTATTGCTCCAAGAATTTGTATATTGTGTCCAATGTAGACTTTGGTTGATCACATATCTGCTTTTTGTTAACAAGCGTTGGGTCCATGAAGCCAACATTGAAGTAGGATTCTCGGCACCTCTGAATTTGCATCCTACATAAAATGAAAGATAAAGTTAGTGGGACGACACACACATACACACAATAATGAGCTGAGCCAAAATTAACATCTAATAAACACACATTTACAGAACCCACGCGATGATAAGAGAGACATCAAGGGCATCTTGATGGTACACTTCATAAATATTCTTGAATTCAAACCACAGCAGTTTCTCACCTTCACCGAAAAAAATCAATCGATTTAACAAGAAGAGCGAACATAACCCTACCATTGGCCGACTGCTCCATGTACCATTGATGGACCTGACTAGAGGCTTACCTAACTCAAAGCGCCATTTAGGTACAGTCTTTTCTGGAGGTACCGGTTCGTCTTGCCCTAGAACTTCAACAAGCGAGAGACCTGTCTCTACCATAAACTTAACGACCTTGATTTGTTGTTCTAAAGGCAAAGCTGCTATTTGTTGAGCTTCTTGATCTACTTGTTGATCTTGTTGCCCGAGCTGGGGGACAGTACGACTGGACGACGACTCTCTTCGTTTCTTCTTCTACCAATACTTAACTAATGAACGATCGTAGTTCGATAATAACATTTTCTTAACTTCTTTTTTCATGCTAATAAAAAACTTTAATTTGGCAAGATCTACTAGCTTAGGCTCCATCTCCTTCGCTTTTATTTCTGCACTGATTTTTTCAAACCACTACCTTACATGTGCTTGCGATGCCTCCTCCAATTCCTCAGGAGTCATATCACTTGCTAGCTTCTTAATAGGTTCAGACTTCTTTTTTTCTTCCTCGGTTTTGTCGCCTTTGGCTACCTTGGCTTGGAGGCAGTGGTCGCGACTTCTTGAGAGGTGCTGCAAGTGCTTCCTTGCTCGTACTAGACTTTAGTCCGAGCGCTGCAAGCTGTGATTAAGGGGGGTGTTTTGGTCATCGTCGCTCCCACCTGCAGAATTCGATGGTGCTGGAGATGGTGATCGAGCAGGATGCGACGGTCCCGGTGGTGACGATGGTCCTGGAGGTGGATGTGCTGGAGATGATGGTCTTAAGTTCTGAGGAGATGGTGGCTGTGATGCATCTATGGGAAGAAATGATGCCTCCTGGTCGGGGATGATGATATAACGTTTACACCATAGAATGATACCGTGAAGTGGATCTCCTAGTGTCCTTTCCTCTCCTGAGAGGTCGAGCTCTAGGCCTTCATATTTACTATCACAAATCTGCTCCACCCCAATGCTGGAGTTGCTAGGTGGAATCACCATGCCATGGCTTGTTTGCCCTAGCAGGATTGGTAAAGCACTTCCGTACGCCACCTGTACATATAGGAGAAATAAAGAAGTTATTAAACTCTCGAGCTGTGGATCAATTGAGATAATTTTATAATTATATATATTTATACCTTAATAGTGAGGTTGCCAAATGATCTGTACAGCTCACATGAGGTGCGCTGAGTGATGTCATCCACATGGTACCGCTGGTTGTCCTGTGCAACCACGGGTAAGCTTGGCATGTTCTCATCAGGATCTCTATGGAAGCACAGCTGCTTCAGCGTTGAGAAGGGCTGACGACGACGTTGGGATCCGGCAGTGCTCCAGATTGGACCATCTCAATAACTGCCAAGGCCACTCGCTGATTAATTTCTTCTTCCATTCTTACATCTTGTTCGTACACTTTAGCTTCTAACATGCGCCGCCACCTCTCCTCTTGCTGTTCCTTTCTTCTCTTCCAGCTTCTGTACGTGTCGATGTTCCTACAGAAAGCATACTTCTATGGAACCACACCGAAGCCTCGCTAACGTCCTGGGTGTTCGGGATTCCCGAGCGCCAAAGTCAGCTCATCGTTCTCTCTATCAGGACTGAACTTTCCCGCTTTAGAGTCTTCAATGTTTTTGATAAGCCTAAGGGCCTTCTCACGTATTGTTACGTTGAAAATAAGTGTCCCATCCTCAGGACTAAGGGTGCCTTCATGAGCGTAATACCAATTCTTTGATCGATCGGGCCAATCAATAGTCATTGGTATGATACCTCGATCGATTAGGTCTTGTTCCATCTTTCTCCATTTGGGAATTGCACCCACCTTGCCCTAGACGCTGATGGTACTCCTTCTTCTAGGCATTGCTTGAGTTGACACGAACCTTGTTCGCACTATCTTCACTCCTCTTGTATTTCAGAAATGAGTTCCAGTGATCTCTTAACTTTGGCCAGTCATTAAAATCTAGATTTTGACCCTTGTTGATATAGTTGGTATCCAGATTCTTCCTGAAGGTCTGAAATTGGGTTGCCATCTTCTTGAGCGTCCAGTCTTTCACAACTTTTTCATCGACGCCATCAGGAAGTGTGAAGTGTTTCTTGACATTTGCCCACAACATATCTTTCTGTGTCTGTGGGAGCACATATGGATCATCTTTTTTACTGGACTTACATTCTCGAATGCTGATGGGCATGTTATCCCTTACAATAGCCCCGCATTGACTCACGAACTTTCTAGCGACTTTTTTGGGAGCAATTAGCTGTCCCTCTTCTATCACTTCGGTGATGTGAGCCTTCCCTCCATTATCTTTTTAAAAACTCATGGCTTATTTTGCTTCATCGATCCAGAGGGCTAAAAGTTCAAGATACATTAATTAGTATATAGTAATAATGAATATGAAGTTATAGATGGGGTAAAACAATGAAAATGATATATACCTCACCGAAACCTTCCATCACGGCAGTGTCTTGTTCCACATTATCATCAACGCTATGCTCGGGCTCATCATTGCCATCATCGGACATCTTGAGGAACATGTCCGCCTGGCTACCCTCATCCTCGGTGTAGGTTTTTGGAACGTTTGAGCCACTACCGCCAGCAATAATCTGCTCCATTATATACCTTTCATCCTCTTTGTCTCCCATCTCAACTAATAATGACATTAGTTATACACTATACACACATGTAATCATAGATACATTAAATTAAAGATTAGATCAAGTAGTACAGTTAATGTATAAACATGAAATCATAGAACAACCATGAAATAAAAGAAACTAATTGAAATATGCACATGAAACCATACATTAAATTATAAATATATATACATGGAATCATATGTACAATAAAACTTGTACAATTTATTACATGAAACTTACATAAGATTAAACATTAAAAAATTCACGCAATTATATATACAACACCTCTACTTGTATATTGTCACCAAAAATGTCATTAAATTATATATACAACACCTCTACCAAATTTCTACAAACTTATACTAATGTATACTAAATTATACTAATTTTTAAGAATTTCTACAAATTTCTACTAATTTTCTAAGCATTTATACTAAATTATACTAATGTATACTAAATTGTATTATTTTATATTAAATTATACTAATTTTCTAAGTATTATACTAATTTATACAAAATTCTACTAATTTTCTAGCTATTAGACTAATTTATACTAAATTATACTAATTTTTACTAATTATACTAATGTATACTAAATTATACTAATTTTCTAAGCATTTCTAATAAATTATACTAATTTCCTAAGCATTTCTAATAAATTATACTAGATTATACTAATTTATACTAATTTCTTAATTAAAAACCCGTGTGGCGTCAGCGTCGTACCTCTTCAACGAGAAGGTCGGGGCGCGGAGGGACAGCGGTGGGCTAAGGAACCGGGTGATGATGTGGCGGTGGGGAAGGAGATGGCGCCGGGGACGATGACGCGATAGATCTTGGAGGGGACGGGGGACGAGCCAGCCTGAAACGACGTGGTGAGGGCCGATGTGGCGGCGGTGCGACGCGCTATCGAGGGGCGTCGGGGTGCTGCGAGGATGGCATCGGGGCGTCAATGGTTTTGCAAAGTAGAAGGGGGTAAAACACCTGGTTTTATAGGTTAGAAGGTTATGTAGTCTATACTTTAAGGGGTTATTTGAATGGTTTTGCAAAGTAGAAGGGGGTAAAACATCTGGTTTTATAGGTTAGAGGGTTACCTAGTCTACATGTAATGTAATAGGTGAGGGGGTACAGACTTTTTCCATAATGTTGGAGTACATAGAGGCTATGCGAATAATGCTATACACGCGAGGAGGAAATTATGGGACATTAATGGTGGTGAAATGCTGCGGCACAGCAATGAACCCTAGCTGGATGGAGTTTTTTTTTTTGAAATAAATTAGCCGAATTTTAGATCAGGCTGCAAGACGAATCACATATCATGGATTAAATCAGTCAAAATGGAACAGTTAAATCGGACTTTTATGTGGGCTGAAATGTTATTTGGGTCAAATAAACCGAGTGTCTGTACGCAAAATGACTTCAGGCGACAAAAATAATTCCATCACGTACGCGATATACAGTCACTGGCAATGGGTGAGGATGTGTGTTATCCTTTATTTGTGAAATCTGAAAAAAGGCCCAATATGCAATAGGCAGGCCCACGACTACGTATTGCTTGTGGACTTGACACGGGTGCAATGCCCGCAAACTTTGACGAACATAAGTTCCTGCACTTCTTTTAAGAAGATTCGACCGCAAATTCGAATTTAAAATTTAGGACGTCTGATCCAAGTTGAAGGAAACGTATTTGTTATAGCGCTGCAATTTTACCCTGACGTTGATCAGCTTTGCCGGACTCTGCTTTCTCAGTCACACGTGCATGACTGCATGAGCCGTTTTGATCTGAACATCAGAGATAACATGGGCGTACTCAATCTAACAAGAACAGACCACCCAGAATTGACATGTCCCCGTTTTATTAGATAATCAAACTACATCCGTGCTGTCACAGACTCGCAGTATTGTCGAGTCCAGAACAGGTAATACAGCATTTGCTTTTGCTATGCATTTAGGATAGCGATATCTATACACACAGCGAAATCTATGAAAGCTAAGTTTATAGCTTTTGCTATGCATTTAGATATCTATACACATAGCAAAATCTATGAAAGCCAAATTGACATTTGGGACAGAGTACATGATATAAGCAAGAAATGCATTAACATTACCAAGGCAATTAGAAGTTAGAACCAAAGAGATGGACTGTAACATGTTGGTGCTACATGAAAGAAGTGCACAGCTGGTAATATCAGATATACGTAGTAAAGAACGGAAGAACTAGCTGCATGCCATTCTTCACAATTCTAGCAACAAGAGGATCAGCATGTCTTAAGTCTTAATCACAGAGGTTGTAAGCACACCAATACAAAACAAAACTAAAGGAAGAACCCAAGCAACTTATGCTAAAACGGAAGCTCCATCTCTGTTGAGCCAGCAGTCTGGCTCAACAGAACCAACGGAGGTGCCAATTTACCGCCGGATTCTTATGTCAGCTTGGGTGGTAGGCTGATAGCACCTCTTGCAGCAACGAATGGGGATCAACTTTCACGCTATTAGGGATGTGGCATTTTCTTGCTATTGCTGGTCAGGTTAATTTATCATATGGATCCAACAAAAATGTTTCTGACCAGCAACCACTATTGCAATCTTGCACAAAAATCAAAATGACAGCAAATAACTCAAAGGAAATAATCTGGTGTTCTCCGTGTCACATCTGGTTCACCTCTCCTCGGAGCTGGCTCAAACTGCAGAATAAGACCCAAGTTGAATGTTCATGAAGGAATATCACAATTTCAGACTCGCCAATAGTAATGCAACAAAAAAAATGTCATATCAATGTTATCCAGATTTCCAAATTTCAATCGCATGACATTACCATACTGTGCCATGTCATACAAAAGAAAGCTGGTATATGGAATACCCAACACTACCAGAAAAAATGAAAGTAATGAACAATAAAGAAAAAATGCATAACCTAAGAAAATTAGGTACCTGAATAAATGTGTGGTTCCTGCAGTCATCAACCTCAAGGATGGATGCCATGTTGCCACACCGGTAACAGTAATTAGGTGCACTGAATATGGTCACCACCTTTTGTTCCTGTGAATTTATAGTAAAGAACCATAAGATAGTAGTAGCTAAACCGATGCTTCAAGTTAATCCATACTAATAACTTACATGTGCCCAGTTATAACCCTCCATAACCAACTGATGAGCCCGGGCAACAAGTTTAAGATTGTTGGTGTGATTAAACTGTTCCGATATGTCCTGGAAAATGGAAGCCATCCAATTGAGAGAACTGATAACAGGGTCTACCAAATAATTAAAAAAGATGTATATCAAGTACTTGGCCAAAAGTGTATCCAGCTCCTCGAGGAGAAATGCCCCAGCCACATCGATCATCTGGATCAGACCATAGAAGGTCACACATAGGTCCCTCATGAGGGACCTCTTGAACACGATCTAAGCTACGAACACTATCGAGATTTTCAATGGAAGGAGATAAACCACCATGGAGGCAGAAAATTTCTGATTCCACCTTCAAGTAGAGAAGGAATGCAATGTCAATAAGATTTCTGAACGAAACAAGAAACTAACAATTATTAAGACATGGAGGTGACAATAGAAATTGTGCCATACAGATTTAAACATCAAATCATTTCGAGGAAAAAAGATTTAATCATCAAACAGAATATGTAGTGGGTCAAAATTCAAACCAAAAGCTAGCAAAGCACAGGTCATTTCTAATATTTGAAAAGTCTTGTTTATATTTATATTATTACATGGACATGAATGAAAAACAAATATGGCAGATGGGTGCTTCAATATATCAATTCATTAGCTTCATTTTCGATCTTTTTGAGAAAGAATATAGTGAAGCCTTAAGTTGACGACATAGAACATCAGTGAACGATGAAAATAGCTTAAGGTTGCCATACTTTTAAAAGTTCTTATAGATCAATGAATCGTGTCATGAATGAAAGAAAACTGAAGGAACAATATTGTGAGCTCAAGGGGCTAAGGGTTTAAAATGGGAAAAGGTGGCCTAAAGCTGAGCACACATACCAATGCTGTCAATGGAAAATAGTCAAAAAGATCAGTGAAGATCTTCCAGACATTTGCACTGCCATATCTATCAAAAATAGGACAACAGGGTCAAACAAAAAGAATCAAACTAGTGAAGAACAACAAATGGAAGAACCGAGTTAATGAACTTTCAAGTTTATCCAGATTGCAAATAGCCAATAATAATTCCATCTAGGCTACAGCATGATATATTAGAGTACCGCAATGGTAACTGGAGAGATATGAACTTCCTTGACTAATGCTATGGTACATAATTAATAAAACATTTAAAATGTCCTTGACTAAAATCTGCAGAAAAAATACTCCCTCCATACCAATATACAAGGCGCAACTACTTTTCTCCGGTGTCTGTTAATACAAGGCGCCAACTCCCAGAGCTCCATTCGCATACATGGATGAATTAAATGTCTCCCTTCCCTCACAGTCCAGCATGGTAAAAGAGTCTGCATGTTAGACATGCAAACCAACCAAAAACCTCCACATGCATTAAGGGTCCTTGGTACATGCATACCAGCCAGAGTAGAGTAGTTAAGATGCACCTTGGTCTGTGTCCAGAGGAGATGCGCCTTGTATATTGGGATGGAGGGAGTAAAAGGCAGCATGTAGATCATAAATGTTACAACGGAGACGGCCATGACTCCCATACGGGCTCAAACCCAGGTGCTGGCAAATGTGAGTACACAGCCCACACAGGTTTGAACCCAGGCCTTAGCAAATGTGGGTACCTCCATGAGAATTCTAGCTAACTTGTTCCTAGCCAGCCAGCGTAAATAGCCAGCTTGGAGACATCTTTCCCAGTGGCAAAGTTCCTCTTTACAAATTATTAAATTATAAAGTATTCAACTAAGATAAATCTCTAAGTTGCAGCCTTAGGATCACCCTGGAGCAACCGGGGAAGCATATGTCTTCTACTACTAAGGTGGTGATGCAGTACATAAATAACAGGCAACACATGGAATAAGAGTAAGGCAAGTAGGTGATTTTCAAGCACCTAAATAACTCACTTTCGTAGGCATTCATCATAGAAGCCATACACCTGTGTGATCTGCAATAATTGAAGGGTTCTTGAATGAAATGCAGAATTGGAATGAAATTTACAATAAAGAACATGCATTATTCTATATGCATACAAAGAGATAATACCTTAAGAAAGTTAACACTGTAAAACCAAATAAGAAGGTTCGGATTTTAACTAATGAAAGAGAATTATTTCATGGGTATTGTACAATACCTGTCTACTCTCATGGTTTCCACGAAGAATAGTAATTCGTTGTGGGTACCGCACCTTAAGTGCAACCAAAAGCTGCACAATGGTACTACATCATGTCAACAAATAATGTCTAAGAAAAATAGCATTATTAACATGAATGTAAAAATACAGTCACCAACAGCTATTCTTACTTTCATAAATAATGCTAATTTTGGCGAGGCTAGAATTGCTACAAGTCTTTCAATCCATTTGCATCAGCAGGGTGCAATGGGGCACCAACCAATCGCAACCCAAACCCTTGCCGCAAGTTGTTAATGCTAAACTTCGGAGGAAATTTGCGGAGTGAAAGTTGGCACTAACTAAATCACCTACCACTCAAGTTCTGCTCTTGATCTTATTTCTAGATGATTAAACAATTGACAAAAAAAACACGCAATTTATATTCATGATAGTATAGAGGAATACAGAAAATCAAGCTAACAGAAATGTCTGGCAAAGAGAGAATTGGAAAAATATTGTGGACAGTAGAAAGGAAGTTAGGGTGAGAACAAGTCGCAAATGATAATTTTCTCACCAAAGAGAAGTATTTATATTCACTTATTCAGGAATAATATTATAAATATCCAAGTAGTATGTAATCAATAATGGTGAGTGTCCATCTTACAACATTGACTTGTATTTATGCATGCTACACATAAATCGCCCTGCTATTCAAGATAATATATGACTTGTATCTTTGACAGTAAAAAAAGGGATGACAGAATCCAACACAGTACCAGATGGAAACTAAACATGGAAAGTTGGGCTTCTATTACATTTAAGGAAGAAAAACAAATGCCACTATCAGGCTAGGTCTTACCGTTACAGTCTCAACAGAGTAATAACCACGATCCACATAATCTCCCATAAATAAATAGTTCGTGTCTGGACACTGGTAAACAACAAACATTGATCTGTCAGCTTTCAAAGAATGAAACGAACTCTGTCAAAAATAAAAGGACAAAACAAATATAAAGATTGGGTTGTGTAGGAATACCTTTCCACCAATCCGGAAAAGTTCTACAAGGTCATGGAATTGTCCATGAATGTCGCCACAAATTGTCACCGGGCTTTTAACTGGCTGTACATATATTATAAAAAGTTGAGTTAATTAAAAATCATATTCTGCTGGAAAATGCAACAGGATAGTTAAATGTACACGGAATAAAACATGCACGCTTTGGCCATGGCCACACACAGATAAAGTTCTATTTGGTGCAGGCTTCACAGCAGAAGCTAATAGTTAAACAAATGGAATAGAATAAGTATATAACACACCAAAACACCCTTTTAGTTGTAGCTATATACACAGCGATCATAAGGGACAACATCAAAATAAGAAAGAAACATATGTACTGTTCTGCTAGGCTCCAGTGCAGCACAAGTGTACACAAATCATCGGCTTGAAAATTCATGTACTAATTTGGGATTACCTACTCTATAGTGAGGCAACACATATTTCCCGTCTCGTTTGTCACTCAATCACTGTGCATGCCCACCAGCATATAGAGTGCTGACTGTGTATTCCACGGGTGGAAGATACAGGTGCCCTTAAGGGGGTGTTTGGATACCCCATGCTAAAGTTTAGCACATGTCACATCGGATGTTTGGATGCTAATTAGGATTATTAAACATAGTCTAATTACAAACCTAATTGCACAGATGGAGTCTAATTCGCAAGACGAATCTATTAAGCCTAATTAGTCCATGATTTGACAATGTAGTGCTACAGTAACCATTTGCTAATGATGGATTAATTAGGCTTAATAGATTCGTCTCGCGAAATAGCATAGGGGTTCTGCAATTAGTTTTATAATTAGATCATGTTTAGTTCTCCTAATTAGCATCCGAACATCCGATGTGACACTGCTAAAGTTTAGCACCTAGTATCCAAACACCCCCTTAATACATCAAACTCCAAAAAGGTTAACTTCTTGCATGGATGGCCAAGAAAACAGCACAAATGCTTCAATTTGCCCTCTCCATATCAAGTTCGTTTCCTTTACACATAAAAACTGAAAAAACATGCCAATTAAAAAATAGAATAAATCTAAGGATGATGCTACTACGTAGAGCATACGTTCATCATTTTCTCCAACCAACCTTAGGCCCCAAAAACATGGATATCATCATATCAGCAGTAAATTGCTCAACATAGTAGCAGTAATAACAAAAAGACAAGCTGAGTAATTGTGAGAGCTCAGCCATACCTGAACATTGCTTTCATCCATCAATATCTCCTTGGCCTTCTCACACAATGCTCTAACCTGTCAGTGCTCTAGTAAGTAAAGAATAGCAAATTTCCCAATTCCAAGAACAATACTCCCTCCGTTCCAAATTGTAGGTCGTTTTGGCTTTTCTAGGTGCATATATGTTTGTATGCATCTAGACATACGCTACATTTAGGTGCATATAAACATATATGAACCTAGAAAAAGCCAAAACGACCTACACATCAGAACAGAGGGAGTACTACCTTACAGACACCAAACGCTCGATCACACCATGCCAAAGTAAAAAAAAAAACACACAGAGAGAGGGAGAGACACACACATTCAGCCCTCCACCGTGGCATAACAAGAGTACCGCCGGAACGAGATAGGCAAATGCAGCGCTGAACATAAAGCAGTAAGAATGTCGATTCAATGACAGGTACAACCAGCATAAATCCAGGTGGAGTAGCATCGAAACACACAGGAACAACAGATTCGACATCTAACGCTTGAGCTGCTACAGCATATTCCGATCCAGCCATCATGGGAGCTCATCAAGCTGCACTATTTATCCCCTCCTCAGTGCAATACTCGATTCCACAGCAGCGCACGAGATCCACAACCGCCGGATGAACCCGAACCACCCAAAAGCTGCCATCTTTGCCCGAAATGATCTAACCCTAGAGAAACTCCGGCGCCAGGACCACCCACCCTAAACCTCCTCGATCCCGCCACGAATCCCCCGTGGAGACGAATCAGATGCAACCACATGGAACGGGATTTGGGGGGCCAGGCCTCACCTCCGTCTCCGGGAGCGGGCGGCACTCCATGAGCTGCTCGATCTGCGCGTCCAGGCCGCCGCATCCCCCGCCGCCACGCGAACCCGCGGAATCCTCCATCCGTTCTCCGGCGAAAGCGCCCTGATCTACCTTACTCTAGCTGGCGCTCGTCGCCGGCGAAAGCGCGCGGGGGGGGGGAGGTGTATGGAGCTCGTGGGTAGGGGGGCGGAGGGAGAGAGGAGGAGAGGAGAAGGAACGGAACGGAGATGTGTGTATGGAGAGAAGCGGGCGGGAGGGCGCGGGCCCCGCTAGCTGTGGGGTCCAGGTGTCAGTGACATCCGTGATGTATACAGGACCCACTGTCTGTGACACGAAGAGGAAGATACGTGGGGCCGGGTGGATGGCTGGTGGTCAGAACGGAACGGGAGGGACGGCCTTGGGTGGTGGAGAGTGGAGAAGGCAACGGGATGGAGACGGACAGCCGCGCAAACAAGTGTGGGCCATCCACGTCAGAAACACTGTAGCACCATATTATCAAATCATGGACTAATTATGCTTAATAGATTCGTCTCACGTAGGGGTTCTGCAATTAGTTTTATAATTAGTGGTTCTCCTAATTAGCATTCGAACATCCGATATGACAGGCTAAACTTTAGCCCCTGGTATCCAAACACCCTCTTAGGTTTTCTATAAATACATGACAAATGTCCTAAATTACTATTCATTTTAACTTTTACATAATATATTTTAACTTTTCTAGATGCATAACATATTTATTATGTATTAAAAAAGTCAAAACAAACAGCGATATAGGACGGAGGGAGTACATTCTACATCAGCTCATACAGCTTCGTGTGTCAATGCACATGGAAACCTTCTCCGATGCTCCGGGTGTAGCAAGTCATCAAGCTCTATATATCTCTTGTCGCAAACCAATGAATTATGTATCATGCGCTCATCAATCTCTATAAACTTCTCACACATTGATAAAACTGTGTAATGCCCTTGGAGTTTGGAACTAGATGTAATCACCACCATGGAACTACCGGCTCCTCCAAAAAAAAAAAGCAACCTCGCCAAGTTTTCACAATGAGAGATAACCGACAAGTCATCGTAGCTTTGTTGTGCTTATAGGTTTTATCCATAGGCAACGTATTTGTCGATAGCGTTCTGCATATGGGGCGCGCTTGGTTGGTTTGCTAGCTTTGCCTTGCCTCGCCTGACTCGGCAAGGCAAACCTTGCCAGCGTCGGAGAGAAGTTTTCACTCGCCTAGGCTGGTAAAGGAAATGCTTGACAGCACGAGCGCCGAGATAGCAGGCAAAAGAATCAAATACTATTTTTCTTGCCTCGCCTAGCAAAGCAAGCATCGGCAAGACATCCAAGCACGCCAAGTTCCTGTGATTGTCTTGTAACCTTTCTACTGTATTATCTTCGAATTTTGAATGAATAAGTGCCAAAGCCAGCTAGACATGTGCTGCAAGCTTTCTTCCTAATTATGTATATTTCAAGATCCGTAAATATCTTATTTTTAAAAAATATAAATGTATATAGTACTCTCTCCTGTCGGAAATACATGAAATTTTGACATGCAGGTTTTGTCTACGGGAGTTCAAGCCTGCAAATAATCGGGGTGCGTGAGCCGTGTGGGCTGATTAGTGGGCCGTGTGGGCTGATTATTTCCCATCCCCGGCCTTCAAACCATGAGTCCGAGTTTTCATGATCCATATAGTATACTCCTACATGTTTGGCTTAATAATATGTTGGATTTGGGTTAGCACGATTTTTCGTTCTCCTTTCGGAATTGTTCCACTCAGAAAAAATTATTTTTCGCTGATACAGTTCAATTATTTTGGTGACTTTTTAAAATGTCCCACGATACTTTAGCTATTTTTTATTGTTCCATTCTATATTTAATTCTGTATTCATGAAAAATTTATTGTTTCAGGTGTGTAGATATTTGTCCTAATTTGTCAGCAAAAATATACTGAAACAACATTCATGCAATTTTTTATCGTTGTAATTTGTATTGTGCGTCCGAGGAGACAACTAATTTGGCAAGTGAAGAGTTTTTTTTTCCTAGAAGAAACTTACATTTGAGAATGTTTGCTTGCATGCATGGTTGTCTTACATAATTATACTCTACGCCGTGATCATGGATCATGAGCGTTTACACAAGATTTTCGTTGCCCAACAATGAAGTCCAAAAGCAAACGAACAAAAGCTGCAACCTCTTCCACTTGTCAACACATCCTGGCATCTTGCTAAAAAAAATAGACAAAGGCAAGCCAAGCTTTGACATGGTACCCTTCTGTGTTACACCATCAATAGGTAGGGGGAAAAGCGCCACCTTTTTCGTATATTGGTGGAATCATGCAGGCTTTTTCAGACCTCTAGTTAAGTTGCAGCATTCATAACATTAGGTACTAAGGAAATAGAGCAAATTATTAGTCAAGTTATCATCGTCCCTACAGTAGTGTACATGGAACTGGAACTAATATTCCCTCCATTTAAAAATAACGTGTAGTTTGACCTAATTAATAGGATCTCAAACTACTTTCACCCTTAATTTCTCTTTATAATACCCCAATTTTAAATATGGCCTAGTCCTACTCGCACGCTGAGTAAAACACGCACTCGCACCAACTACACTTATGTTTTCATCCTCACTTCGCGTAAAAGGGTTCACTCGGAGGTTGGAATGCATTTGACACTTGAGTTTATATGTTGGTGAACTCCACCCTCAATTAGCAAGGTGGGAGTGAAAGGGCCTCTAGCCTAGTGGTTAGAGCACCGAGTAGCACCTAGTAGGTCCGGATTCGACTCCCCGTGGCAGTGAATTATATAGGTCTGAAATAAAAAAAATAGGTAAGGGCTTCCCTACTTACTAGGACTATCCTTCCCACAGATGCCATGCTATTCGGATGGACTACCAGTAGGCTCAATTTCAACCTTAATTGAACCGGGATGTCACATGCACCACCCCTAAAGAACTCGACGTCCTCATCGGCAACATACCTACACATCTAATGATGGCACATATGTCATGTCGTGTGACCAAACAGGACCCACACGTGCCATATGTCCGCGCCCTTAGCACGCACGCGCCCGTGTAACTGCTAGGGTCGACTATTACCAATTGTAATGCCCCAGTCCGAAATATGGCTTAGTCCTAATACTAATTGCAATGCCCTATAGCTTAGTCCTACTCGCACCCTAAGTAAAACTCGCACTCGCACCAACCTCACTTGCGTTTTCATCCTTGCTTCGCGTAAAAGGGTTAACCCAGGGGTTGAAATGCATTTGACACTTGGGTTTATATGTTGGTGAACTTCACCCTAAACTAGCAAGGCGGGACTATTCTTCCCACACATGCCAGGCCACTCACATGAGTCACTAGCGGGTTCAATTCCATCCTTAACTGGGTCAGGATGTCACACTCTTATAGTAATACAACATTTGTAATAGCAAAATGTACTTTCAAACGTAAATCCAATGATATCATTTTCAAAGAATAAAATTTAAATCATAATGTAACTAGTAGGTTCCTTGTTGTCCACCCAGGTTCATGTCCCCGACTCGACATGGGTGCGTACATTTTCATGAATTTATTTCAAGAATTAATTGCCGCTATTCTTTCGGTGGTAGTCGATGTGTCTATCGCAGTGAGGTGACAATAGTTAATTCGTCAATCTCAGGATCTGCAGGCTTATTTTTGGAGATGCTCAGCCTGTGAGGTGCCAATGTAAATGCTGGCATTCGAACCAAATGTTGGCAAATTAACTTTCAGCTCTCATGTGTTTCAGCAGATAAGGAGAGAGAAAGAGGTTCAATATCCAATTTTAGCGTATCTCAGAAGTCAAAAAGGATATACCCAAGGCATTTCAATTTTCAACATAACTGACGTGATGAGAAAAAAAAATGGTGAAGTCCTAAAAAATCCGCTTTCTCCACTGGGTGGCAACAACGTGGCCACCTGTTGACCATCATCTCGAGAGGGGAGCCTTGGCCCTGGGCATTGTGACTTGTGAGGCGTGGCGTGCGGCTTGGTCGAGTAGAGGGAAGGGAAGGGAAGGAATTAGTTCGAGCTGAACATTACGCATTGGATGGAACAGAGCAACCTTTGAAGTGGTAAAAATCGAGACCAGAAAAGGAAATGGGATTAAAAAGCCAAATTAATGTCATGCTGAATCAAGGACCATACTCTTTTTGCGTGCTAATTTGAGGAAAGCAACATGGTTACATGAAAAGGGATGAATTGGCGAAGTCATGTCCAGCGGGGAACGATCGATTTTGTCGTACATCTTCAGCATTTTTAGTCCCTATGATCCTTGCCAGATCAGGAAATTGGATAACTTTTTTTTTTGTTTTCCGCACTCAAACCAGATCAGGATGCAATGCTTGTACGTGGACAACACACTTTTGCTAGCTGTTGCGTGACGCAGCCATGCAAGGCGCATCATTGCTTGAATGGCCCGTTTTGTTAAGGTGTCCGGTGTCCCACTAAAGTTATGCAATTCATGCAAGGAACTAGCAACTTTTAATCATTTGTTTTGCTTTCCTATCCTGTTGGATTCAAACATTTCCCATTCAAGCGGAGAGGCACCACGAACATTTCCAAGAACTTACTGCCTTGCCGGTTTATATTTTGCCGAAAAGAAAAGAAAAGATTTTGACGCAAGTAATAAGCACGGTGCAAATGCAAAAAATGTAGTACACGTCCTGGTACGTATGCTTAAAAGAATGACATGGGTCTTCGGCAACGAGATGTCAAAATTACGAAATGTTATAGTGCTTAATAGATTGATCTCATCAAACATTTCCTGATGCCTCTCTCTCTCTCTTTTTTTTTTGCCGGTGCTTACACATGAGTTATGCCAAGTCGTCTATGGTAAGGCTAGATAATTGATGGTCTACAGACTTGGTCAATAGCTAGGTTGTCTTTTGGTCTCACCCCTAATCTTACACCTCTTACACCACAATAAAGTTCTCATCAATGATTCTTCGGCGTCTCCGATGATCTAGCTTAGAGCTAGCTCAATCAATTTTTTGCTAGTTGAACAGTGCAATAAGTATAAGACTAGCGTGGAGCGAAGAACTAGTCTCGCTTACTTTGCGATACAATTCTCTCTCACAACACGATCTTTAAAACTGCTTTGTATACAGGACCAGATCAGCTATGAGCTATCAACTAACTTATACCATCTCACCATTGGAGATGGTCTTGTGGAATCCTATAAGCACCTAAATTTGATAAAGACGACTACATTCATGACTCCGAACTAATGAAAATGGGCTATATAAATCAATCGTTGCTGTAGTGGGATGATTTCAAAATGGAATTTAAAGTGATGACTTGTATGAAAATTTCACAAAATAAAGAATCCATTGTAATGCTGTCTAGCAAAGAATTAGATATTCATGTCCAAACCGCGTTCCCCTTGACGACATAATTTTCGTACTTCTGCTGGTGAAAATTCTTACATACTCCCTCCGTCCCAAATTATTATTTGTTTTAGTTTTTCTAGGTACATTACTTTTGCTATGTATCTAGATATAAGTATATATCTAGGTGCATTAGGATCATGCCCGTGCGTTGCTATGGGCAACAAAACATTTATATTGTGGTGCAATAAGGATTCAGTAAAACAATAATAATATGAAGATAATCATAAATATTAAATAAATATTTAATCTAAAAAGCATTCAGCAAAACGTGAAAATAAATTGAAAAAAATAAGTATTTAGTTCAGGAACGTAAGTTAGGTACGTAACTGTTTTACGTTGGCAGGAATATATCTTCAATACCCATTCGCTTCGTGCGCCAAACGACGATGAAGAAGTTCCGCGGCATTATCCTCCCATCATGTACATAAGTTGAGTTTTTATGTAAATATCATGTCAAGTCTGATTAGCTTTACATAGGACCTCCCGCCCATCTTGTACATAAGACCTCCACCTCTAAAAAATTGATGGCGTTCGACTTGAACAATTTCACGACACCTTTTTAGTAATGTTTCCTTCTGTTGGATAGCCATTTGAGCATATTAGTCCCTATCCCGGTGCCTCCTCCGTTCTCTGAGATCTACTGATAGTAGATGTGCATTGGATGTGGGTGGTCCTCAAAAATTGCTATTCGTGGCATCACCTAAAATGAAAACAATACATTAAAATTCTAAAAATTCCAAAATTTATTGTTAAATCAGCCTTAAACTCATTAAAATTATGAGAAATAATCTTATTCGTAATGTGAAAATATCATTTTTTTTCTAAATGAGCAACAAACTTAATTGCAATTAGGGCTGGATGCAGAGATAGAAACTCGCGAGCTGGCTCAGTTCGTTCGTATCTCGGCTTAGCTCGGTGGATGTTTTAATGAACCGAGCAGCTATTTTTGTTCGTTTTGGTAATGAGCTAGTTCAAGCTAGTTCGCAAGCCGCTCACGAGTCAGACGAGCTAGAAGGCTAAAGGCTCAACATAGGGAGCCGAGCTGTTGAAGCTGAGCTAGCCGAAGTGCTCCATGCAAGTTTAGTACTTTATAATTACTATTTTTTTACATTTTATATATGTTGATATGGTAATTTCAAATTAACATCTCACTCGCGAGCCTAACAAGCTGGCTTGAGCTACTAACGAGCCGAGCCGAGGCAACCATTTTGCTCATTTGGTAATGGCTCGTTAGTCTAACGAGCTGAGCCGAGACAGGCCTAATTGCAATAACTTAATAAAAAGATGGTCGGAAATGAAAATGAACACGGATTCACTTGGTATCCATACCGAACCAATTCGCACGTAAACGTGTCGATAACAATCGAGATAAAAAAAAGCAAATTGAAAACACCGACCGATATAACCAAGAAACATAACCTAGTTACCCAACTAACCCAGTATATGATAAAATATATAGATATAAGTAACTCTAAGTCATGGCAATACATATGTATAGACCGAATATTCTATTTAAAAATTTAAACACTGGTAAAAAAATAGCAGAGACTTGTACACACACAAATAGCAAATTACTCAATCTTTTTTACCCACGTCAGAGAGCTGGCCGAACCGAAATACTAATTCATTCTAGTTAATTGTTAATTCAACTCTTTTCACGTCCACAAAGACCAAGGCCCGGTATGTAGGAGCTCCGCCCGTTAAAAGCACGATGCTCGTCTGACTGCCTCGCGCCGCTCGCACTCCAATCCATGCAACGCAGCTGCTCCAGCCTTGCTGAAGCTCTCCCCACCGCCCGCCCTGTAGCTACTGCAACCTCTTCCAGGCTCTCTTCACCGCCCCGCGCGCAGGGGGAGATCCAGGTGACGGCAGCGGCGGGGGAGATCTGGGCGACCGTGGATGGGGAGCTCCAAGCGGCGGAGCTCCAGGCGGCGTCGGGAGACTGAGCTCACAGGTTCGGAGTGGGCTTGAGCTCCGGGCGACAAGGTGAGGGGGAACCCAAGCTTAGGGTGGCGGGGGCGGGGGGGGGGGGGGAGCTCGAGCTTAGACGATCTTAATTTGTGTAACATTCCTGGTAATTAGCAAAGCAAATCAAGAGTAATCAAGTAATTTGACAAGTATATAATTTGTGTAGCATTCCTGGTAATTAGCAAAGCAAATCAAGAGTAATCAAGTAATTTGCCACTTGTCAAATTTTAAATGCACCTTAATTTTCTAAGTGTTGAAAACACCACAAAAAGGGCATAATGAAGTCAATAGGGGCAAAATAAGAATCCAAAGGTGAAAACAAGGAAATTTAGGAGGAAAGAGTAGAAAACACTCCAAAGTTCAAAATGTCAAACTCTAAAGACTTTTCAAATCACTAAGTGTTGAAAATGTCCTAAAAAGCACCTTTTGGGGGTAGGAGTTGAAAACCAATTTCTATATAAGAACTTAACTTTTGGCCAATATGAAAATTATAGAACTTTTAAAAACAAACAACTTTTGTTATTTGAGATTTTCCTGATTTTGAGTGGTAGGTTTTCAAATTTTGAATAAAAAATTAGCCAAATATTAGGGACAAATTCAAAACCAGCCAAGCTAGCGTTCCACCAAAATTCCGACCAGTTTATCTCAAAATCTTTTGAGAACTTCACCCATAGGCTTTTGTAGAAGTTAAAGTGTATGGTTTGGACTACAACTTTTATATTTGAAGTTTTTGAAGTTTGAATTTGAACTTTTGAGAGAAACAGTCCCAACCCCGCCACGCCACCGTGAATGCACGTGCACGCGATCGGGGGTGATCGCGCATGGCGTGTCGTGGCGCACCACGTCGCGCCGGCCCCTTAGCGCAGCGCCGTCGGCCATTCGCCGCCGACGATGGGATGGCACGTCCCCGAGCGCTATCCAAATCGCGCGCCCGCGCCATCCCCCTCCCGATCGGCTTATCTTCACCTGCCAATGCCCCAGCGCGTGCCGACGTCCTCCTACAGACGCTCGCCGCCACGTCGCCACCCACCGTTGGCCTCCGCCACCCAGTCAACGCTCGCCGGCGAAGTGAAAACACGCGCTCCCCTCTCCGCCACTCCGCGCGTGAGGCAAATTAGATTCTCCATGCGAGCGATCCTTCCCCGCCAATTCTTGCCACTCGCCCACGCGCGCTCACCGCCGTGGCCAACCGCCTTGCTGGCGCCTCTGCTCCGCCAGTCGCCGGCTAGCTCCTTCCCCACCCAATCACCGCCGAAGCTCCCCACGGCGTCCTTATCCTCTCCATACCCTTCTGCCGCTATAAAAGGGACTCCTCGCCCCTCGCCAACGCTGCCCTGCCATAGCCTCCATACCGAAGCGCCACCATAGCACCTCGCGTGGAGCCCTCCCCTCCGGGCATCCCCGCCGCCATCTAAGCCTTCCGGTGAACCACACATGCACCGCCTCAGCTCCCCGAGCAGCTTCCCGACCACCTCAGCCACTACTGGCGTCGGAGTAGAAGCCCCTCTGCCGCGCCCGAAGCTCCGACGCGGACAGCCACCGTCGGCCACCCTTTGCCCTCGACCTCCGTAGCGTGCCGACTCTCGATGAGCTCGCTGACCATGCTCATGCCCTTCTTTCACCCCCTCCCCGCTGGACTTCGCCGGAATCGCGCCGGCAAGCTGCTGGTGAAGCCCGAGGGGCACATTCCAAGCCCCTTTTCTTTCTAGGTCTAAGACATAAAATACCAAGACCTTTCTATGAAAGTTCAAAAGTTGCAAGGGCCTCTTTATAAAACACGTTTAATCTTTTTTGTTTTAAAATGAATAAAAGGGCTGAAACTTTGAAAACCTGTAGGAAATCGTAGAAACATGGTAAAAATGTTAAATCAATTTTGTTAGACTCCTGATGTACATGTCTGACTAGGAAAAATACTTTCTTCTGTAATATACATGTTTTATTTTGCTTAAATAAATACATGTGGTTTAATGTACTTTTTATGTTATAATAGTTTTCATGCTCAATAAATCTTGGGAAATTTACAGTATCCTCTATTTGTGGAGCCAGAATGATGATGAAACTCTAGTTAAAAATCATTCTTCATGTTCTGCAATTTAATACTGTTTGGTTTTTAATAAATTTTGTAAAATTCAAATGCATCCCAAATTTTTACAGTAGGTCACTAGTGTGATGATGAAGCTTCTGTAAAAATTTCAGAACCATATCGTATCAGACTCTTCCAGAAATAGTTATTGAAGTTTAATAGCTAGATAAATAGTTAATAACAAATGTTAATTAGGAAGGGTAAAATGGTAAAAGCTCTTTTGGGTTAGTTTAAAATTCAGAAACAGGATAACTTTCCAAAAGAATGTTGAGCAACCCCAAAATGACCCCCCACCTTTCTTGGTGAAGTCTAAGATGTTAAAACTTTATATGTGTACACAATCACCATCAAATCAAGCTCGAGTTTTAATTCGCAATGCACTTTACTTTACGGGAAATCAAAGTGTAGTTCTTGTCTAGCTGACTGTGGTCGATATGCAATTTATATTTCTACAATAAATCATGAAATGCAACCTGCACGTAAAAGCATGATATTGAACTCTTGCATATGCATCTCGTGTAGAAGCAAATCTTGCCGACGGTACCTACGAGCTACTTCCGGAAGTTGAGGAGGAGCCATCTGCAAAAGTGAACCGGATCGAGGTTGAGCAGGACCCCAGTTAAGCTTTAAACAACCTTTAGACTAACCTAGTATAGGAAAGGCAAGCTCCGAAGCATAACCCTGAGTTCTAAAGTTTATGCAATACTTCTGTTATTATGTTTGCGCATTAAGTTCCTAGGAGTTGCTTGAAAACTTAGTTGCATGATCCTAAGTACCTATGCTTTGAATACTAGCATGATAAGTCGAGTAGTTGCAATGTTAAATAGGGACACGGTAAAAGTCGAGTGATTTCCTGTCACTCGCGAGTTATAGGAGTTGCCTGTTTACTTATGTTGAAATCATAAAGTTGACGGGCAGGACCGGGTATGTGTTCTGGATTGGTGAATGCCCCGCCTGTATAGAGGAAAAATGTGCTATGGTCGAACCATGTCGGTGTTCGTGATCAAGTGTTCGAAAGTACTAAGCTCATACCTAGTATGGGATGGGGAAGCCTAGTACCTGATTGAACCGGCGTGGACCTTTTCCCCACTCTCTCTGGAATCGGGTTTCTCTGATGCATCATGTGGGTACAAGTGCAGCCTCAGTACGACGTTGTCCGGGACTGGTGGGGCCTTGTATCCAAGGGAAGTGGGCTCTGGACAAGCGTCGCGAATTGAGGGAAACCATTGATATATGTGAACCCGTCGTGGTACGCATATGTCGTCGATTTAAGTTCACCTTGCATGGTTAAGAAACTCGATTCAAATCGTCTGACTCTCACAGTTTGGAACTGCTTGATCACTATGCTACACTGAGTAAGAAGTGAAATAAGTATGATGATAAATACTAATGCTTGAATTAAATTGCTTGTTCACCATGCTTGCTTAGAATAAGTGCTTACTTAGAATGGATAATCAACTAGAATTCGCTGCTAAAATTTGAAAGTAAGGACCTACTTTAGATGCTTTTGACAAAACAAACCCCTCAGCTAAAAAAGCCTTGCATGTCTAGAGGTCGGTGGAGTAGCTACCACCTGACGGGTAAGCCTTGTTGAGTATTAGTATACTCAGCCTTGCTTGTGGCTCTGTTTTCAGGTAATGTTGATTTTAAGGAAATGGTAGCCAATTTGACTTGACCGACCCAACTCCCTCCGGGTTGGACGGTCGAGTGGAACCCATCCTCCATCGGCGTGGAACGTGGTGATTGATATTATGACAGGCTTCATCATGGTATTTTGTATCGACGTTAGACCTCTCGTTGTTTTCCGCTACTTCTGAACTTTGAACTCTAATTTTATGCTTTTGAACCTCCGAGTTGTAATAATTGAATTGGGACCTGTAATAATTATCTGGATTGTTGTAATACCCGGACTCGCCTTCGTGTGAGAATGCTTTGTTTCGATCTGAGACAAGTGGTTTTATCGGGTGAAATCCGACAGACTACCAGTTCGATTAAAGTGACCATTCGCATTGAGGCGAGGTGGAGTACACTTTAGCCAGGTTAACTTGGGTGGTTCTGCCACAGCTAGTCGCGGGGACCAGCTCCGCACTGAGTTCGCGCTCCTCTCCACCTCCTTCCTCGCCCACAACCTCGGCTCCGGCGACCTCTTCTTCACCAACATCGAGTTCGCCGAGTCGCAACACTCCTTCGACCAATTGGGCGTCAACTCGTTGCCCCACATCTGCCTCGAGCACGCTAGCCTCGGCGGATCCGAGCAGATGGACCAGTCCCACTTCTCCCGCCTCGACTCCATGGCCGAGTTCATCGAGTCCCGCATGGACCTCGAGGTCGGGCCCATCATCAGCCCGCCGCTCCTCTCCTGAAACCGGATCATCCTGTTCGCCATCCTCTTCCTCATCTCCATCCCCTTCACGAGGAACCAATGACGCTTAAGGTTTGAACATTCTACAATTATAAATTCGTAGGTCCAAAGATTATATATTGCCACCTATCATCAGAAAGTTTTGGGTTATAACTTGGTTAGATTTTTTGAGATATCATTGGTACTACTGCTCGCTAATGCTGAGCTAAGATATTCTTAACACTGCAATTCTGTTGTCGTAGTTCGTAACTCCGTATTGACTGAGTTAATGTTTGGATTGAAAAGCTATGACCTTATACTTTGATATCGAGAGAATTCTTTGAAATATTTTGAATGCTGAGCTGGGTCCTTCTCAACATTGTGGCTTACTATCTTGCTGTAGGATGTTCTCTTCTGTATATGTACTCCCTTTAAAATTACCAGGTTTACTTTGTTTTGTTAGGACAAGGCTTTGACCAATAGTTACTCCATCAATCCATAATTTTGTGACACCAACTTTCCTAACGGAATGAAATACCCCTTATTTTTTAAAATGGAGATAGTAGTTCACACCGTGTGTTTGTCATCTATGCTACTTAAATGCAGCAGCAGTAGTTATGGCTTCTATTAATGTCTCAACCTGCAAAGTAATTTGAAAATACTGCTTGTCTGCGGACCATAGTTTTTCAGTTTCTGAATGTTGGAGTGGAATTCTATGCCAAGGAGTTTTTACCAGTTAGCTGCCACTTGTCTGTACGCGTTATCTGCATGTAATACATGTGACACCATTATTTTGAACATTGGCTTATGAACACTTGCTAGGGGTGAGATTAATACACATGTTTAAGTATTAGATTTTATAAAGTGCCTATAAACTTGCTTGATTTAACTACAGTATAGTATTCATGATGTTTGATTTTTCATCTATTAAAATTCACTTAGACATTGTTTTGGCCCTGCTGTAAAAGTTGCTCATATCTTGGATTTCTTTTTGTATGCAGCTGATTATGATTATGATAATGATAGTAAGTTTAGGCCATCCCACCACTCCCTATAGTTTTATCAGTAGCATTAGCACTATTGTGAAAATTCAGGCATCTGTTATCTTGTTATGTAACAAGCATTATATATACATGGTATGCTTTAAATTGTGTATAGAAAACTCCAGGAAGTGAGCCACATGGCTGCCTTTTAAATTCCAAAGAAATACCATCGCATATGAGCTATGGATTGCAATCTCAATAAGTTAATATCTAATTCATCTTTGAAACTGTAGGAGTTTCCTTTCTTTATTAGGCAACTACAGAAGCATTCTTTTTCAAAAAGACTTATTCTACCTATATGTTTAGCACAGTTTCAATCTGCATGTCAATAGTCATGCGCTTAGCACATTATCTTCTAGAAATCTAGGTTAATGTGGCTGGCATCATCTGTGTATTGGAGTCCTTAACCAGTGTCACAATAATCTGTTAAAAATATCTGAGTTTTCGAATTGTTCTTATTCTGTCAATGTTCTGATGAAATTTATTTTTCAATGCAGCCTGGTCACTTCAGGGCAATTCTTCTTACATGCTGTCTTCTTTCCAGGTATGTTTATCACCTTTTATCTGTTCAGCAACTCTAGTTCTTATATACAAGTACTCATTCTACCTTTTATTTTAATTTTGATGCATTCCTATGGAGATGTATGGTGATATGTACACAACTAATAAGATGTCATCTGCTATCAAGGCCATGGCCGCCTTCCATACATGTGCAAACAATATCTTAATCTTTTTTTTGTTTATTTTGAAGCAATGAATATGTTTTCTTTTACACCAGATTGCTTCACTTACATAGATTAACTAATTTTAATATTGTTTCTTTGTGCTTTATGTACCAAAAGTTATCCAACCCCTTCTGAAGACCCTCTAAAGTTATAGGAATGCCGCCTTGCTGGGAAGTATCTTTTAAGATTGCTAAAGATGGGCTTGAGTCTAGCGACATTATCACCGAGAAGTTCCGCCCACGCCGTTGTTCTAGTGCTCGAGTGCACTGGCTCATGTCCTCCACGCTACCACACCAATGTAAGTATTAGCATACATCCTTCTATATTCATCTTAGTGCCAATTGAGCTACTTTCTAATGAGGTGCTTCATAAATCTTTTCAATGAAATGTTTATTGATCATGTTATCAATAATTACAGCATATATGTTTTTCATCCTAATATGACCATGTTTTTTTCAGCAGGAAAGGAAAACATGTGCCTATATGATTTGCCCAATGAGAAGAGGTGCCACCTGAGCTCCCAGAGCTAGGATTAGGCATCAACTCTGCACGAGATGGTATGCAAGAAAAAAGTTGGTTGCCCATGGTCACTGTACAGTGATGCTCGGTTACTTTACTTTCTGCTGCATTTTACTTTGGTGCTCGCAGGTTAACTTATCCTCTGGAATATGTATTGTAGTTTTATTTTCCTTTTTTACTACTTCCAATCTGATTTAATCTATGAAGTTCACTCTTCATAGATAGCTTTCCTACAGACATCTAATGCTTAATCTGTAGATTGTTGGACCCAATTTAATACATTTGTGATATCTTGTGCATGTTGCTTCCATTGCCTAATCTGATTGGACTAAAAAATGTGTGAAAGACCAACTTGCTTTTTTCATATCTTGAATTTCTTTTGTATGCAGCTGCTTATGATTATGGTAGCAAGTTTAGGTCATCCCACCACTCCCTATAGTTTTGTCAGTGGCATTAGCACTATTGTGAAAATACAGGCATCTGTTACCTTCTTATGGTAACAAGCAGTATAGGTACTTGGGATGTTTGTTTGCAAAAATTGTGTATAGAATACTCCAGGAAGTGGGCCACATGGCTGCCTTTTAAATTCCAAAGAATTATCATCACATATGAACTATGGGTTGCAATCCCAATAAGTTAATGTCTAAATCATCTTTGAAACTGTAGAAATTACCTTTATTAGGCAACTACAAAAGCATTTTTTTTTTCAAAAAGACTTATTGTACCTATATGCTTAGGCTTAGCACAGTTTCCATCTGTATGTCAACAGTCATGTGATATGCACATTATCTTCTAGAAACCTAGGTTAATGTGGCTGGCACCATCTGTGTATTGGAGTCCTTAACCAGTGTCATAATAATCTGTTAAATATATTTTGAGTTTTTGAATTTTCTTATACTGTCAATGTTCTGATAAAATTTATTTTTCAATGCAGCCTGGTCACTTCAGGGCAATTCTTCTGAAATGGTATCTTCTTTCCTGGTATGTTTATCACCTGTTATCTATTCAACAACTCTAGTTCTTATATAGATGTACTCATTCTACCTTTTATCTTAATTTTTATGTATTCTATGGAGATGTATGGTGATATGTACATAGCTAATACATGTGCTAACGATATCTCAGTTTTTTTATGTTTATTTTGAAGCATTCTTTACATTAGTTTGCTTAACTAATTTTAATCTTTTTTCTTTGTGCTTCATGAAAATTTGAAGGGATGGAATATACCTAAAGATTTAGCCCTGGATAGGATGCTTGGAAAATAGCTATTTATATGCCCGAACCCTAATTTGTGGCTCTTGTTGGATTTCAACTCTAGCCTACCCAACTTGCTTGGGAATGAAAGGCTATGTTGTTGTTTTTGTTCTTTGTGCTTCATGTACCAAAAAGTTATTCAACCCCTGCTGAAGATCCTCTACAACATTTGATTGCCATAGCTCAATGGGTTGTCATCTTCTTGTATCATACGTGCTTATTTGCTTAGGTAGACTAAGGCTCATTAGTTGTGTTTCAGGTCTGTAGGTAGACTATGACTCTTGACAATTCTCAGAAGGGCTAGTGAACAAGTTCCTCTCCTTGCAGAACTCAAGCCTAGTGGCAAACACGTCATGGGAGAAGGTAAATGCTTAATGCTACAAAGGTTTATAGGTTTTGAGCTCTTGTTAAATCCACTTTAAGACACTATATGGAAGAAGTAAGTGCTAAGTTTAGATTATGCGATCATGCAGGAAGAACAACACATCAGATGCAATGGTCGTACCATGTGGGTGAATTGGAGACGACGGCCGCATACAAGCGATATCAGTCTTGCCACGGTGGGGACGAACAATGGATCGACTACGAAACCCTTCTCCTTGCCACGGGCAGTGAAGCAATGGATGATGGCCGCGGTGGTTCGATGGATGATGGCTGCGGTGAAGCGCCCTCTTCTTGCCGCGGTGGAGCGATGGATGATGGATGCCGATCTGCGCAGAGAAGCAATTGAGGAGCGGCGGCGATGTTGGGAATGCGATACGCTATTTCAGCGGAAAAGAAATAGCGACGTGAGTTGGGTAATTCCCGAGGGTTGATCCAAGGGGGCGATCTGGGGAGGCGTCGTCTGCGTGGATGGGAGCGACACAGATTGTGATTTTTTCGATGTAGGAGCGGAGGGACGGCAGAGGAAAATCGGACGGAAGGAGATGGATCGGTGGCAGATCGATTGGGCCGAAGATCATTGCACGACGATTTTCTTCCTTTTAGTTTTGCCATAGAGATATGTAAAGCTTGGAAAAGTCAAAACGAATATTTATTTAGCAACGGGGAGTATCCTCAAAACTCCAATTTTTTTTTTTTGCGAGTATATCAAAACCTCGGTCTTCTTCTAGTAAGCTTTAAAAACAAACCGCGTTGTCATCCACAAACACACAACCGTAACAGAAGAAGATTGTTTCTTTTTTCCTTTAAGAACGAAAAATAAACAAGAAAAGATGCTCGAAGTGTTGAACACGGCTCGAGTCAGACGCGCAAAATTCAAAGGCAAACCCCAGAGGGAGTGTGAGACAGGGAGGCGGACGGCGACCGGTGTCTGGTGAGACCTGAGAGAGGCTGACTACGCAAGTCCACACCTGTCTACTGCCCGCAATTAATCAAATGGAAACCCGCTCGCTTTCCGCCCTCATTTCCCTGATCCCACCGGGGTTTTGCCCAAACAAACCAACAGCCCCTCCTCCCTCGCTGCTCCTCCACCTCTCCCCCTCCCCGGCGACCGACCGCCCGACGGACCCGCGGCTGCGGCGAGGGACCCCAGCGTTGATTCATCCCCGCTCGATCCGGCGATGGACGGCGCGTCCAGGCCGCCCCCGCCGCCCGGCGCAGGGGTCCGGGTCCGCGCCCCGCTGGTGAGCTCCCCGCCGCTTCCGTTTTCCTCTTGGTCGTCGCTCGGAGGCGCGGTTTTCAGGTTGGGTTAGGAGGGGGTGTTGGGGGCAAAGGCGCCGCCTTTGGTGCGAAAGCTTCGATCTTTCGGCTCGGGGATGGGGGTTTTCGGTGTACGGGATTGGAGGTTTTGGTGGATCCCGTCGCGGTTGGGGGTGTCTGGATCTGAGTGCTTGGCTACTTGGCGGCGGGGGCTCTGGTTCGATTAGTTTGAGGTGGCGTTTTTGCACTGCAGGGCTACGGGGAATCGGTAGGAACGAACCGCAGGACCGGGGAGATGGTCTATCTACTCTAGCTATGTCTGAATCCTACCACGCAATCCGTCGGTACCGGTATCGCTTGAATGGTTTTAGTTTCTGGATGGTGCTGATTCCTGTGAAGTAGGAAAGCACTTCTGTACAGGACTTGCTTATTGTTCAATGTGTAGATTGCAATTCAGTGCAAATTGCATGACCTTGTGTTCTGCTCAATGTTTACCTAAACGCTAAATGGTAGTCGTTCGGTCACCCCTTGAGTGGCGAGTAGGATGTGTACACGTTGTGTACACGGGCTATACATTTTGTAAGATTGCAATAAAATTCATAGTTATGCAAATGAAAATTAGAAATTTTGATATTTCATCATCCAAATATAAAAAGTTACAAAGCTTAAAAGTCAAATTGACTAAAGATCTAATCATAGGTTGGGTGTTACTAGTTGTAGTTCATACTTTCCTATCACCTAAACGTTGTTTAAAACGGTCTACTCACCGTGTAAAACTGTGTAATCACCGTTTCGTGTATACTGTTTAGGCCATGTAGGACCGTTTTTTACCGTGTAAACAGTCGAACTGTGTAATCACCATTTAGGCCCTAAACTGCATGGTAGGCCTTCGAGTAACGTTTACACGGCGTGTAAACGGCCTACACGGCCGTGTAGGCGAACACTGGTTCTGCTGTAACATTGCATAATCTGCTCCTAATATATGGACAGGGATTTCTTCTGCATATATCTGGCACAAGTTTTGAGGCATTCATTATTTTCTGAACATGCCTCAATTTATCTGCTTGGATTTGGTTAATTCGAAGGTGTTAGTATCACACAAACAAAGCATTATTTTCTGAACATGCCACAAATTATCTGCTTGTATTTGGTTAATTCGAAGGTGTTACTATCACACAAACACAGCATTGTAGTCAGACTTGTGTGTGGCTTGGTTGCAACTAGACTGAATAGAAGTTACATGACGGTTTTGGCCAAACTGATGAAACCATAGATAGTTAACATTTCCTGTACCACTTCATGAATAAGTGCAATGGTAGTTGAGTTGATGGATGTCTTGAACCAATTTTCATACTCTTGCAGTCTGCCTGGCCTGCCTTGAATATTGGTTCAACTTTTTTTCAAACCAATTACATACTATTTCGTTTCCGAAGAATTGAAGAACTGAGCTAGTCCGAGCTTGGGGCATTGGTTCAGACTCTATAGTCTATGATAAGAACTTGAACATGTATTATAGTTCATGGTTTCTTTTCTGAATTTGGTTCCATGAGTTTTAATGTCCTTGAATTGAGAGACTTGATTCATGAAATTTCGATAAATCTCTTTTAAAGTAATGCTTCGAATAGTCACAGTGTTGAACTCTGTCAACTCAACTTGAGGACAGGATAGGCCTCTTGTTAATGATTCTATTGTCTTCTGCATGCCAAGTATCTCTTACTTTACTGACGGATTGATTCCCAAACCTAAATTGATATATTTGAATTTGACATTTAATTTATAGGAAGGGCAGTTTAGAGAAATTTTGTACAATAGAAACATCTTAAAATCACAATTCATCCTGGTGAGCTGATTATTCATGGCAGTTTTTATTTGAGAGATGTGAACAAAAAGAACTTCTAGGTATAAAGAATGGGAGCTATCTATGGTGCTATATTATATCTGATGCTTCATTTCTAGCATTTGGATTCTATTGCTTATCTCCTTCGTTTATATCATGAGTTGGAACTCTAAAATTTTAATATTTTTTTGGCTTTATTTATTTATTTATCATTTACCATATCGTGCTTTTCTGCCAATACATCTAAACATTTTTTCCCCATTGGCTGCCAGGTGGAGTCTGTCTCCTGCTACTGCAGATTGGATACAGGCCTTAAAACTGTTGTTGATGCTAGAAAGTTTGTTCCTGGTGCAAAGATGTGCATGCAACCCGAGGTCAAACAAACCAAGCGCAAGTCAAGGGGCTCAAGAAAGGAAAGGTGCAGAACACAAGCACCACTTTTACCTGGCCTTCCTGATGATCTTGCTATTGCCTGCCTTATACGGGTTCCTCGAGTTGAACACCCCAATCTCAGGATGGTTTGCAAAAGATGGAACCGCCTTTTGTCTGGGAATTACTTCTACTCCTTGCGTAAGAAAATTGGAGTGGCAGAAGAATGGGTTTACGTCTTTAAAAGGGACCGTGAAGGGAAGATATCCTGGCATGCCTTTGATCCACTACACCAGCTATGGAAGTCACTCCCACCAGTTCCATCAGAATATTCAGAAGCATTGGGCTTTGGCTGTGCCGTTCTGAGTGGTTGCTATCTGTACTTATTTGGTGGGAAAGATCCTTTGAGGGGCTCTATGAGGCGTGTTGTATTCTATAATGCTCGGACAAACAAATGGCACCGAGCTCCAGATATGCTAAGGAAACGTCACTTTTTTGGTTCTTGTGTAATAAACAATTGTCTCTATGTTGCTGGTGGGGAGTGTGAAGGAATACAGAGGACACTGCAGTCTGCAGAAGTTTATGATCCAAATAGGAACAGATGGGCCTGCATTACTGAAATGAACAATGGGATGGTGCCTTTCATTGGAGTTGTATATGATGGCAAGTGGTTCCTAAAGGGGCTTGATTCCCATCGCCAAGTGACCAGTGAAGTCTACTTACCGTCATCCAATGCCTGGTCAACAATCGATGATGAGATGGTCACAGGGTGGCGGAACCCGAGCATTTCCTTCAATGGCCGGCTCTATTCAGTTGATTGTCGGGATGGCTGCAAGCTTAGAGTTTACGATGACAGCACAGGAACATGGACAAGATTCATGGACAGCAAGCATCATTTGGGTAGTTCACGTGCCTTTGAAGCTGCAGCTTTGGTGTCACTAAATGGGAAACTTTGCATTATCCGTAACAACATGAGCATAACTCTTGTTGATGTCTCAGACCCAACAATGAGTGTCGAGACGGATAGTGCACGAATGTGGGAGACTGTTGCTCGGAAGGGCCAGCATAGGTCATTTGTGGCAAACTTGTGGTCTACCATTGCAGGGCGGAACTTGAAGAGTCATATTATCCATTGTCAGGTGCTGCAAGTTTAAGGGCAGTTTAAGGCATGACCAGACGTTTTAAGCAGGAGCAGGATCAGATCAGTGGAAGAACCCTCCATTAAGAGGTAGTTCAATTCCATAGCAGAGTTAAAGGAAAAGCTCGCTGCAGCCCAAGCAATTTTGTTCATTTGAGAACTGAGAATTTCAGTTACATTCGGCAGCATTGGAAGACAATTGTGGGAGAAGGGTTTAGTTAAAAACCAGAAAGGGAGAAGAAACTTCCCTAGTGTAATGGCAATCTATTTGGTGGCAGACTGGGAATATTAATTGGTGCACATATCGTTCTATAAGTTAGGGTCTCCATCATAATATCTTGTATCGGGTAACATCCTGTATCTTACCGTGTAATGTTGATATATGTTGTAGGGGCAGGCTAGCTAGACTCTAGGATTAGAAAAACAGTCAGGATAATCCCTACTATGCTTCAAGTTTTACTTGCAATGCCTGTCATGCCTGATATTTCGTATCTAATCTATGTGGATGCTGGATGGATTTGTTGTTTTAGGCATGCTATTTCGAGTTATGCATTTGATATCTTTGAAAGGACGTACATGGTATCTTCAGGATCATATAGTTCATACATCGGATTAGCATTTTGTGTGGGATTTCTTTTGACAGGATTGAAGAATTTGACATGTTATCATGATCAACCTTTTCTGTTGTAATTTTGTAGGTAGCTTTGTTCAAAGCATTAGTGTGAAAGGTGTATTAGTGTGCGAGGTTTATGGAACACAGCTTTGCAGTTTGGATGCCTTCAGATCACAAATGGCATGATCAATTATCATTTCTCTCCGGTTCATAATGTTGCAAATTTGCTCAAAGGAAGTAAAATTTGAATATTATGTATGCTTGATCTGCATGCAATGCTTCTGAAAAGTTTTATGAACCTGAGATCGCACGCATATCATATCCATCAGTTACCCAGAAAAGAAGGGGTCCGGCGCCGCGTGGAGGGGTGGTGAGGGGCCAGGGCCCAGGGGTGGGCTGGGCTGCGCGGCGCGCGGCCGGAGCTATCACCGGTGAAGGGAGCTGTGAGCGGTAGCGAGTGAAAAATCCGGCGTGAAAATTTGGCCGCCTGCCGGTGTCAATTGCTTTCGTGCTATTTCGCCATCCCCAGCGCCACATATAGGGGAGTATCCGTACCCGTTGGCAGAGATGGCCCGACATATAAAATAAATGTTTCGGTGAGTAACTTCACGTGTTAACTTGCCACTTTTTTTTTTTTGAAGTCAGCAGGAGAAGATCCTACCAATTTTTTTAATAATTTTTATTCCAGACCTGTTGAATTCACTTCCACATGGAGTCGAACCCAAACCTGCTTAGTGCTACTCAGGTGTTCTAACCACTAGACTAGAGGCCCTTTCACGGTTATATGATACACTAACTAGAGGCCCTTTCACGGTTATATGATACACTAATGAGTTGTGTATCCATTTGTGAAGAATGTATAGTCCAGTTTTCTCATATTTTGAAAATTTATATCAATGTTGGGCACTCGTAAAATGATCCCATACCAACCTTAGATATTATTAAAATTAGAATTTGTTCTCAACGAAATATTTTAATAGAAGTGTGAAATATAGCTAACAAACATGTGAATATTTCATGTACTTCCATAATTTGAGATAAACGCAACATGTGTCCTTAAAAATCATTTTCTTCAAATTTATGAGTCTTATTTGTGATAAATTTAGTTTGAAAATCAAATGCTTTCAGTAAGCATGCTAAAAATAACTTAAACCTCAAATCACTTTAAAGAACTCGCACGACAGCATAAAAGTAGTCCATTATATTTAAAAATTTATCACAAATATTAACTAGAGTACATTACATATGAAATTCATTGTACATATTAAATCTTACATAAATGAGATATACTTAGAACCTAATTGTCCACATCATGCTCGATAATCATCGCAACATACAAATTACGATTAATATCGATAATGTCGATTCCTAAGAACCTATCGACATACTCTAGCGCATATATGTATGCACTATCTCTAGGCTTGTACGGCATGTGGAATGTCTCTTCAAATATTCTCACCGAAGTCGTGGATGATGATAAGGTAATGTCATCTTGCCAACCACCATGTACTCGACCCAGGTCAGCTCTTGTGAATGTCTAGCCAATGTTCCCCAGTACCTGATGTAGGACTTCTTTTAGACCTTGGTCGGCGTGCATGAAGCCATTATACAGTGCGTCCTTGAGTCAAATGGCAACCAACAAAAGTGTTAGTATACATATTGGCAAATCATTACAAAACAAAATTAAAAAAATAATGACTAACTGTAGGTTACATGCAATGGGCGATTGATACGCTGGTGATATCCGTTTAGGCATTTGTGTGACGTCCGGCTTATTGTATTCAAACTCTTTAATCTTCCAGTAACTGTAGTCTAGAAATATGTGATTTGTCTGACGTTCTATTTGGATCAGTGCCTGCCTCACAGCACTACATGCGGCAACATGTGGTTGTATTATGCGGCAATAGAATTGACATGGATAATAATTGTTTGACCAAGTCTTTGTTCTCAAGTACCTGCAAAATTAATGAACAGAGAAACCACATATCTTCCTTCTGTTAGACTCGTTTGTTCATTTAGCACCATAGGAGCTTGTTGAGTCACATTAGTTATTACATGTTGTAACCACTCGATTGGTGAAACAAGCTTCAATACAAATTATTAAAAAATTTAATCAGCATGATGTAATGAGTAATAAAATCAGTATTAGAATACAAAGAGCGTCGGTACCATGCTTCAGCGTAAGTGCGGTTGTGTAATGGGCACGGGTCCGTGACCGATAGAGAAGGAAGCGCCAGCAGGCTGCGCTGGGGGATCCGGGGGAAATGACGGGACATATCGTTCAACGCTGCGATGTATCGGTATTTTGTCCTACAAAAATTTATCAAATATATATCATTCACTACTTCGACATAAAAGAAAAATGCTTCATATAGTGGACTTCACGGAGTCAAGAATTCTAAAAGAAAAATGCTTCATATATAGTGGACTTCACGGAGTCAAGAATTCTAAAATAATGGTAGAACATTATTTTCTCAATCACTAACCTCAATGCATCGGATCCTACCAGCTCTTTACAATGTTCCTGTTTACCTCGGATTTCTTGACTGAAATCACATTGTTCATGTGAATTCCAAGTCTATAGAGAGCCACCTCCGCTTCTCTAGTACTAGAGAATAGTGTAAGCACATTCATACCATGTGCAGACACTGTTCTCTAGTATCGGAGGAGCGGAGGTGGTATATTCATTGCCGGTCCATCTGCATCGTATTATGTGAAAAATGAATATAGGGCTTCGTATTAAATAAAGAACTTGATCAATATTAGGTAGGTAGGGGAAAAATAGAGTAAATTTGTTTATAAATAAATTATTTCTCCTCATTCTAAAATGCTCTCCATTCTCCTCGTTATAAAATACTCTTCATTCTAATAAAATACTCTCCATTCTCCTCGTTATAAAATACTCTTCATTCTAATAAATCAACAAGTACTCCATTTGTAAATAAAACACATTCTAAAAAATGCTCCATTCTCCTTATCCTAAAATACTCTCCATTTTCCTCATTCTAATAAATCAACAAATACTCCATTTGTAACATAAAACTCATTCTACAAAACGCTTCATTCTCCTCATTCTAAAATACTCTCCCCATTCTAAAATTTAATAAATACTCTATTTGTAACATAAAACTCAATTTAAAAAACTCTCCATTCTCCTCATCCTAGCTAATATACTCTCCATTCTAGCTACAAAATATAAAACATATATAGAATATTAAACATGAGAGGAGGGATCGAGTTGCTAACCTTTTCCTCCCCTAGGTACTGTGACGACCGACCCCAAATCTTTCAAGTTAATCTTAATCCGAGTCCCTAATCCCGCTGACTCAGCTCCCCCGAGCTTAAGTGCTCAATCTCCAGTTCCGGTCCCAACCCCTGAGAACCCGACCCCTCTCCGCCGGTTCCTTCTAAGTCTCGCCAACAGTGTCCCTTTCAATCTTGAGCAGAGGAGGAACCGAGACTGACAGGTGGACCCACAAATCTTTTCCCCGGATCTCCCGAGGCAAACGCACTCGAGTAGCATGCCCGCTCCAGAGTTTCTCCGCCGCGTGGCTCAACTCCTCCGACCCCCGCCGCTCCGCCCAGTCGCCGGCCGCGACCGGATGGATTCCCGCGCCCTCTTCCCCAATCGCAGTGGAAGCCCCTCTGCAACCCCTTTCTGCAGTGCCTCGTCTCGCTCGCGCCCTCGCAGGCCGCGCCTTGGTGCCCCGACGCCGCTATGGCAGAGCTTTGCCACCTGCTGCATCCAAGCTGCCTCGCAGCTCGCGCCCATCATCACCTCGCCGGACCCCCGGCTGCAAGGCCCGATGCCTCCCGGCTTTTCCGCCGCCCCTCCACAGTCGCGCCGCCCCGAATGCGCTACGCGACGATTCCTCCTTCGCCAACCCCGACCCCGGCCGCGACAGCTCCTTTTCCGCCTTGTCAGAGCTGCGCCCCGGCAAACCGCTGCTTCATGCTCGCCAGCGCAGCCGCAGCCCGCCTGTCTTATCACCTGTGCAACCTCGCTTATAGCGCCGTCCCCCCTGTCACACCCATCAGATCTGCCGCACGACGACGCCCGCCTCCGCCAAACCGCAACCACCGGCAAAACCGCGTCTGCGCCGCCCTATCTCCAGTGCCCAATGGCCGAAGGTGTCATCCCCGAAGTCCTATTCCGCCGCCCATCGCTGCTCAATCGCCGCCATGGCAGCGCACTCCATCTCTTTTCTTCCCGGTCTTCGTGCTGCTCCAACCCTCTCTCTTCCGCGCAGCTATAAAAGGGAATGCCAGAGTCCTACCGGAGTTCCCTTCGCCATCGCTGCCTTACCGTTGTTCCTCTGTTTCGTGCTCGAGCGCTGCCACCTAAGTTCCTGAGGAACTCTCCTCTCCGCTCAACACCCGCCTTTCCCAATCCACCCAGCCGCTTACTCCTCCGCGCTGTGCTAGAGCTTGCTTGTTGTCCACAAGAAGCACCGCCGCCGCCGGAGTACCGCCGGACATCGCCGCTGCCCAAGTCCGCTCCTTCCCGATCCCAAAGCTTCACCTATAAATCGAAGGTAAGCTGCCGACCCCTTTTTCATCTCGCCCGACCCTCTCTGTTCGTCCGACCCCCTTTTCCGTCTCGCCCGACCCTCTCTGTTCGTCCGACCCCTTTTCCGTCTCGCCCGACCCTCTCTGTTCGCCCGACCCCTTTTTCCGCCTCGCCCGACCCTGTCTGTCCGCCTGACCCCTTTTCCGCCTCGCCCGACCCTATCTGTCTGCCCGACCCCTTTCCCCATCTCGCCCGACCCTGTCTGTTTCGCCGACCCTTTTCCGCCTCGCCCGAAGACTCGGCTGTATCCTTTTTCCTTGACCCGAGGGTATATGTGTAAAAATCGGGGACTTCTCTACTTTACGTCTGAGGACCCCCAGCACAGCTAATCCCCTAGTCTAAGGGTCAGATCATAAGTTTCTTCCCATCCGACCCTTTTATCTTGCTCTCCACCAACTCAAGTACACTTCCCCACCTATTTTGTAGCTTTGCTACCAGTGTCCGAGCTTTAACTGCAAGTGTTGTTGAATTAACCGTCTAAAACACTAACTCCTGCATTGCTTTCGTGTAGAGTTGCATCTCGCTGACGGCGTCTACGAGCTGTACCCGACGCTCGAAGACGGAGCTGTAGCCGAGCTACCGCTTCCAGAAGCCGAAGCCGCCCCAGCAGAAGACCAGTCCCCTTCCTCCTCGCTTGAAGGCAAGCCCCGGAGCATGAACCCCAAATTTCCTAAACTTGCACATGCCTTCTTCATCATGTTTGTGCATTTACGTATAGGAGTTGTTTGCAACCATAGATGCATGGCGTAGTTCCTTGATTTGAACACTAGTTTGTTGGATCGAGTAGTTGCTATGCTTAAATAGGAAGCGGTAAAAGTCGAGTGATTTCCTGTTACTCGCGAGTTATAGGAGTTGGTTGTTTCTCCTTCTATTACAACTATAAGGACAATGGACGGGGCATGGTTTTGGTTAACTCTTTTGCTGGTCGGCTGATCGCCCCGTCTATCTATGGAATCTGTTAAGGCCCGACAGTGGTGGTGTTCGTGATCAAGTGTTTGAAAGTACTAACCTCATACTCAGTATGGGATGGGGAAGCCTAGTACCTGATTGAACCTAGACGTGAGCGGTCGCCCCATTGTCCTTGGAACGGAGTTCCCCTGCGGCCGCACGTGGTGGCAAGTGTGGTCACAGAACGGCAGAGGCCGGGTCTGTGGAACCTTGCACCAAAGGAAATGGGTCCGACATGGGTTAGGGAATTGATGGGGAAGGCCGACACAGGAAGCGACCCTTGGTGGTGCGCGGATGTCGTGAGCTTAGGTTCACCATGCATGGTTAAAGAACTCGAATCGTTTCGTCTGCCTCTCACAGTTTGAGACTGCTTGATCACTATGCTACACTGAGTAATAAAGGAATCTGATGATGACATGGTCTTGATGATGTTATATACCCTTTTGGTTGGATCTATGTTGCTTAGAGTAAGTAGCCGACTTAGACCGGTTAATGAACTTAGAATCTGAGCTAAAACTTTGAAAATAAGGATCTACTTAGTGCTTTTGGCAAACAAACCCCTCAGCCAAAGAGCCTTGCATGTCTAGAAGTGGTGGAGTAGTTTTACTCCCGATCGGTTAAGTCTTGTTGAGCTTAGTAGCTCAGCCTTGTTTGTGGCTTTCTTTTCAGGTGAAGTCGCAGCTCCTAAGTCTGCTCCTGTTGGCACTTGGTCGCCCCAACTCCCTCCGGGTTGGACGGTCGAGTGGGATCCCTCCTTGGACGGCGAGGAAAGGGATCACTGATGTCCTGATCGGCCTCATCAAGGACATCCGACCCCGGCGCTAGTTTCCGCTTGTGTTTACCTTCTGTCGTTTTCTTCGGAACTTGTAAAACTCTGATTTTAACCAGGTGTGTAACAACTTGTAATCTACTGTTGGACCTGTTGTATTCTCTGGAACCACTCACCTTCGTGTGGGTTATGCTAAATTCGGTCATGTCAAGTGGTTAAATCGGATGAAATCCGACGGCACCTCGAGTTAGCACGATTAAGGCATGAGTATCGCATCTTAAGCGACTTAACCGTGCTTTAGTTGAGTTAATCCGAGGTGGTTCCGCCACAGGTACTAACATGCATGAATACTATTTAGTACCGGTTCCACCCACCAGCCAGTACTAAATAGCTTCATAGAAAATCTAGCCGTTGGCCATGCGGTCCATGTGCCGCGGACCCTGATCACCTAGCTGGATAACTGCAAGCTGCAAATTTGTGTCATTCGTAGTGGTACTGGAGTGAGTTTTACTCATTAGGAAAGAATCAAATCAGAGAAAGAAATTGATTCGCATGTTCATGTCAAGAATGCTAACGCTAGGGTTTCTATCATGTTTGAGATTAATTAGAACACGTGAGATTGTTATGTCAATAAATAACCAGTCAGTGACAACAGGAAGAAAAATTCAGAAGACAGTAGCCAAACTTTAATTGCAGGTGGACAAGGAGCACAAAATAATCTCTTTTGAGCTTAGATCAATGCCAAGTACTCCCTTGTTCCAAATTGTAGGTTGTTTTAGCTTTTCTAGATTAATAAATATTATTGTGCATCTAGATATCCTAGAAAAGTCAAAATGACATGCAATTTGAAACGAATTGAACGGAAGGAGTATTAGCATTGATAGAGGAGATCGGCTAACACTAAACCTCAGCACAGAAGCCTTTCCACCTGTGCCCTTGTTGTGCAAGATCGGAGAGGAATTCGCTACAGAATTCAAAGCACGCTTAAAAAAAATGGATTCCTGAACTTACCTCAATCACAAACCAACTGCAACCTGCATCCTGTGAATTCGAAGTAGGGAGGTACTCTCTGTGTCGGGCTGTTTAAGGGCTGGCGTCCTCCGGCCGGCCGCACTGCTACGGCTGAGTTTGATCGGTTAGCACAAATGAAGCGCGCATGCATGATCCGGGCTGGTAACGCACCGCGTGGTGACGGATAGGAAAACAGAAACAGTGGAAACATCTTAGCAAACATGTTTTACCCTCAGGTGCGCGGAGGCAAACTGCGAGGCGAGGTCACCGCGAGCGCGGAGTGCATCGGCGGCGGAGGAAACTGCAAGGCCGCTGCGAGCGCATCCGAGCACATCGGCGACGGAGGCTGCGGCGAACGAGCGCTTCACCTGCATCGGCGGCGGCGAGCACTACGAGCGCACTGCGGCAAGTGCAACTGATTGGAGAGGGCATATGGCCTCGATGGAGAGATTCAGATTTATGCTGCCACCTACTCTTCATCCACATCTCAGCGGAACTAGCGCTCCCTTGAATCCCCACAAAGCCTAATCTTCCAATCTCATATCTCTTCTAATTTCTCGTCCCTTCTACGATGCAATCTCTCTCCAGGTCTACGCATGGTGAAATTGAAGGAATTGTGAACGGGATCTGGACTCTGTGCTTGCATATTTCCCATGGCAGCACGAAGAGCAAGCCATGTTTTTCTTTTTTGGCTGGATCACCAATGGGATATATGGAATCTAGTAGGTTGCTGCTAGATTCGATTTGATAATAGCCTGGAGATTCTTGGACGTGAAAGAAAAATTCAGATCACCATGTGTTTGATGTGTGTACTAATTCTTTGGTTAATTGTTGATTCCTTGGTTAATTGTGAAACTTGAGAGAGATTCGGTTCAATTCATGTTTTGGTTCACTGGTACATGGCTGCTTTTATATGATTACCCAAACAACCATTTCCCAAGGTAAAATTTTCAGGGCAAGTACATTGCTACACGTCAGCGGTCTCATAGGTTGTCTCATGTAGTGCCACGTAGGATTTTTGATGATGTGGAGGAGAGAGAGCGAGGAGAGAGAAAGAGGCCGTTGCTTCGCGAAACAACCACCTCATGAGCTAAATTGTAGGACTACGAGACAACTTAACAACCATTGTACGAGTTATTATTGCCATGCAACTTATAATATTTTATTTTTCTTATGCACAAATTAAGGAATTATATACCACTATCAGACAATTTATAGGACAACCCATTGTACGGATTGCCTGTTGAATCGTCTCAAGATTACGTGTCAATGCATGAGACCGCCTATTAGACGACACCAATGCACTTGCCCTCAAAGGGTTTTTGTTGTGCACAGGTAAATACAGGTGTAAACCGTTTACATATGAATTTTTTTACAAATCTTCCAAACAGGGCCTCAATCTTTTCTGATTTCACATCGCTCCCTCCTGCGCGGTGGGTCCATTGTGAGGGGTAATGGAGTTGTTAAAAAGAATGCCTGTCGCAGCATCAACTACATAGATCTCTAGTTCATTTCTAAATTATTTGCAGAAAATTGCAAGCGGGCCTGTGACCAGTTGGTTAGCAAAGACTCAGTAGCACCAGCCTCCAGAGGAGAACATCATCTTCGATATGGAAGAGTTCGACCTGCCATGCAACATCATCTTGGGACACCCGTCATTGGCCAAGTTCATGACTGTGGTGCATTATGCCTATTCCACCCTGAAGATCCAGGGACCGTCCGAGGCTATCTTGGTCAAAACCAACATCAAGGGCGCAGCGTACTGCGCTGAAAAGCTCTACGAAGCCCTAGCCTATGTTGCCCCGAGAGATGATGAGCGGCCCGAAGCATCTCCGTACCCACCAACCAAGCAACTGATCACCCCTGACGATGCCACACTTACCAAGGCGGTGCAACTCAAGGAGGATCCAGCGAAAGTCGTGAAGATTGGCGCCCAGTTGGGTGGCAAATAGGAAAGCGTACTCATCGCCTTCCTCCGGCGAACACCGACATGCTTGCGTGGAAACCATCGGACATGCTTGGGGTCCCTAGGGAGGTGATTGAGTGCCGTTTGGTGGTGCGTCCAATCGCACGACCGATTCCGCAGAAGATTCGGTGGCAGGCACCAGAGCGACAAGACTTCATCCGGGAGCAGGTCAGGAAGATACTTGAGGCATGGTTCATCCGGGAGGTCATCCATCCCGAATGGTTGGCCAACACCGACATCATGCCCATGAGGAGAGTACTTAACCCTGAACTACAAAACCAATATCTTACCCCTGTATCTTTGCAAAACCGTTCAAATGACCCCCTAGGGTTGTTTTGCATGGTGGCTTTCCCACGCTGGCGTGCTGACATGGACTGACATGTTGATGTGGACCAGCTGTCACGTGGGACCTACTTGTAAGTGTAACCGGCACGTGCACATGCATCAGGCAAGCAAGAGACAACGTTTGCGCGCAGGGGAAAGGTGGCGGCGCCTGGGTAGCAGCCACGAATGACGAGCGTCTGGCAAAATTGAAGCAGGCATGAGTCAAATCAAAGCACAACCGGATGAAATTAGGTGTTCCCCAAGCCAAATCAAAGCACAGGCCGATGACATCGAAGAAGAGGCAGGCAAAATTGAAGCAAAGGTGGGCAACCTCGGAGCACAGGTAGATCAAAACTGAGGTCGCATAGGCCAAATTGAAGCACGAGCCGGTGAAATTGGTGATGTTGTGGACAAATTGGAGCTATGCACCTTGCCTCGTCCACTCCCATCACCATGTTGCGGTCTCCGCGTCTCTGCTGCATCCGGGGGGGCGGTGCAGCCTACGCCGGTGTCCTTGGCCCCAAATGAGCCGCGTGGATGTGCTATCGGAGGTGACGAGCACAAACTAATTGGGCTGCAGCACAGCGTCCACACGGATGCCTCCAGCTGCATGGAGTAGGCCAATCGAATGAAGCTTGCACAGCCTATGCCTCCGCCGCATGCTCTGAGATTAACTTCTTGCTTGCTTGCGTTAGCATGAATTTGCAGTTCCGCAACGGGCTTTCCTCCCATGACGTTCCTCCTCGGCTTGATATCCTCATCCACGGCATGCCTCAATGCCTCCCTCAGTGCCTCAGTGCACCCACCATGACTCAGAACTGCCACTTACAAGCAGGTCCCACCTGTTAGCAAGTCCTGGTTAGCTCTTCAATCCACGTCAGCATGCTAGTGTGGCAAAACCACCGTACAAAATCGTCTGAGGGGGTTATTTGGATGGTTTTTTTTAAAGGTGGAGGGGTAAGATATCTGGTTTTGTAGTTCAGGGGGTTAAGTAGCCTACTCATGATAGGTGAGGGGGTTATGTAGACTTTTTCCCATTCTTCTTGCCAGATACTTGTTGCATCCTCTTCAGCTCTCACCTTCCTCTTCATCGGCTTCACCAGAATCGCTTTAATCCTAGCATCCCATTCAGGATCAACTCACTTGAATGCCCCGCATTTCTCCCCTTCCTCCTGCAGATACCGATTACGCTTACTCTAGTACTAGCATCCAAAGATCTATGAGCATTGGAACAAGTTGTTGTTTACCTTGTAGCAGCATGCAAAATGGTACCAGGGTTGTCACATGTCCAATCATACTTCACATGGACAACCATCTCGTGCTCGCAAGCATCTTCAGGATCCACCACGGTAATGTCACAGTCAGGCGACCTCATTCAGAAGCTATCAATAACTCTAGGCAACCATGGAAGCTAGTAAAATAAAAGAACCTATCATACTACCAATCCAAATTAGAATCTAATTTCATCACGAAATTGAAATTCAGTTCCTTCAACCCAGATCCCCAATAGCACAACCCATAGTTTCAAGAACGATGGGGACAAGAAGCCAAAATAATTGGAACTTGGAGCTCACCTGATCAGAGTTTGTCTCCTTCTCTGTTCTGGTCCGATGCGCTATTCTTACCACGGGCTGCCACTGTTGACGGTAGTTAGCACGCCAATTTATGAACCGCAAGCGCACGGATCAATTGTAGCTCTTTACTCAGAGTACTTCTCCAAGGTTTATCAATCCGTGGAACTTATAGCACAAGATCTATTTCAATTAGCATTGTTAGTATGAACTTGGTGTTGATGAGTGATTCAGATCCAATCTACTAAGCATGTACAGACAGATAATAGATAGAGCAGAGGTAACCAATCTAGAACAACCTAGACTGTGCATATGTTGTAATTCTGAGCATGGATAGCAAAGCAACATAGATATGATCTTAGTAAGAAGCATCTTTAAATCTACATCTTCTGTCCGGCTCCCGAAAAACCCCACCTTACACAAGAAAGATCCTATCACGATCCCCTCTATCAGCGCAGGTAGATTAAGAGCACAATCAAAAGAACATGTTATACTCATCGGTAGATCAGGCATGCAAATCCAATCACCACAACCACAAGAACATCATAAGCAATCTATCATCGATCATAGATTGAAAAGCAAGCAAACCCAAAAGAGCATAAAACCATAAAAGGAGATACTTAGATTGCTAGAAATAAGAACACATCTATTATTTCACCATGAATGATTGTACATCACAAGATCACAACCGGGATCCTACCTTGATCTTGATGACTCCTAGCTCTAGAACTCCAGCGTGGATCTTCCTCGCAGAGTGATCACGCTGGCTAGGGGTTAGCTATGCTAATCCCTAGACAACTCCACGGCCCTCGGCTCTCTTAAGTGGTGTCCCTCAAGCTCCTTCTACTTCTCTAGTGCTTCACGTCGAGTACATCATCTTGGATGTGGGGTTCGGTGGTTTTTTGGGGTATTTATAATCTGGAGAGCGTGTGGCAAAAACTGGAGACGAGGGGATGAAGGAGCACCCCAGGCTGATCGGCCTGGGTGGGTCCAGGCTAATCGAACTGGGCCTTCCTTTTACCCGCTCGCGTCTTGCTTCGTTCCCAAGTATTCTTAGGTGCTCTAGAGTCTTCTTTTTCACTTGCATGTGGGCATGGCATGTCGATAGCTTCAGGATGAGATTGATCTTTGATAACTTTGTAAATGTCCACTTAATCCTCTTTGATCCCGAACTGATCTTCGCAAACTTAGTCCTTAAGTCATCTTGGAGGATTGCTTGCCAAAAACAAGCTCGAGATGGGACTAGGGAACCCTGGAGGCCGATCGGCCTAAGCCCTTCCTGGGCTCGTTGGCCTTCGTCTTCGTCTGGTTCGTTGCTTGTTTCAGGCTTTATCCAAAAATACTCATTTAGGTCCAATTTCCTGCGAAAATAGAATATCCTCCAAAATATGTTGCACATGTGAAAATGACCGATTTATTAGGTGTGATCAATAGTTTAGGTATTAAATTCATGTCATTATTGAAGATAAATAGGGGTAAAAGTGTGTTAATAACGAACGTCAACAGCCACACTACTGAGCTGTAGATATGGGCACCGATTTTCGTGGGAAGCGAGGCTTTTCTCACGCAAGCATGCTGATTTTCTCTGGAAGTGCGGGATTTTCTCACGCCAAGTATCAAAATATATTGCAGCAACTCACCTTATGTGGGACGCAGGTAGGCATGGCTTATCTACTATATAAAAAAATTAAGGATATAAACTGACAAGTGGCTACAGCATAGTGGTTGGCTCGAGACTTTCCAATCGATCGGTGACAGTTCAACCCAAGGGAGGAGCACATTTTCCTTTTAGTTTTCCTCCCTATTTATCAGCTTATACTTCGATATGAGATCCTGGTTGGTTTATAATATTTTCACGGACCTTATATTGTCACAAAACCATCGTGTAACATTGAGTGATGTTTTCTATTTGTCTTCAGTAGCAACTTTATGACGTTTCGTAACTTCGTCACTAAATTTGCTCGGATGCAATTTATGACATTTTTAGCTAAAAACGTTATAGATTTATAACATTTTGATATGTGTCATAAAATTTTCATCATAAATTGGAATATTTCTTGTAGTGGTTATTGATAGGAGCTGCAGCTATTTGTTGGGCAATTTGGCTCACAAGGAATGATACTATTTTTAACTGTTGCAGACTAAAAACTTTTTGCAGGTTTGGCTTCTGGTGTCTAGAGCTATACATTTCTTCGCATCCCATGAATAGCCTTTCTTTTTCGAATTGGTCAATAATTGGTTAATAGTGTTAAACACTGTATGTTAAACTTAAGTATGCTTGTTCGAGGGTTTGAAGCCAGAATTTTTTTTTTCATAATCTAAAAACAACTCATAGGTATGAAAAATGATCCACACCCATGCCTAGGTATCGGATTTCAGTACCCAGTACCCACTATGTGCGCAAAAGGACATTATTTTTTATCCTTGTTATCATCATCTCGATGATCTATGAGCTTCAGTCTAAATACGTTTTGTTTTTCAGATTCATGCCTCAAGGGTATTTAAGGAAGTCCAGTCCTGCAGTCCTCACTTTCGTTCCTTCAAGCATAGTACCCCCAACCATATAAAACTATTACTCTATTAGATGATGCTCTGTATTATCAATCCGGACAAAAAAATATTCGATGCCCCTTGTATTAGGTTATTATTAGGGGCTATTTGCACTTGTTTCGAAGCGTTAAAGAATATCAATATGAACTGGTGATGTGTGCCAATCCGGACAGAAGTTATTCGACGATCCGATCAAAGTTAATTTGGCGTTGTCAACCCATGGTGCATGGTGCATGCATCAAAGGAGCAAACGGGTACATCAACTTGGAATTATTTTCCTCTACGCCTCAATTAACCCAATCCAAGCATTCTATAAATACCACCTCTCTGCCCTCATTGATCTCACAGCACAGAATACATATCTCCATCCCTCTAGAGCCTCCGATCATCGTTGCCAACAATCCCACAGCTACTACATGCATGGCTACTCCCTCTCGCTCCTTGCTTTTTCTCTTCCTCTGCCTGCCAATAGTCCTGGCAATGGCTAGTAGCCACACAGATAAAACTGATCCATTTCCGTGCGCGCGTCCCGAAGAGAATGAGATTCGCCTTCATACGTACTTGCACCAATTCCCTGCCTGGCCTAATGTCTCAAACCCTAACGAAGTAGGTTCACGACTGGGTTCTAACGGGTATCTCGGGCATGTAGGATTTCTCTACATAGTATTCTTAGGTGAACTAAAATCCTAAGCATTTGGGTCGCAGTCTCCCTTTTGAAGCAGGCCTTTATTAGGACACAACTGATCAAGCTAGTAGGCTGCGATCTGCAACATTATAACCCTTCTTCATGGCGAAATGCTTCGCTTTCTAAAGCTGTTCAGGGATCACCTTTTCCAACAGCCTTGCATTGAGGGTCAAAAAGGGTCATGGTCGCTTCCTAAGCCGTGTGGTCGATCAGTGGTCACTTTAGAATGTATGGCATGTCTGGAATTATAAGGTTATTTTGTTTCTTTGCGACAAATTTTTGACTGAGTATTACTCTATTCTTACATCGTTTTGTGACACAAATTTTATATTATTATATTCAAATTTGAAAAAAATACTTTCTTATGTTTATACTTCTATATCGTATGAATGTAGTAATTGTCGACCAAAGCCTTGTCCTAAGTAAATGCATGTTGTAAAATCCTAAAGAAAAGCATGTTGCAAAACGGAGGGAGTACATTCTGAAGTGATCACTGTAGCTAAACATTTGTGGCTAGGAACGGAGCTTCAATGCTTCATGCATAATCCACATGGAACAGTTTATTTAGAATCTAGGTTTATATATATATATATAGGCACGAAATTATTTATTCGTTAAATGCTACTCGTAACACTTTTGTGCATGGAACAGTTTTGCAGGGTCCACACTTGGAAGTGTTGGGCCTCATTAACCCTCCATACCTCACCGGTGATCAGTGTTCCTGGGCCATCATGGGTGGCACTGGAGTATTTAATTACTAATGCACACGGTACTATCAACTACAAAGATGTCCAAAGTACCGTGAGCAGCATAACTGATGTCGTTAGAGAGCTTGACATTCATATATTCTACACTCCATAAAACATCACCAGAGGTAAGTACGTACAACTCACTACATCAGTTTTATACCTATCTTTTAGTTCCAAGTGCACTCCAACCCTTTGCTGAAATGAAAACTAAAAGCTAATCCATTGTGGGTCTCTTGTAACGCCAAATTTGTGAGGCTATATGCCATATTCTCATCATTTATATCAGAACTGCAGAGGGCTCTGGTATGACCAATGCTGTCTAGTAACTCCAGCAGTACTTGAATGTAGTTTACAAACTGTAGTTGCAAACTGAAGGATCTCAAATTTATCATTCACAAGCATCCACAGCTGCGCTGAAGTATTTGAAATCGAACATTTTCTACTAGCTACCTCCATTATTCGCGTTAATGGTCTATGTGGCAATCTTTAAGATTTGCCTTGATTTTATTTTGCTCTATATATACAGGTTAAATTTACAGCTGTTATTTAAAGTGAAACTGGTCATATCGAATAATGACATCGCCAAACTGCTATGGAGATTTGCAGAAGTATCATCTGTTACGTTGATAATTTAAAGAAAACATGTGTCCGTGGAAGCTTGCGGTGTGCTTGTTTGCCATTCTGTCAGCTTGCCTGCAGTGCCATCAATATTGTACACTTTCTGTTTCTCTGCATGTCAAATAATAGGTGGGTCTCAAGCATGGGACTATGTATCTTGGCTGTAGATCCATGTTCAGTTATTTGGTGGTGCCTATGTACTGCTTGGATGGATGCTCTGGATCCTATACTTTGTAGTTGATTGTAACTTTCCAAAAAGAAAAAAATTAATATATTCCTCTGGTTGTGGCATTTGATTAGTCTTGATGTATACTAACTGTATGCAGAAACAATAGCGTATAAAATATCTTGCATTGTCGAAAGAGAATGCAAGTATTCTTGGTCCATGAGGTTCGAAGTGCACGCAGGAAATGCTCCCAAATCACTGTAGAACGCACTTGCGAGGATTTTTCAGATTATCATTGTCTCCACTGTTGAAAACATAGGCTTTTCTCTCTTGCGAGCATGTGGTTATGCTAATCTCTCTTTAATTGCCGGCAGGACAACGCAACTACGCAAGTTTACCATTAAGACAAATATTAATAAGTTGCTCTAGTATACCCCTCCTCTCACACGAGTACTAGTTCCTTTCAAACTCGAAACAATACCAGCCTATTTGTCAATCTTAGCCAGCTCAGGTAGGAGGAGGAAATGGGTTAGGAATAGAAAAAAGGAAAGTAGAAATGAGACATGCTTCGATGAGATCTGAGTCCACATTCTTTTGTCCAGGTCCAGGAATTTGCTATTGGAATTCCATAAATTTTGTGAAACCAACCTAAGTTTAACTGAATTTCATGTTTGTTTTGTGCTATAGATACCCACTCTTCCTACAAGTTTGCCATATAACCACACGTAATCACACGGAACCCACTTGTCCTCTAAGTCCAGGTGGCATGCCACCTATCATGTATAGTCGGCCCAGCCTACCCTTGTTCAGGTAGCCGGCTTGGTCCTCCTTGAGAATATTTGGAATCCTTATCCTTCACAATTATGTTCAATAGCACTTACACTACCTACCTAGGGTGAATGCAGCCCACTTGGACACCTCTAGAGGGGTCGTATGGTTTTGGTTACTTTTCATTTGCATATGAAAATACTACCCAAAATTCCTTTACGGCGATGCTTGCCAACATCTGAACGGAGGCAGAAACCATAACGACAGTACGGTTAGGCAAACCATGCTACTACTTCTGTTCCATATTATAGGTCGTTGGTACTTTAAAATTCATAGTTTTTATTATTCATCTAGATATACATAGTAAAAATTATGAATCTACATAGTAAAAATTATGAATCTAGAAATACTAGAATAATCTATAATTTGAAGCGAAGGGAATACTTATAGGTGGAGAACAAGGATTGTGATTAGGGTTCTATGGATTTAGGTTGGGGATGGCATGGTTCCAATTTCTGGGGATTGCGGGCCTAGAGTGATCCGGGAGGCAAACTATACCGACAGGACGGCTAGGCCAGAAAAGGATTCTATGACTCAGATTTGCTTTGCTTTGTAAAAGAAACACACAATTGAGAAAATAACGAGATGGAAAGTGTCAAATGGTCATTCTATTCACAAACGAATAACCCAGATGTTTGAATCTTCAACACATTTCAATACTAATTTAACATCAGCGTCTGCATCTGGTCAGATCTTATTCACATCCACAACACAATCTGAGGGCTTGGGCTTTCTAAAACTTGCCACTAAATTAGTGCAAGAGTTAGTTCCTAGCACTAGGATCATAAGAACTAAAACTGGTGCTACTTAGAGTGTACAACCAACCTCTTTGCGACCAATCGAATACCAGCATTTTGCTGATAGTCGTATATTTCCAGAGAAAAGAAGGCGTCAACCTTGCTCCCTCGGACAAACAGAGAGTCCAGTTCCGTGGCATCTAAATTGCTAAAAACAAGCTTCTGAATGTTGCCACTAGGCTCCTTCTGGCATATATCTGTTGTGTAGATCGCAGAGTCACCGCTGACAATAGTTGGGATGCTGCAGGGTAAGACCAATGTTAGAACTCTGAAAATCATAAGCACTTCAAGAGCACAAAATGAAAAGGGGGCACAGAACTCACTTTAGGCGGACAGTTGGGCGATTCACATATCCATACTTCTTAACCAGGGCTCTCCATTCAGAGGTGCTGCCTGATTCCTGAGATGACCTTCGAGCAAGATCATCACAAAACTCCAGAACCTTACTGAGATTATCGGGGATGTCTACAACTATGTTTAACTTCGGTCGGCCTGCATTGTCTAGAAACTTTGTACTAACCCCAAACTGGACTTTCAAGCCTGCAGAACAAAGCTGTAGTGGGCTGTCTTTGTGTTGGACAGATAACCTCCGACCAAATTGGTGCAATGGAGCAACTGAGATTTTAATATACTCAGTCGAAATATCATCTGGCTCGAGAAACCCAGAATAACCACTGGAACTTGCATCCAACTGTGTGGTGGTATCTAACTTCATTTCCTCAATATGTGATACCAACTCAACGGATTCCCTGCTTGTTGAAGGATCACTTGTTCCTTGATTACTTCCCTCAGGCAACGCACCGTCAGCTGGACAAACTGTGCGCTGCCGTTTTGAAGAATCAGGTGAAGAGTTTGCTTCGGGTTTTGGCGCCTCAGGAGAAGCAGCCCCATTAGCTCGGCTCCTTGTCATTGCACGCTCAACAAGGTTCTCAACAGTAAGCACCTCTGGAAGACTTGCCTCCTGTCAGGGTAACTTTGGAATTTAGCCAATAGATTATCTCCAACAGTGAATAAACTTAGCTACAAATATACCACAACAATATGATGATTCACTCTCTTTTCAGGGAATGTTATTTCTGTAGTAACTGAAGTTATTTAAAAGAATGTGAGGGGCAGCATCAATTACACCTCTATAGTTCGATTGCAAATTATTTGCAGAAAACTGCAAGTCTGCAACAAACTGAACAGAGAACAAAAAGGAGAAAAGAGCTACAAATTTCCATATGAAGCAGCAGTTTTCAAATTATTTGTGGATAGCCTAAATATAAAAATATTATCATATTGAGGTACTGAGCTACTCCAGATGCCTACATGGGGAACGGGTATGGGAGAAAATACCAAAAGTGCTTTCAGGCAAAGAAACAAATATTGATGTGACTGGAACAGCCCAGCTGATGAAATTAACCAGGCATGGGAAAATAGTGGATGCAAACATACCAGGAACAACACTGTAGCACAGTACTTCAGAACTTCAAGGTTCATTCTAACATCATCAAGACTCCTGTAGAAAAATTGCAAATAAAATTAGTGAGAGGTCGTTCGCTCCAACTCTGTATAGGCCAAGATAAAATCAAAGAAGCAAGGGAAATTGAAATTTCTATGTCGTAATTAATATCATCAATGGTCAGCGAACTGAGGTTGCAGAAGAATGCGTAAAGGGAAACTAGAATGAAGAATATTTAACAACATAAATTGGAGATTATTGATTAGCAGTTTTAATGGCAGTTCTTCATGCCAGGTAGATAGTTGTTCTGGTGACAAGAAGATGTACTGAGGAGCTATAGTGATGCACTGCATAATTATGACATCTATTTAGCGTGCTATATCTAAAGGAAAGAACCATCATAAGACACAAGCCATCTTTTGGGGTATTAGCTTGTCCAGATGAGCCAACCCCAAGATGGGCACATACGACCCAGGTTGGCTTTTTGGACATCCTGGAAGGTATGATGATGCTTAGTTAGAAATGTGAAGAGATAAAGGACACCATTGTCCAACAAAATTCCTCATATGGCTAGGGCAACCTAGATGGACACAACTGAGATGGGTTGCAAAATACAAGCTAAAAGGATTCCAAGCCAAGTTACATAAATTGAAGTGATGCAAAGGGTGAATATGTGCCCCATATTAAAATGGGAAAAGGTGTATATGAAAACTAGATGTTGAAAAGGAAGCAATTAGAATTCAAATGCAATGGTTTCACTTGAATTAGCATGATATTTACCTGTGCCTTTGCTTCCCTAGACCAAAGTAATTTGCCAAGCTTGCCATCTGCAGGTGAAAGGGATAAGAACAGAACATGAGATATCCCTTCTAATCTCAGAAAGAACTGAAAATTTCCAATAGAAGTCAAGAATGTTCGCTTAATAAAACCTCAGCTATCATTATTACTCATATCTTCCTAAACACACTTTTTAAAATTACAAGCTAGTCAACACATAGTTCTTTACCTTCATGTCCCCTGCTCTCCTCCCAAACCGCTGGGTAAGTAGAGGTAAGGTGTCTATCAGTCCCTTTGGCTCCGGAGGTGGTCGACCAACCTCAGCAAATGCCTCCCTTATTCTTGCGGAATCAAACCTCACAATGTTGTGCCCTGCCCATACCCTCCCTGTCAAAAGTTCAAAAGAGTTCTTTCAGTGATTGGGCCATTTTGCGGAAAGTTCAGGTTCATACTTAACAAGACGATGCTCTCAGCCTACAGTCTTTTCTATGCCTTTGAGACTAATGAAGAACCTAGAAGGACTAGTTGATGCTATGACCTCAATAAGTAGCTGAATAGCAGGCCGTAATATAGTTTGATTGACTCCTAGTTTCTGCATACCATGGCAATGCACAAACATATACCACCTAGCTTGCACATGACACCAATTGTAGAGAGATGATCGATTGTAAATTCGCACGGCATGAGGTACAACAAAGGAATTCTCTTCTAATTTGACAATAACAGTGCCATGATAACATTAACACAACGAATATTGGCCATTTCAGACGCTAAATGCTCGTACAACATGGCATTGTTTGTTTCCCAATTAACAGATCGATCAATGAACTCATAGCACCATACGAAAAGGAGAGGAATCGTGACGGTATAACAGGAGGCCCAGCGCGCTCACCGTTGAGGAGGTCGTAGACTGCGTCGGCGACGTCGCGAAAGGGCGGCGCCCCGGATACGGCGTCCCGCGTGATGCCGTTGCAGCGCACGGAGGCCGCGGAGACGGCGGAGGCCGGGTCGGCGGGGCGGATGAGCGTGGCGTAGGAGGCGACCTCGACGAGCCTGCGCGGGCAGACGAGGATGGCCCCGAACTCGAGCAGCGCGTACCCCTGGCCGGCCCGCTGCGGGACCGAGGTCTCGACGTCGAAGAAGGCGATCTCGGGGCCCCCGGCGCCCGGGAGCGCGTCCCCCTCCGGCGCCGGCGCCGCGGCGCGGTCGGACGCGGGCGCGGGAGCGGAGGAGTCGGAGGACGTCGCCATGCTGTCGCGGCGGCAGGCAGGTGGATGAGGATGAGAGGCGTGTGGCGGGGCGAGGTGGCGGATATATAGATAGATAGGACGGAGAGGGGAGAGAGAGAGAGAGAGGGTTGGGGCTTGCGTGGGGGGAGGGGCGGCGCCGGGGGCGAGGAGGGAGGGAGGAGGCGTGAAGGGAGCGACGGCGAGGAGAGGAGGAGGGAGGAGTCGGGCGGGAGGACGCCGGCGCGGCGCGGTGGCGTGGGGACGGGGGTTTGGGTTTGGGCGAGCAGGTGGAATTGGAATAGGAGTTTGTTTTCAATTGCTTTGTTCCGGTCGGTCGCTTCCGGGTTAAGGAAGGCACGTTTGCTACTTGCTGTGCTAGCCGGCCGTGTAAATGCTGCGGAGTGGCACGTAGACGTAGGGGCGCTGGCTCCCAGAGGCCGAATCCGTGTTGGGGTACCATTTGTCCATGGGTCTCCTCGACTGTCCACAAGGACTTCCTTAACAAAATACAGCCCTTGTACCTGCTAACCACGCTAACCACAACTTATTATTCCTTCCATCCCAAATTATAATTATATAGAGTCGTAGATTTTACTATTCACTCAGATATATCCCATTCTATCTTGAGAGCCCTGCCTACTAATCAAGTAATCAAGTAAATAGGTATTTCCACGATTGCGGCGTGGTGAGCTGTGGCGTGCAACCAGTCACGCCTTAATTCCCCGATAGCGATAGAATCACTAATTAATCGAGATGCTGGACTCGTTCACAAAACGAAATTGAGCTGCTTTCTCGTGGAGCACTCTGTGTCTGCAAACTGTTGCTCTCGTGGAATCAACATGTTAATCCATTGCTTCTGGGCACTGACGTGGTTACTTGCTTTCTTGCCTAGACCGTTAAGTTGCCGCATCTCGCGACCGTCAAGAGCAGATCGACGTTCAATTGTGGTGGTACGGGCAGCATTCCGTTTTGCGTCAGGGCTGATTGGTCGCGTGCATTCCTACGCTCATCCTTTCCTATGAGCAAGCAATTAAGCAATCCACGCACAGATTATAGACCGGTAATTAGCTTGATTGAGCACGCAGCCGGCACTTGTTCTGCATTTTTTTTTAAGAGAGGAATGCAACTGGGCCAATTTGGCGGGTGGGCTTTCCTCCTCCCCCCGAGTAAAAGAAGCCCAAGGCCCATGCTGCGGGGATTTCCTTCACAAAGTTCCCAACTCATCAGAGAGCCCAAACTCAGGTTTCTCTCTACTTCCATCCATGGCGGCGGCGGGCGCTTGGCTCCGGCGAGTGCCGGCGGCGGCGCCGGCTATGCCGCGCATACCGTGCGCTCTTCCCGCCCTCCCGACACCTCCTCCGCCGGCCCCAGTCCTGGAGGCGCCTGCACTCGCGCTCCCCGCCCGCGGTGCCTTCATGGACCTCATGGCCGTCCCCAAGAAGAAGGTCGGTCACCCTCTTTTCTGCTCCTAATGAGATAGTTGGTGCGGCGCATCTTACGGAGTTACGGGGCTGTGGCAGTGTGGTGTGTGGTCTTGTAATCATGCTGTGTGCCGTTGGGGAGCCCCAGTAGTGAAGAGTGCGCGCACCAGGTGCTCGCTGAATTGCTCCTGAGCCGTGTGGCCACAGAGCTGCCATTTCTCATGCTCCTTGGTTGTTATGTTTAGCCTGCACTTCGTTCCCGTAAAATACAGTTATTGAGGATGAAAACTGGCAGCGAGAATATCCTTGCTTCAACATGCATTTTTGTTCCATTTAGGTGCGCATATGCATCTTAGGTTTGCAAGGAGAAGCAAGCTGCTTTTTTAGGGGGGAGCTTTGGCAAAAATAGTCGCGACTGGTTTTGGTTATCTGGCCTCAGTCATCCTTGCATATTGGCATGCGTCCAGTTTTAGCTCTTGATCAAGGGATATACGTGGTTAGTCTCGTTTCAATCAGCTTTATTTTGGTTGTACTGAGCAATTTGTAGTCATCACATCCTGCAAGCAGGACTTTCTTTTGTTCTAGTTCTAGCAAGTAGTTTTTTGTCATGGGGAAGGTTGACTTATAGAATATCATGTATTTCAGGTCTCGAAGTATAAGAAGGGACTGAGGAATGGACCCAAAGCTCTAAAGCCTGTTCCAGTGATAGTGCGTTGCAGGTAAGCCTGAGAATTACAGTGTACGTCATTTTTTATTTTTCTTAGATGTGCATCATATCTAGTTAATATATCTGTTGCACCAATGGTTGAAGTGTTAAACTCTGCTTATGGTCGGAAATCTCTGTGAATTTCTGCTCTGGATTTCGTAATCCACAATGCGCACAAAGATCTATTGTTGGTTCTCCAGACATAATTTTAACCTTCTGTGAAAACAGAACATTTGGATATGTCAAATGGGTTTTTTTGTTATTTGCAGCTGGGTTATTGGTAGAAAAAATTGGTACAGGTTAAGGTTAGATTCCTATTTGTACCTGTAAAACGTGTTCGTTTCAGAGGGCACCTCACACCATCACGACGTCGTGTGCTTCCTGTCAACACAATTTGCAGTCTGCTAACCTGTTGCATTTCGTGTGCTTCCTGGCAACACAATTTGCAGCCTGGGTTATTGTGCTTGTTGGCAATAAATATCTTCAGGATGTCAGTACCTTGTTTTCAAACCATGAGTCACCTGTCTTTGTTTTTACACTACTCCTCCGTCCCAAAATAAACGCACATCTCACTTCTCGAGGAGTCAAACTTTTTAAGCTTGATCAAAATTTATACAAAAATATGCTACTATTTATGATGTATAATAAGTACCATTAGATTGAGTATTAAGTATACTTTCTTAATAAATTTATTTGGAGATACAAATGTTGATACTATTTTATATATTCTTAGTTAAACTTAAAAACTTTTGACTTATCGAGAAGCGAGATGTGCGTTTATTTTGGGATGGAGGGAGTATGCCCTGCCCTTGATGCGATATAAGGGGGTGTTTGTTTCCTAGGGGATAAACTTTAGCCTCTGTCACATCGGATGTTTGGATACTAATTAGAAGTATTAAATATAGGCTAATTACAAAACTAATTGCAC
>NC_028458.1:21335369-21364603 GCF_000263155.2 Setaria italica | reverse complement strand
CAACTTTATATTTTATCAGGACAATTAGTAGCTTTGAACAGCAGAGTTGTGATATGGCTACTTTACTGAGATAGGGAAGGTAGTAGATGGGATCTCACCCTCACGCTGGGAGGCTTTGAGATTTAATCCTCTACTTCTTCCTTACCTTTCATTGGTACAATGGGGTCTCTTGTATAGAGACGACTGACTTGACCCTTAAGCAAATATCCTAACCTCCTAACCAAATCCATCTAACTTATCTCTTTCCTAAGAAACCAACTACTCCTATTCGCGGCACTGTTCACGAGCTGTTGTGCTCGTGGGCCTAAGCCTGTGGCCGGCCCCACTTGACAATGTGGTGCTACCAGTATGCTTGGAGTAAACATGACCTATCATTGTATATGTATCTTCTCGCGAATTAGCCCAGGACTTCTGCAATTAGTTTTATAATTAGCTCATGTTTAGTCCTCCTATTTAGTATCCGAACATTTGATGTGACAAAGGCTGACCTTTAGTCCGCAGATCCAAACACGCCGTAATTCGTGCAAACACACCATAATTCTTAGTAAATTTATTTGGAGATACAAATGTTGATACTATTTTATATATTCTTATTTTATATATTCTTAGTTAAATTTAAAAAAATTTGACTTCTCGAGAAGCGAGATGTGCATTTATTTTGGGACGGGGGAGTATGCCCCGCTCGTGTTCTGCAGGTGTTGCGGCCGGGTGAAGCTGCCGCACTTTTACTGCTGCAGGGGGGAGCGAGGGAACCCTGATTCTTCAAGCTCATGATGTGCCCAGCTTTGGAATCTTTGAAACCGGATAGAAAGAGACATGATGGGACGCCGGATGCGCGAAGCCGATAGACTAGAAGGAACTTAACAGTGCGCTGGTTCCAGTTCCTTCTAGTCGATCCATCTCCACTCTCCCTTTTTTTTCTTTTTGAAATGAATCCATCTCCACCCTTGTAATCTTGTAGTCAGTCTACTCTTTCGCCGGCGCGGCTTGGCATCCTGAAATAATCATCTTGGGATCTTCATAAATAATCTGTGTATCGTCTTCAGGTGCCCTGATTACGACTATTGCCTGTGCCGCATATAATCTTGGTGTAGGGTTTCAGTAAACCAATGAAGCATGAGGTGAGCAGCATGGTTGAGATTCTTGGCCCCAGTCTGCTGTCTAGGCCTCTAGGGTGAGGAATCAGCTACTTGGCCGCAACCTTATCTTTGGGACAGACAGGTTGCCTCCCAGTCTTGCTAACGCTGCCTCATCTTGGGCTGAGCCCTTGGATTCCGTCTTGCAAAGGACGGCTTGTCTGCCGTTGGGCGTCTCCTTTTTTTCTTCCAGTCGAAGTGATTTCAGGGAAGGGCCGAAGGGGATCAATCATCGATCAGGAAAGGAAAAAGGGAGGCGCACGCAGGGCACAGCGTGATGCTAACGCAAGGCATTTGCATATGCTTATCCGCCGACTTTTCACCCTTTTCACTGAACAAATAGATGCATTCAAAGATATCCATTGATCTTCCACTAAGATCAACCGTATATGTGTAAGTCCAGTCTCAACGGAAGTTTCATAGATAGTTTCATCAGCATTAGTTCCTATGGCACATCAGCAATTTTGCTGATTTGGCAGAATCTTTACGAAAAGAGAGGATGGAGTTCTAGAAATGAGAGAGGAGTTTCATCCTCATTAAACCCAGCAAGCACAGTTGCTAAGTTTGCAGTCTTGTAACAGTGCAATCAAATGTGTGGCTAAAATTCGTAGAGATTACAGGAATTTTCAAAGTGTGGATTCGTGCGCACAGCAGACACGCCGATCTAGCACCCGGAAGACGTTTGCGATGTTGACACGCCCGTCAGCCAATTCCGTCAACGGTCACGGTCTGAACTAATTGCTGTTAACTAGTGCTACGACCAGCAGCAGTTTGAAAAGAATACGTTTCCTGCAAGAATCTTCCAAAGATATACTACAAAAAAATCCCACGCAACTTCAGAAATCAGAAGACAGCGAGTTTGGCTGACGGCACCACCCGCTGCTGCAAACACGAGACAAGGAGAAGAGAACCGGTCGTCGTCAGCTTGGTGTGGATTCAACGTGCACATTGTGGACCGGCCCGGCTATTTAAGCCAGCTTCTCTTCTCCCAGACAAGTCCACGCGGCGCCAACGCCTGCCCAACTGACTGTTACACCAACCCCAAAGCCGCCGTCTTCTCCCGTGCCGGCAAGGCATCGATCAGTTGGACAGTTCCCATGGCTCAGCAGGCCAGGCGGGTGCTGCAGGTGGCGCCGCCGGGGAAGGGGGACGGGGAGGCGTTCCCGACGGTGCAGGCGGCCGTCGACGCCGTGCCGCTGGGCAACCGGGCGCGCGTCGTCATCAGGCTGGCGCCGGGGGTGTACAGGGAGCCCGTCTACGTCGCCAAGACCAAGAACTTCATCACCATCGCGGGGGCGGCGCCCGAGGGCACCGTCATCTCGTGGGACAACACAGCCACGCGCATCAAGCACTCCCAGGTATCTGCCTTCGTCCTGCTCGACGGAATGCTCGGGAGGAGTGGCCTTGTCTGCATGCGCTACGGTTACTATGAATTGATCTACCGGTTACTCGATTCCAAGGACAACTTCTGTTGCCAGACCGGACGTACACGTAGCTAATTAACGCAAACCTATGTTGCCAATCACACGGGTTTATTTGAGGCTTTCAGCTGTGCTTGCTTTTCTTTGCAATTGTCAGACGCATGAACCTTTCTTCCGAAACCTCATAGTTTGATCAAAGTCATACCTGACCTCAGGGGGCTTATAAGATTATCCTATGAGCACAGTAAATACTGACGGTGCATAGAGACGGGTAAATTGTTCCCACATGGTTTCACTAATTTTGACCAAGGCGTATAAGATTCTCCAATGTGCACAGTTGGATATTTGGATAGGAAAGACTGTAGCCGCCCCCCATGAGTTCACTCCAGAGCACAATTCGAGATGTGATAAATATTTTTTATGATTCATATATTTAGATCTTAAAAATGATGAACTGTGCTGTTTTCTCTTATAAAGTCGTCCAGGGTTATCGGCACAGGAACATTCGGTTGTGGTACATTCATTGTTGAGGGGGAGGATTTCATTGCAGAGAACATCACGTTTGAAAACTCAGCTCCCCAGGTACTGCTTCTTCGCTTGCCCTCCTGGCACAAACCAATGATCATGTGATAGGCGTGGGATGGGAAGTTGATGTGTGCTAGTTGTGATACAGGGCTCTGGACAGGCAGTTGCAGTCCGGGTGACAGCAGATAGGTGTGCTTTCTATAACTGTCGGTTCCTCGGTTGGCAAGTACGTCTGCTTCTTCATCTCCTGGTTAAATCACATCAATAATCAGGACAATAATCAACAATACTTTTTTAACTTTTAGAAACTCTAATTCGAAACAAAAATGTTTCAGGACACATTGTATTTGCACTACGGAAAACAATACTTAAGAGACTGTTATATTGAGGGCCATTGTGACTTCATCTTTGGTAACTCCATTGCCCTTATGGAACATTGCCATATCCATTGCAAAGCAGCAGGATATATTACTGCTCATAGCCGAAAATCCACTTCTGAATCAACTGGCTATGTATTCTTGAGGTGAGTCTGTTGTATGTAGTTTATTTCATAAGTCACTTAATCTTTTTTTTTTGAAACTTTATTTTCTTGATTAGTTTTATAAAATTTTTGAAATGTTGCTTCAGCATTTTTTATGTGCCATTTTTGCTTCCTTTTTGCTCTGACACTTGGACAAACACCCAGGTGTATTATTACTGGAAATGGAGAAGCTGGATATATGTTCCTAGGTCGGCCATGGGGACCCTTTGGGAGGGTTGTCTTTGCACACACTTTTATGGATCGATGCATCAAGCCTTCTGGGTGGCATAATTGGGACAAATCTGAGAATGAGCGAACTGCTTGCTTCTATGAGTACAGGTAACTGGATAATTCCATCTAACTATCAGCTGTTGAGATCAACCCGAAATATTGCAAATTGAAGAGGAACCTTAATGTTGTTATCTTACCACTCACATCAGATTGATCCCTCATGCAAAATATTGACATGTGCTCTTCAAGTCATTCTGACCAACTGATTGTAACGTTCTTAGCACTGGCAGGATATATTTTGTGTTGTTATGAACCAAATATTGGGGGTGCTATAGATTGTGGAATGTAGTGCTAACACTAGTATGTTTATATTCATTCCTGCTTTTCAAGTAGCTGGGACTGATTGATGGTAACATTCTTAGCACCAACCAGAAGGCGATATGTTTGTACTGTAAAGAACCTAGTGTGTTCGGGATGCTATGGAGTGTAGACTGTAGCGCTAACTGCTAACACTTGTATGCTCACTTTTCTGCAGATGCTCAGGGCCAGGCTCCCGCTCATCAAACCGGGTAGCTTGGTGCAGACAGTTGCTTGATGTTGAAGCGGAGCAGTTCCTCTCTCACACTTTTATCGATCCAGACCTTGATAGGCCATGGCTCCGCCAGATGATGGCAACAAGAGTACCAGCCTCTGCATAGACTGATCCCAGGATCCTTGGTTATCCCTCCTTTCTAGTCCATCAAATAAATAAAGCTGGAGGGTGTATTTAATTTATAAATTTGTAACATTTGGCCAATTAGTATCCACTTTGATCATGTTGAGTGGATGTGTTGGGGTGGGGTTGGGGGGATGTTTTGTTGTGAGAAGCTCTTGTGGCCGAGGCAGGCACTCTGAAAATAAGCAAAGATTAATTCATATACCCTTCTTTTGTCAGCGCTGATGCCTCGGGCATCTCTACGGCTAAATCAGCTTACACAGGCTTCTTCCAAGGCTCCATTGAACTCTAGTTCATGGCAGCGCACCTGGAAATCTTGTGCTCCAAACAAATGCCGATTCTTCATGTGGCTGGTTGCCCGTAACAAGTGCCGGACAGCAGTCCGTCTAGCTCGACAAGGACTGCAACATCCCCCGAGATGCTTGCTTTGTAGATTCAGATGTAGTGCCTACCTTCCATCTGTGGGAACGAGAGGAGGAATTGTGGTTGCTTGCAAGGGACCAGAAACGGTGTGCACGCTGCGACACACGGGACGTTTCTCTGTTACTGTCACCGTGACCATGGGCGCCGGCGTCGACCCATGGTGCCTAACAGTGGTCTATGGCCCCCAACCAGACGCGGACAAGATAGAGTTTTTAGATGAACTTCGCGCGGTGCATGCCTGTGTCACACCGGCGTGGATGGTGGCCGGTGATTTCAACCTCATCTAGCTTGGAGGAGGCAGACAAGAATAACAACGTCAACCGCAGGAACATGGGCCGTTTCAGGAGATTTTGTTGATGAAATGCTGTTAAAGGATATCTACCTGCATGGTAGACGCTACACTTGGAGTAACGAGCGAGCGAGCCCCACAATGGAGAAGCTTGATCGTGTTCTAGTGACCGTAGACTGGGAAGAGAAGTTCCCTTTTTGCTTCCTCCAGCCGTTGTCATCAGACATATCAGACCACTGTCCTCTTCTCTTGTCAACCAATGCAGCAACAAATGCTAAGCGCCGCTTCCATTTCGAAGTGTGGTGGCTCAAACTGCCAGGGTTCCTGGACGTCGTGTCCACTTCCTGGACGTGCCCATCGTCCATTACCGACCCCTTCAACCGGCTCGATGTCATGTTCAAGAGCACGGCTCGAGCACTCCAGAGTTGGAGCCAGCGCAGCATCGGCCAGATCAAGCAACAGATACTGGTGGCAAGAACCATAGTGCTCTGGCTAGACACGGCGCAACAGCAGAGGCAGCTACTGGCGGAAGAATTGGAACTTCGGAGAACACTCAAGTGCAAGCTACTGGGGCTCTCCTCCCTTGAACGCACGATGGCCAGACTTCGCTCGCGCATGATCTTCTTGAAAGATGGAGATGCCAACACAAGATTATTCCATTTACAGGCCAGCCACAGAATGAAGAAGAAGGTGATATCCAAGCTACAGTATGAAGGAGGCATAGCTGTCACACAGCAGGAGAAAGAGCATGTGCTATACAGCTATTTCAAGAACATCATGGGAACACCTTCTGCTCGGACAGAAGCTACTGATCTCTCGGCCTTGGATTTCCAGCGCGCCAACCTGGAACATCTGGATGCAGTGTTCTTAGAAGATGAAGTACGGAGCACCATCAAGTCCTTGCCGGGAGAAAAGTCGCCGGGACCTGACGGTTTCACGGCGGAATTCTACAAAGCAGCGTGGCCTGTGATCAGGAATGATATCATGGCAGATTTCAGAGCGTTTTACAGGGGCTGCTGTGCTCATTTCCATCGCCTGAATGGTGCTCTGATTACTCTATTGCCCAAGAAACCCGATGCAGCAATGCCAAGTGAGTACAGGCCAATCAGCCTAATACATAGCTTTGCAAAATTGGTTGCCAAACTTCTAGCAAACCGCCTGGCCCCTCAGCTCGACCACCTCATTGCAGTTAACCAGAGCGCATTCATCAAGAAACGCTCTATACACGATAATTTTAAATTTGTGGAACAGGCAGCTAAGACTTTGCATAGAAAGAAGAAATCATCTTTGTTGCTCAAGTTGGACATTTCTAAGGCCTTCGACACCGTAGCTTGGCCATTCCTACTCCAACTGCTAGGAGATGGGGTTCGGCCCAAAGTGGTGAAATTGGATATCAGTTATGGTATCCACCGCATCGACAAGGGTCCTGCTTAATGGAATGCCAGGAAAGTTGATCCACAATGCTAGGGGATTGAGGCAAGGGGACCCCCTCTCCCCCATGCTATTCATTCTGATTATGGAGGTGTTGCACAGACTTCTCAAATCGGCAACCAACAAGGAGTTCTCAATGCACCGGCCGATCAAGCAATACAGCACCAATGTTCTCTGTATGCAGACGATGTAGTGCTGTTTGCATCCCCCAATGTGCAGGACATGGTGACTATCAAGGAAGTCCTGAATTTCTTCGGCAATGCCACTGGTTTGCACACAAACCTGCAGAAAAGTCTCATTGCACCAATTGCTTGTTCCCAAGATCAACTGCAGAGGGTCCAACACATTCTGCCAGCTGCAATCTCTGACTTCCCTATCACATACTTGGGCCTGCCACTTTCTGTTGGCCGCCTGAAGAAATCAGACTTTCAACCTTTGGTCGACAAAGTCAGTGCTGCAATCCCCACCCGGAGAGCTCCTTTGATGAACCGAGCAGGAAGATTGACAGCTGTCAAAGTGACTGTGAGTTCTATCTGCACACATACCCTTATTTCTTTGAAGATCCCTGATTGGGTTATAAAAGAAATTGACAAGAGACGCAAGGGTTTTCTATGGGAAGGGAAAATGCAGGCAAAATGGGGTAACTGCCTTGTAGCCTGGACCACTGCTTGCAGGCCAACAATCTTCGGGGGCCTGGGCATCCATGATCTCAGGCTTGCCTCATTTGCCCTACGGCTTAGGTGGTTATGGATGCAAAAAACCGATGCAGATCGGCCATGGAAGCGCATGCAACTGGATTTCGGAAAGGACCCTACACTTTGTCAGATGTTTCAGGCATCAATCGACATCCAACTGGGTGTTAGGAACTTAGCCCTATTCTGGATCGATAAATGGTATGGAGACTCATCCCTTTGCACAATGGCGCCTGATCTTTGCACTCTAATTAGACCAGCAGTCAGAAATGCAAGAACCGTCGCCCAGGCGCTATCTGAAAAACGGTGGATCTCTGATATTGCCGGACCGGCAACAGTAGCAGCGCTCACACAATATGTCAGTCTCTGGCACGCTCTTGATGGACTCCACCTTGTGTCAGGAACTGAGGACAAGGTGTCCTGGAGATGGAACCCCTCCGGCGACGATCAGCGTACAATGCTTTCTTTCAAGGGGCGATCAGATTTACAGCTCATAAACTAATCTGGAAAGCTTGGGCCCCCCTTAAGATCAAGTTCTTTATGTGGCTCGCTATTAAAGATCGTTTATGGACATCAGAGAGAAGGCGCCAGCGAGGAATCCAAGATCATGACGCATATACTTTGTGCCATCAGGACACTGAAACGGCAAGCCACCTCTTCGTGTACTGTCAGTTCACCAGACAGCTTTGGCAAGTTTTGATGTCCGCTCTGAATATTCAGAGGCAACCACCAGCGCTGCACCTAGGCATAACTGAATGGTGGTTCGACTGCAGAAACGACCTGGATTCCTTGAGGAAGAGAGGACTCGACTCGGCTTTCATGCTTGTCTCATGGAGCATTTGGAAGGAACGCAATTTGCGAGTTTTCAACAAGGTTATGGGCAACCGGCGAGGTTGCTTGGGCTGCTGCTGACAGAGATTTTTGAGCAGGTTCAGTTATGGTGTGCTGCAGGTGTCAAGCACTTGACCGTCCTTCAGTGGCCGGCTGTAGGCCTGCAATCTACCTGAACCCGCCCCATTTCATCCTGCCCTTCTGAGTTGTTTTCTGTGTTAAAAAGACAGTTTACTTCTTTTACGTTTTATCCTATCTGTGCGTGTGCCCGGTTAGGCCCGCGTTGTAAACGAACATTCTTTCGTTCTTTCCTTCTTAATATAAAATATACGCAGCTCTCCTGTATATTCTCGAAAAAAAGATTAGACGTAGAAGTAAGCAAGTTTTCATGCCTATCTGGATTGGAAAATCCTGAAGGCAAGTCTCTTGGATGTGTACTACTCTGCAAGCAGATTCTTATGCAATTCGCAAATATTTTCCTTACATTTACTCTCCCTCGAACCCACAATGCTTCGGATGGTTTAGTCCACCCGATTCAGATTCGATATCCAAAAATCATTCAGTTTGGAAAAGACCTGACGGAAAGCAATTCTGTACGTACGTGCTCCGTTACGTGCCAAATCTCCAGAGGACAATCTGTCGTTTCAAAAGATCATCCGCTGTCAGTTGAATGGCGCGGCTAATCTGCTGAGTCGTTAGACCCTGATGAGGAGCTGTCGGAGAGCAACGTCGTGACGCGCATGCCTGAACCAACACTCAGCACATGAGCTGATTTCCTTGAGAGCCTTAAGGCACAACAGTAACCTACGACCTAGCCTTCCATCCTCCATGCCTCTCTTTAAGGCCTGCGATCCTCGCCGGAAAACTAGAGGATCCTAGCTAATGCCAGCTACCCGGCCGGCCTGATCTGGCGTGCGATGGCAGCCATGCCGATCCGGTCCGTCCAGTCGCGTCGCCGTCCGGAGTGGATAAAGATCCAGGCACCAGGCAGGCCGGAGTTGACGCCACGCCATGGTCGCTGCCCCGGGCGAGCAGGGGTCGCTGTGCTGATGGCCACACGCCGATGGCAACGGCCTGCCAGCAACGCATAACGCCACTGCCGTGCTAGCTCTGAATTTTCTTTCTTTTTTGAAAAAAAGAAGAACTCGTTCTTCTTTGTACGGATTAGGCTATGATAATTGCGGTAGAAATGTTGAATTGATTACCTGAGCTATGTTCGGTTGTGATTATTACAGCTGCTTGGGCTGCTGCTGGACAGCCAGCCGTTCGGTTACAGCTTACCAAGCAGTCATTGCACTAAATTGATTGGCTGCAGCTGCTGTTCATGCTGCTATCTGGTTGCAGCCGCTGCTCAAGCTGGTGTCTGGTTGCAACAGCTGTAGCCACAGCCGCTGCTGTAGCCAGCACTACCGAACGAGCCCTATCCTCGTATTAGAAAGCAGATCATGGATGTAGATTGAGACTTTGAGAGGAGGAGTGGAGTCTACGTCCATTATTGTTTAGAAATATATTGTCTAGAAAAGGTTTAAAGCTTCATCCTAAGTGGGGAAGGGTTTCACTTGAATTCATATTTTGAGATATCGAATTCGATCAGTTACAAGAGGGTTTCCCTATGCATAAAAGTAGTGAGGCCTCAAATAGTTTTGAACTTGTCGTGAACTTGTGTGGGTGTTCGTTTGGAGTAGGGAGAGCGAATTTGTCAACAATGTCTTTAAGCACCCAACAGAAAAGCATTTCTTTTCTCCCCCACATTTTTCAGGTGCTTGCTTGGACGCCTGCATGTTCTATCAATCGGTGGCAGATGAATGCGCAAAGCACACCTGAGACATTTTATAACTGTCTAATCAAAGCACTGATGGTACCATAAACCTTTAAACCTTTTTTATCCTACATGCATTTCTTTGAGATCATTACTGTTCATTTTGACTTTTCTAAACATGCATCTAAATATATATTATGTCTAGGTGCATAGTAAAAATTATGTATCTAGAAAAATCAAAGCGAATAGTAATTTGGGATGGAGGTAGTACAGTCAAAGGTTCAGGAAATCTCAATCTCTTGACCTTTTAATCTCCCAGATACCGTCCAAGATGGTTACAATGGCAATATGGCATGAATCCACACAGAAGCAGAGTGCAACAAATTAAAGGATCTCGTCAGGCTCCTGCATTCCGTGCCTTCTGAAATCCATCACCGCGCCGCTGCACCGCCGCCGCGGTGGCCCCCGTGTTCGGCGCGGCCCTTGTCGCCGCCGACACGTCCACGGCCCTGTGGCTGGCGCAACCCGCGAGCAGTCCGACCGGCCGGTGGTCCCGGTGCTGCCTCCCGGCCACAGGACCCCTGCCGCCGACCCATCTGCCGGGGACGCGGTCGCCGCGCGGCTCCGACGCGTCCGTGGCGCTCGCCGTCACCACGCTCCACTGGATGCTCGCCTCGCTCGGCTCGTAGCGGCAGTCCTCGATCATCAGGCTCTTGATCTCGAACAGGTCCGAGCTCGACTCGCTCCCGGCGCCGTCATCGTCGCAGTCGCCGTCACCGTCGCCTATGCCGGCACGGCCGCTCGCCGGTAGCGCGTTGGCTCTGACCACCGGAGCCACGAGAGCGACGCTTCTCCTCATGGAACTTGAAAAGGTGACCCCGGCCGCCTTCTCCTCCCGTGTCATCTCCCTCCCGATGGCTGCCACTTTCGCCGTGCCAAGGTTCAAACCTGGCGGGAGGCCGGCGGCCACCACGCCATGGTTGTTGCCGCCATCTCCAGGGACGAGCCCAAGGGCGGCCTTCTGCATCCTCAGCTCTCTGTACCAGTCGATCCTGCTCGCCGCCGGCGGCTCGCCGACGTCGTGGGCTTCCTTGGCCGCGTCGCCGTCGACGCGCACCGACCGCTTCCCGGAGCACGTGCGCATGAGCACGCCGACCTGGACGCAGCACTTCCTGCCGCGCCGCCGGTGGCCGCCACGGAAGAGCGCGGTCTGGCTGTTGACGCTGGACGCCGAGCTCGCGGTGAAGCTCGCCGTCGACGCGCTTGTCGACGACGGCCGCGCCATCACCACGGCCTCGGCCGGCCTCGCGGCGGCCGTCTCCACGGGCGGCACCACCGCCGCCACCGCGGCGCGGACGATGGCCTCCTTGCGGTCGCCGCCATCACCGTCCATTGCGCCCTTGAAGTACCGCTCGGCGGTGAACACGTCGAGCTCGCCGTCAGCGTACGTGCGGCGCCGACTGCCCATGCCGGGCATGGGCCGCGCGGCACGGCCGGCTTCGACGGCATCCTTGTTGCCAACGTCGAGGTACGACGAGAGGGAGCCGCCGTTCCGGCGCCTCCCGGCTACCGAGTCGTCGAAGGTGACCACCTTGCCGCCACCATTTCCCGATCGTCCCATCTCCATGGTGGTGTAACCAACACAACGCACCCAGTACAAAAGTATCAAGAAAAAAGAATGGTGTGCGTCGCAAAAGGGGGCGATGTGAATAGGCGCGCTTATATAGACATCACAATTCACGCAACACCAAAAACAAAATAAAATAAACAATTCAAACTCCATCGACACATCGATTTCACCAACAGTTCATGCACGAAAAAAAACACTCCTACTACATGATAATTCAACAGACAAACTTAATTGCCAATTTGTCAGCACGAAGCAACTGTGACGGCAACAGGGAGGAGATTAGGAGAGAGGCTGTGAGCTTTGCTTGCAGACAGTGCGCTGGAGCACTGATGGCCATGTGTTTCATTTTTGCCAAGTTTAATTCAAAGCTTATTGGTTTGTTGTTGCCTTGACATCCATCCATCCGCATAGGATCGGAGCTCGATGCAGGTCCTGACACTGGTGCTAACAACTAAAACTTGGAACTGTTCTGCAGCGTGACCCCGACGGCGACCGGCGAGGGCGACAGGGAAAACCATGGCCGCTCGCCGGGGAAAAACTAACAAAAGGGAAACTGTGGCGGCTTCCTGTCCATCTGGGCACCGGACACCAGGGAAATTTGAACAACAGTGATGCTTTTCGTCTCCAGGTAACACTTGGGATGATAAGGGGTCCTTATCTTGGGATGGTGATTTTCCGGGGAAATTACGCGATTCTATGAATCAGAATTTCAGAATTAGAGCGTATTTTTTTGTCCCCAAATAAGGCGAGACAGGGAAGCGCAAAGGTACTATCTGGAACAGTGAGATCAACACTGTCTGGTGTAGGTGTAACATACAATAGTTGAGCTGTAGCCGTGTACCATGGAACAGTTCACCACTCCGCTCCAAAAAGAAAACCCTTAATTGCTGTTTAAAGTCTGCTGTCAGCACTGACGATATCTAATACCAGGGAAATTTGAAGTTTGAACACCTGCATCCTGCATAAAATTTAATTTGTAGATATTAAATACTGAGGACTCCAGTTCAGATCAAGGTATGGCATGAGACACTGAAAACCTGTGTCCATGGTAGAGTACTGTCTGCCGTTTCCGCTGCAACTATGAGCCAAACCTCAAACGGGAGATTTGGAATGTCTTGGATGAAATAAACTAACGATCAAACGATTGAACAAACAGTATCTTGATCACGGGAAGTGCGGCATTTGCTGTTTGGTCTCTTAGGTAGGCTTGGACTTCAGTTTGTTCCCCTTTTCGCATGACCTGTATTTTGGACGTGTTATATTTGGTATAGGTAGTTTGGTCCCCAGGAGACCATCTGCATCTTCAATTTCTGATGATTTGTTTTGCAATTCTGTCAGTTTAAGGCCTCCTTTAGAACGCAAGACTTTTGGAAGAGAATTGTTCAGTATTTTGCCTGCCACTATAGTTCACTGTAGCTATATGAGATAGCGTGCCGCTATTTATTCCCATGTACAATTTAGCCGCTATAGTTTCATTTAACTCCACTACCAGCTGTTTTAGAGTTTTGCCGTTAGATCCCTTAGCCCGCTATTTAAAACATTACTATTTTCACATGAATCAGGTGAATTTTTACGGCATTCAGGAAAGCAAATCCTGTGTAAGCCTTAATTTCCTTTGTCCCAACTACCAAGTGAGGTTTCATCCAAAAAAAAGAGGGGGAAAGATATAAGAATAGCAACAGCAGCAGCGTCAGCATTAATGAAGGGTGACCCGTGCTAAATGTGGCCATGGAAGCAAAACGGCAATTGCTAAACAACTTGTTACAGATGATAGAAACAAAAAACAGTATGAAATGCACATGAAGGAGACAGAAATATATTAAATAAAAAACTCAAAGATATTGCCGAGGATGTTTTCCACGCAATATTTGAGGCAACAAGGGGATACACGAATAAACTTGTGGACCACAACACGTCTCATTTATCTTAGCGATAGGAAGTTCACGTATGGACCATGCGTCCTATGTTATCATGATAAGAGTTTGTCAACATTCTCCAGAAAATTGAAATTGCGGCTCAATGATTGTGAAGTGCAACCATGTACAGGTTTGACCAACAAACATGCCTTATCCTCGCTTATATTTCAAAAACTGATATTTGGAATCCACAGGATATATATCCAAAAGGAGAAAAATATTTATCGAAACGTCCTATTACACCTTGGTTGTAGTTCAACTCATGAACATTGCAAGAACTTGATACACTTGATATCACACATCTCCAAGTATACAGGCAGAAATGTCAGCGTTAGGCACAACATGTGAATTCCAGCAGTTTCCAATGCAGGCTCAGTTCCGCCCTGATCCGACCATACATTTAACATGGCGCTGATCAATCAATTCCCAATCAGTTTCAGCGAAAACTACTGGAAGCCCAGTTAATGCATATCCATGTTCTGAAGTGATGGTGTGAGAAACTGAGAGAACCACCTGAAACCATAGAAAAGACAGCCAGTAAACACGAAATTTCCACATATGAGTCCATTACTGAAGCAACATTGCAAGACAAGTCAGAATATTATTATAGCATTGTGCATGGCTGAGACCTGAGGGCTGGTTTTCTAAATAAACAAAAATACAATACCATTTTATTTCAGGGGGTGGGGTCATTGAGACTTCTCTCCTCCTTGCTCTTGTTCACCTTCGCCCTTCCCAACAAGCTACCAACATCCAACAAAGCTTTAGTTAACCCTTCATAAACATCATCATACTATCACAGCATTATGGCAACACAAGCTCTAGTGTTGATTGATCCAATGTTAACCTTTGTTTGAATTTGACATCGACTAATCATAAAGCACGCTTTCCAATAGTCTACCAAAATCTCAAAGGTTGAGCAGTGCAAATGTGCAATCGTGTGATGAATCAAACATATAACACTACAGAGAAATGCAGGAGGCAAAAAAAACAAAGAAAACATATTGCTAAACAATTAGAATATCATATAGTGACTAAAAGTAGCACAAGGTAAAATCATCATGAGCAAGTCTTACATCACATAGTTAACTCTAGGAACAAATATAAGTATCGGATTTAGTGACCGGCAGTCCACCAGGGGGCTATCCAAGTGGTAGATTTGTAGGCGGAGGAGATCGTAAGACCAAGAACTCGAATGGTAACACAGGGACGCAAGATTAGACAGTTCGGCTCCAGAGAGTAATACTTCTCCATTTCTAATGAATGTATTCCTGATTGCGGGTTGCGAAAGATTGAGATGAGGTGAGTTGAGGTACCCTCCGGATTGAAGGGAGCATCCCTGCGCTATGACGGCCTAGGATTACAATCAGATAGGATCTAATCCTAGTCGATTGTTACATGGAAAGCAATCTGAGTCGGACTACAACAAGTATCCCGCGATATTCGGGCAGAATTTGTTCGCCCGGCTTCCGAGCTTGTGCTCCACGCGTCTTCATGCCTTGTCCCGCACAGCATGGTCGGGCAGGCCCACCTGTTAGGACCGACAGGTATCCTGGTCGGTGGGGACCCGTGGGTACCCTTATCGCTCAATAAGATATCTAGGACATGCAGGAACACCATTCTTCTATATATCAAAAACCATATATTCAGTATATGGAACACATTGTAGAAAATTCAGCGGTTATACCAGGGAACCAATCAGTTCATATGCTTCCATCACTTTCGGGTCCTCTTCATCCTCATAACCAACCTGCAGAATTCGCGGCCCATTAACTGACCAAAAGGAACGTCGGCCATCATCCTGAAAAAGAAATGAACTTTCAGCAATGATTTGACATTTAAGCGAGTGGCAGAATATGGTCAGATGACATGAGGGAACCAAAACGGTAAAAGTCATGAAGTCACTTGCCAAAATAATTGTTACAAACTATATTGGCCCTTTACTTAAAATTCAAAATTGGCGTATGATAAGTTGGTCAGGACTCAGGAGGGCTTGGTCTTGTACTCTGTTTCATGCTTGAGCTCCCAGGTAGGAATCTTTTGTATTGGTTGTAATTATAATTTTATTTTGTTACACTATACATCTGGTTAAAGCTCTCAATACTGAGGTATCAATGACCTTGAGCATCAGCATGCCATAATGCCAGATTGTGGGGGTGCTATCAAGCAGGGATGTGTGTGGCCATGCACCACTTGACCTTTCATTTTGATTCATTACAGCTGGAGTGTGATGATCTACTAACCTGGGTCCTGGGTCACAACTGCAACCCGGTGTATGGGGGTGGAAAGCCTATTTGTATGCACTTAAAATTGGTCCAGGTAGTCAGGCATGCACCTCTTTGCATGGATCCACCCCCTTCTAGTTTAACAAGTAACCTATCTTAGAAAAGTGCAGTATGTGGTGCTCAGAATTTCTTTTCAAAATAGGGTTAGTAACAAGCATGTTGCCAATATTCAAAGTCATTAAGTCACATTAATGCATATATTAAGTAGTGGTCAATTACCAATTTTTTCTTGAGGAGAATTGTACCAGTCCATTACTATTGGTAAGCTGATTTTTTTTCTTTTTTATTTTTCCTTGCCCATGTTTTTGTTGGAGCTCAAATTTTGCATGATGATAGATGATATCATGCTCTACACATGCATATTCTTGTTTTTGGAATTTTTAATACACAAACAGGTGCATTGTGTGGTTGGTAACATGGTAACACCTAAAGGAGATGTAACACAGGAGATGTTCTCTTGTCCCATCATTAATGCGGCTATTTAAGGTTCACAATAGAAACACAAGACTGTGAAGCATGACCAACAGGACCAAAACGGCTAAGGACAGACTGACAAAATGCTTTTTCTTGAAGACAGACTGAAAAATGTGACATTGCAGATGTAAATAGGATAATTTGATTACAGGGGGAAGAAAGGAGTTTATTTAGTTAAAACATCTTAAACAATGCAGCAGAAAACAATTGAATAATTAGAACAACACGACAAAAGCCAGACTACCATGGAATATTAAAATCACCTGCAATACAATCATATAGATAGCCTCCAAGGTATGTTGGCGAATTTCAGAATCCTCAACAGCTTCTCGTTCATGAGAGAGTGCACTTGACAGCTCAAGTGGCATTTTCGATCTGTCTTCTTCAGTATATATCTGTAGCATCAGCCAAAAGCTGTATGAGTAGTATACTAACATATGAATATTCATCATTTAGCACAAAACAAGGTCTTTTTGGGCAATTACTCGATCGACTAAAAGTCATATACTTGCACAGCTGGAGTAAAAGATCCACTATTGCCATTATGGATCCCTATGTCTGTACTTTTGCAAAGTGTATTAAGGAGATTGGATGTGCAAGGGAATGATTCCCATATGTATTTCTACATGAAAATATGGATGCTGAGCTGAGTCTTCAACAAGATATATTATCAGGAGAACTTAACGCCTAGACACAGCCTTCAACAAGAATATGCCTTCTAAAACATAGAAGGAAGCTCAAAGAAGGAAAACATACTGTTATTGTTTATTTGAAGACATAGTCAAACTAACCATGGCCATAAGATCATCAGGGCACACAAGTTACCAATCAGAAGGAAATGAATATTACCAAGATAAAAGAAAAGGGAAAGAGGCGCACAAAAGATTGGGCCAATAAAGGATACTGATGCAGAAATGTTAATGATGTGTACCTTCTTTCCAGCCACGGGCAAAAGTAGAGCTGGCCAAAGATATTCTGCTAAAGAAAGCAAATTCTGTAGCTGAGTATCAGCCTCAAAGCAACAATTGCGGATTGTACCAGCAACCTGCAAAAAAATAAAAAGGTATATGGAAAGAAAAAAATAGTGGGAACGCAGCTATTTGATAATAATATATACTAGATTCATAGAATACCAATACAATTCAAAAGAAAATTATGGCACTTAAATCTAGAAATTGAGTGCAAGACAGCAACTAGTTTGCTGGTAAATCAAGGATTGGTACATGCAAAAAAAAAAAGCAACGAGTTACGAAATATTGCAGTATTACAAATTGAATTGTCAGCAAACTGATTTGTTAGCATCCCCTCTGTGTATCTGCAGTAGACACTGCACAGCAATTTCATTAAAATATTACAACAGCTGATGCATGCGACAATGATTAGTAAAAACTCAGCCCTAGGAGAAGACCTCCGGTCGTATTTCAATCGGAAGAAATTTCTCAGGCTGCAAGACTGAGAAAAGGCCCCAAAGGCTGGCTGCCCAGGACATGCCTGCAGCACATATAACTTTGAAGGCAGCCACAGCAAGAGTAGTACTCCCTCTGATTCAAGATACATGTCGTTTAGGATATCAGCAAGGTCTACAAGACGAAACTTTGATCAACAATTTCTACGAACATATTTCAAATAAAGGCAATTACAAATTTGAAAGTACTTTTCATGATGAATGTAGTAGCATCTATGTTGTATTTTCAATCTATGTAATTCTTTAAATATCGATGGTCAAAGTTAGAAAACGTTTAACCAGCACAAATCCAAAAGGGACGTGTATTTTTGAATTAGAGGGAGTATCTGATAAAGAACTGGTCTAATATGCCAAAAGTAGGGAAACCAGGAGCAGTCACTTCAGTATAGATGTTACATTTATGCCAAAACAAAGATTAAGCAGCACGTACCCCTTTCTTTCTCAGTTGGTTTGTTGAATCAAATTGTCGAATAATCTGCTTGAGAAGACCTCTCTTAGGTTCCATCAATATTCTCCTTCCAGCTTCGACCTTAGATATATTGACAAGCATGGAGGCAACATATTCAAAAGTGTCTTGCTCTGCATTATTTAACTTAAAAAATCAGTTCATGTACATGTCAATTGGATATTTTGGCACAGAATCAAGACAAACAATCACAAAAGTGGCAAAAGGCGATGAAAATGATTGCAAAAATGAAAAAGTAGATCAATCAGCAAAAAGAAAGCAAATTTAGATAGAAGTTTCATGTGCACAAAATATGCTTCAAACCATGTGAAAACACTGCAAGAACAGGTCATAGCATAAATGTATGATACAATTTATCATTCTGCTGGCGATGTTTATTGATCATGAGCTGAAACTTACATAGTACATGGAGGTTCAACCTCTTACATAAATTCAAATCAAAATGTAATCAGACAGCAAGAAAATTATCACAAAATAAAATGAGCTAGCACAACCAAAATGAGGAACAGAATCTGAAATAACCAAAAAAATGGTAACAAATTTAATTTGTTAAACAGAGGAACTAATCAAAGTTTCTTATCTGAATGTAGAAGTTACATTAAATCTGTAACATACGGACAGAAGAAACTAACCTTCAGAATCACTGGATGACCTACAGAATGATCGCACCAGCTTTGCAACATACAACCCTTGCACCTTTTCATCCCCAACCTTTCAAAATGATGGGAATCACATTAGTCTTTCACTCTTTCCTTGACTGATCTCATCACTAGGAATGACTCAAACAAGCAAAAGGATTACGATTTGAAACCAATGCAAAGAAATGATCAGTCAAAAACTAAGCATAGAGTGTGGATACTAGTAACACCAATTATGATCGGCACTTTTAGAGATAAAACATAGATACACGAACAACTTAGTCAATCAAAAGCAATGGTGGTTGTAACTTCAGCAGTTTATAAAAGTTCTAAGCAATGATTTGGCAAAATACATGCAGATATCTGGAAATATGGTAGGAACAGCATATTAAAACAGCTTAAGCAGCTTAGTCCATGCTCCATGGTGATGCAAGTTCATTCATTGACAGAAAATCTACTTGGTTGTCAGAACTAAAACCATTCTCCTATTGTCCTTCCAGTGAAAATGTACAGCAATTACAAAAATGATAAAAGATGCCATCACTATTTCTCCAAACAACAAGATTTGAACCTCACCGACAAGACAACTATGTTATCGCTTACCCAGAAGGTGGTTCACAATCAGTATAGATCAAAATGTCAGATAGGGGACATTAAATTTGAGAGAAATCAAGAGGCAGCAGCGGACCGACCTGGAGGAGCGCGGCGACGCCGGACGCGACGTGGGTGAGGTTGACGAGCAGCATGACGAGGCTTCGCGCGAGCGCCGGCTGCTCCCCGGCGCGCCTGGCGATGACGTCCATGGCGGCGTCGACGGCGCCAAGCGCGGCGAGGCGGGCGGCGAGGGCGGCATCCTGGCTGAGGTTGACGAGCGAGTCCGCCGCGGCCTCCCCCGCGCCGCTTCCCGCGGCGGAGGCCAGCAGGCGGAGCAGCGCCGGGAGGGCGCGGTCGGCGCGTACCGTGAGCGCCCGCAGGCCGTCCTCCCCGCCCGTCAGCCCCCGCACGATGTCCACGGCCGCGCTCCGCACCTGCGGCTTGGGGTCGGAGAGGAAGCCAATCAGCTCGTCGATCTCGTCGGCCATGGCGGCGGCGGCGAGGGTTTAGCTCCCCTTTTTCCCTCGTTCGGGCGGGGTTCAGGAGATTTTCCTGGCTGCTGAAGTGGTGTCCGGCCGCGGCGCGATGGATACGGGGAAGCCGTATTACGTGAACCTCGCCCGAATACGTAATCCTCTAGATTACGTATCCGGCACGGCGATTGGCCCGAGGACAGCGCCCGCCAAGCCGCCAACGTCACGCAGCAGCGGTCGGTGCAGAGGATCGGGTGCGCGGAACACGTGTCGTTTCCCTATTGGGGCCGGGAGCAAAAAGGGTCGCACGGTACAGAAGGGTCCCTGGTTCGCCTGGTTGGCATGCAGGGGGCCCGCTCCTCGTGCATCACGATTATTTCTCGCTTGAGGACCTAAAGCTTCTCGCAATTACATTTCAAAAAGCAGGGCTCCGCGGATAGGTATGGCGATGACGCTTGACCTGGTCAGTTTCCTACGGCTCGGCCCGTCACCATGCTCATGGTCATGTCAATGGGATTCCCTGAGCGGAAAGAAGAGTTCACCGCAGCGCAGCCACTAGCCACTGGCCACACTCACTGATGCCGTGCTGATCCGCAGGTCAAATACACGTGGCATGCAATTTCAATAATTTGAGCTTGCATGACAAGGGTCTTTGGGGTGTGTCCATGGACTAGTAGGTTGATGTATGTGTGTTAGCAGAATGTATTTTGGTTTTTTCCACAACAATGACATGACATTGCCTTTCCCACTTGTGAGTTGTTACGTTGCTGTCAATTGTCTGTGCCTTTAATGTTGTCTAGCGTGTGTTCTTGCATCTTGAGAACAAAGGGTTTGGCAAAAAGGATTTAGTTCCAAATGTGCCATATATATATATATATATATACATATATATATATATATATATATAGTTATGACGCAATTCTTTACCGTCAGTGTTAATTTCTCCAAACTTGAAAAGGTATTTGAACTATTCAGGGCACCATGTGACTTCTACATAAATCTTGTGAAACTAATAGCTTTACGAATTATGATACACTAATAATAAACACTTTTAACTTGTAAATGCACGGTCCTCCTGTACAACTTCTTGAACCTGTAGCTTTGTGATATGATGTAATTTTGCGATAACTTTTTCGCGACGCAGTTTTGCGATAATAATTCGGACAAACAACGAGTATGCTTAATGAACGAAATAAGCGCATCAAAGATGGTATCGCGGGCCTTAGATGAAACTGTGGAACCATCCACTGGACCACCAAGCTGAAAGGCGCATGTCGTCAATGGCGCAAAGCGCCGGGACGTCCTCGCAACTTTCCCCCACATCCGAATGTCCTTGTTCCTCTTCCTCGCGTCGCGGCCGCCCACGCCCACGCCACCGCCATCCGCAGCTACCACCACCATCACCGCGCCCTTTCAAAACCCAACCGAAAAAAAGCGCACGCAGCCAGAGCCGCTGCACGCACGCGGGCGCACCCACCCCCCACTCCTCCTCCCTTGCCCTCCGCGCTTCCGTTCCGTCCGCTCCAAGCAAGGCACCCGACGCAAGCGTGCCCCTCCCGCATCCCCGATGCCGGCGCTCGCTGCCGCGGCGGTGGCGGCGGCGGCGTGGGCGCTGCGGGCGGCGGTGTGGGCGTGCCTCGCCGCGTCGGCCATGCTCGTCGCCGAGGCCGCGTACATGGGCCTCGCCAGCCTCGTCGCCGCCGCCGCGAGGCTGTGGCGCCGGCCAGAGCGGAGGAGGAGGTACCGGTGGGAGCCGTTGCCCGGTGGCGGCGACGTCGAGGCGGGCCCCGCGGCGGCGGCGGACTTCCCCATGGTGCTCGTGCAGATCCCCATGTACAACGAGAGGGAGGTGAGCCGTCTGCGTTTGCGTTTCAGAATCTCTGCTTCGATTCTCTGTAAATCATGCTGAATGTGCCCCCCTCCAGTTGCCGCTACACCTCGCGATCGCGAGGTTGTAGAGCCATCGGATAGGACCCGGTGTCACGAATTTCACGAGGTTTTAGATGTGGACCTATTGGTCCCAAATACTTGAATGCGTCGTTCTGATAATTTCTGGGGCATTTATCATCAGGCTACTAGTTTGGTGGCTTCAGTTCAGGGTGCACTAATACTTGGGTGTCCTTTTTCTTGTCTCTGAATGAATTGGGGATAACGAACTGACCACTTGGGCGATTTAGGAAGCCAAGAGCGTCTCATTGTGTTTGTAGTGTTCTCTCTTTACTCTCAAGGTGGAGTTAGTATCAGAAATGGGCTCCACTGTTTAGGAGCACGCTTCACACTTGCTTTCACTAGTGGAATCGTGATGCTACCACTTAAATATAGTTACCCCACATATGAATGACAACATTGCATTCTTTTGATTAAAAACAACAAAATTGGAAATACCTTGGTTGCGTGCTTAAAGGGATCATAAATCCTGCTTTAAAAATGAGTTGGGAGGAACGGAGAGGGGTAGGGCAGAGTACAGTGTCTTCTTTTGCCATCCTGGTGTTAAGTAAAGCACAGTACCAGTTATGCAATTGGTGACGTCAGTTACCAGGTAAAATGGATGGAGATTTTTCTTGCTGTACCGACACCATCATTACTGCAAGTTTAGCCCTTTGTTTATCGCTGGGCAATTGACTAACAATGCTGAACAGCAATAGTTTTTTCCAAGGTGTCTGAATTCTGAACATTGTTCTTGTGTGCCTTGCGATTTTATAGAATTTGAACTGGGATCAATGCAACACTTGTTTCTTTTTGCAGGTGTACAAGCTATCCATTGGTGCAGCGTGTGCTCTCACGTGGCCACCAGACCGTATTATAATACAAGTCTTGGATGATTCCACTGATCCGATTATTAAGGTACACCTCGGTTACAGGGACATGGTTTCTCTCGATTGACTAAAAGTAAACGCTTTCATATAATGCTGGGTCAACCGTGGTTGATCTGATGCATTTTTAAAGTTAATTGTGTGTTAACTTTATAAAGAAATGATCAGTTTCTCATCTCAATGGAGCATATGAATACAAAGTACTAATTTGCTATGTTAGCTCCAGCAACACTGCTTTGGTCTACTATATGTATGAGTAGGATCATTTAGTTACTTAATGGATACGAAACTAATGCTTCAAATGATTTAAAATTTAGAAAGGCTTTCGTGCAATGTACCGGAATGTTATGAGTAAAGGGATAGACAAAGCTTCTGTACACTGCACATTCATTGTGGAAGATATTAAACATATCTGTGTTGACCAGCAGTTTGGCACAATGCTAGTTACACAATCTGTTAAACATCTGTAAAGTGGCTAATGTTATGTTTTTTTTTCTACAGAAAGGGTATTAGTATCGATGTTTTGAACCCCACATGCTAAATGCATTATGTGCATGACATCAAGAGCATCCATTTCGTGGTTGTATTTAAATAGTTATGCCACCGTAATATATTGAAATCACTTTCCTCAAATGCAGGAACTAGTGGAGCTTGAATGCCTGGATTGGGCGAACAAAAAAATTAACATCAAGTATGAGGTTAGAAATAACAGAAAGGGATTCAAAGCAGGTGCACTGAAGAAGGGCATGGAGCATATATACGCCCAGCAGTGTGACTTTGTTGCTATCTTTGATGCAGATTTCCAACCTGAATCTGACTTCCTTTTGAAAACTATACCATTTCTTGTGCATAACCCAAAGATTGCACTTGTTCAAGCACGTTGGGAGTTTGGTAAGCATAAAGATATCATTTTCTAGTCGTGTATATTTAGGAATATTCTGTTTTGGAGTTCCTATCCTTGTTGAAAATTAAAGCAAATATGTTATGTGCGTGGTTCTGACACATGGTGGTGTCACCTATCTTGTTCATATATAGTTCTTTTTGTTTGTTAAGAGAGTAGATTTGTTTTGTTAGTTTGGATTTCTTTGTTCAGTTAGTTTGTTTCATTAGCAGAGCTTATTTCTTAATTCTTAGACTTATCCTAGTCATCCGAGTAACATACATGGTAATTTGTCTTTTTAATCAAGTAAAGATATCACCTAAGGTTGATTAATACTGATGTTCTAATGCAATTTCTTCACCATTTGCCATGATAGTGGCCATATTGATGAAGTGAGGAGTTTTGTTCATTATGATTACAGGATGTTCCTGACCTGGCCTTTGCCGGGCAATTTTGCAGTGAACTATGATGTTTGCCTGATGACAAGGATACAGAAGATGTCTCTAGACTATCATTTCAAAGTCGAGCAGGAATCAGGATCATTTGTGCATTCGTTCTTTGGGTTCAATGGTAAGAGCTGGTTCGTAGCTGTGCACTGAGGTTCTGATTTTTCCCTGAGACTGACTGTTTCTTGTCACAGGATGGAGTGGGATAAATTGTGTGAAAAATAATTACAACTGTGTTCTGTTCACAGGTACAGCTGGTGTGTGGCGTGTATCTGCTATTAATCAATCTGGGGGGTGGAAAGATCGCACCACTGTAGAAGACATGGACTTGGCTGTACGGGCAAGCCTCAAGGGATTTGAGTTCTTGTATGTTGGTGATATTAGGGTATTTGGCTGAATCTCTGCGAACTTCAAATAGTTGCTTTTTGCTGAAGCTATGATATGTTGTGCCATGTCAGCATTACAACTGCAAATCCTATACAGGTTAAAAGTGAACTTCCAAGTACCTTTCAAGCCTACCGACATCAACAGCATAGGTGGACTTGTGGTGCTGCCAATCTCTTCAGGAAAATGGCATGGGAAGTCGTTACCAACAAGGTTCGCCTTCTCAGACCCTACTCCATGAGGCATCACGATGAGTTTGTCATGCTATAATTACCATCTGACATTATGCAGGAGGTGTCAATATGGAAGAAACATCATCTGTTGTACAGCTTTTTCTTTGTGCGAAGGGTTATCGCTCCCCTCGTGACATTCTTGTTTTATTGCGTTGTGATCCCTTTGTCTGCCATTGTTCCTGGTGTAAGCATTCCTGTATGGGGGCTGGTCTATATTCCTACTGCCATTACATGTATGAATGCCATCAGAAATCCTGGGTATGCATATTCTAACTGCAGCAACCTTCCATCTGCCTGTTAATGTTGCCACCGTCATATGACATTATGTAATACATCAGGTCTCTCCATCTGATGCCCTTCTGGATTCTGTTCGAGAATGTCATGTCCATGCACCGCATGCGTGCTGCTCTAACTGGTTTGCTGGAGACTGCACATGCAAATGACTGGGTAGTCACTGAGAAGGTAGGAGATCTGGCGAAGGATGATCTTGATGTTCCACTCCTTGAACCAGTGAAGCCAACCGAATGCGTTGAGAGGTAACTGAAGAAGCTTGTAGCATAAAAAAATTACTTTTTTTTGGTGTTGAATAAATAAACTATTGCTTCTTGCAGAACGTGCTTATGATTTAAATCTTTGCCTTTGCAGGATTTACATTCCTGAGCTCTTGCTTGCATTCTACCTCCTAATATGTGCCTCATACGACTTGGTCGTAGGAAGCCATAAATACTATCTTTACATCTACCTCCAGGCCTTTGCATACGTCATAATGGGTTTTGGTTTTGTTGGAACGAGAACTCCATGTTCATAGCAGCTTTGATGATGTTACTAATCCCCATTTTACAATTTGCTACTAAGTACAACTGTACTTTGTGTGCAAGGTAAACCTTATCTGATGATAGTGTTTGGCAAGATACTGGGCCTTGCATAGTCTAGGGAGTTTTAGATTCCTAACAAGAAAATTCCAAATTCCTTATTTACCACTGGTTACTCAGAATTTTATGATTTGCCACTGGTAAACCCATTTTCCCTGACATACATGCGTTTTCTCAATTATCGCCTTGTGCTAGTCTGCTAGATGTATTTGGTTGTAATAGTCCCATGGGAGAACTGAGATATAATTGGGTAAGGATTTCAGATTCTGGGTTCATAGTTGTAATAGGACGAGAGGCGGGTTTGTATCCTAGAGATGCCAACCATGGATGTATGACGATGAAAGATGGTATTGATTCTTGTATTGAGTTTGAGACAGAGCAAAAACCGTTTTATTTCGACTCTATGCTTTATTCATCGGTATCAAATCAATGCGTAAAAACCATATATGATTGGTGCTGCATGTGGATCATTTGTGTTGACGATCTCTGTGCCACATAGAAATGCAAGGAAGTGAAGCAAGAATCTTTTGCTTTCTGGGGTGAGCAAAGGGAAATCTAGCTGGTTCGTTTGCTTTGTCGGATGCTGATTGGTCCCTTTATATGATGATCTGTATTTTTTTTTAGATTGTCTAGATCCTACACTTGTCCAGCTTTGGTCCCTTTATATGATGATCTGTATTTTTTTTTAGATTGTCTAGATCCTACACTTGTCCAGCTTTGCTGGAGATTCTCTTTTCCTGTTTTGCCCTTTTGTTCTTCTTTTCTGTGTCCGGTTTTGCCCTTTTTGGTTCCTTGCTGTGTCTGGTTTTCTTTGCTTTAAAGTGACTTTTAGTTTTTACTACAGTACGCTGGATAGAATAACTAGGTATCACGACCTAATTCCACCTACCTGGTCTTCCTCCTTGTGCCGAGCGCCGGGTCTGAAATGAAATGACTATGATGCCACCTTGTTTGATCAATTAAAATGTCTGATACTCTCAAATAGGGAAATTATTATAATACGTGTTTTCCCCTATTTTTACTTTCTAGGACTCCCTCCTTCCTAAATTACTTGTTTTTCTAGGTATTCTCTCCATCCCAAATTGTAGGTCGTTTTGACATTTCTAGGTTCATAGGTTTTGCTATGCATCTAGATATTTATTATGTCTATATACGTAGCAAAAACTATAAATCTAAAAGTGCTAAAACGACCTACAATTTGGAACGGAGGGAGTACATATCTTTTGCTATGTATCTAGAAAAACCAAAACGAATAGTAATCTGGGACGGAGGGAGTATAAGGATAATGAACAAGAAGCGGCTAAGTAAAGACTACATTAGCTTCTCCCTCCAGTCAAAGTGATGTTTCGGGCATTGGCATTGACATGTTGGTAATAATCTGACCGCGTGGCTACACTTAGTTGCCTAGGTCATGAATATCCTACTAACAGATCAAAAGGATGTTTTCATTTGATCCCTTAATTAACATCGATCTTTCACGGTTCGTTCTATATATAGAGCGTTAGCTGTAACCAATGTTGTGCCCTATAATCACATTATATGGAAGCTGAAAATCCCGCTAAAGATTAAGATGTACCATGCAAAAAGGAGTTACTTTAACAGGATAATTTAGCAAGGAGGTGGTGGAAAGGAAGCATTAAATGTTATTTTTAAACTTGAATAGACGATACAACATCTCTTCTTTGATCGCCAGAACGCTAGGTTTATTTGGAGATTGATACAAGTTTCTTTTAATCTACCTCCTCCATTCAACATTAGCCATATGTTTAATAATTGGCTATGAGGGGTAGAACAGAAACTTAGATACCAAGCCTTGGTTGGAGCATGTGTCATGTGTTGGGCTATTTGGCTAAGCCGCAATGATGAGATTTTTAACAATACACGAGCTTTTTCATCTATGCAGGTATTGTTCAGAGGAACACATTGGTGTCGCTTTTGGGCGTTGTTGCAGCAGGAAGGAGAAAGACCGTGTCGTGTACTTGAGACAGCGGTGATGGAGATCTTTGCTTCACATGGGTGGTGTTTTAGTAATAGACTACAGTCTTTTTGAGTTAAGTGTGATGAATGTGATAAACTTCTATTCAAGACCTTTTCTTTGAGTGCGGACCTTGGTCCTGCGTGTAATAGGGGACAGCTATATGTATCAATCAATACAGTGGCTGGAATATTAATACATATTCCCTTTTCTTAAAAAATGGTTTTTAAAGACACAATTTGGACTAAAAGTTTTTGTTGCTGCATATTTATAAAGTATAGCAAAAAGATATTGTTTTACCTTGTTACCAAAGTTTACAATAGTTGAATAAATCTTAAAATATAACTTATTTATGGCTCGAACTCGAAGTATGCTTTTGTTAAAAGTTGACAAGCGTTCGGACCTAACATATGGTCAATGTGAGGACCTAACATATGGTCAATGTGAACTGAGCGGTAGCTCAACTAGTTTGGTTCCTTTGTGTTGGACATATCTATCTCGATTCAAGTCATCAACTTGATGCACATGCTCGTTTTTTAGTTTATTTTGGGAATTAACGGTATTATTTTTGCAGTGGTAGGCAACATGAGCGAAACTCATGTTGTAACTTTGTCAATATCAGAATCTAGTCTAGTTATTTAAATGTCCTCACAGAGTGAGTATGCGTGTGTACGTGAACATTAGCGTCCATGATTTATATTTGCATCAAGTGCACAATTTTTCAAGTGCACAATTTTTTGTTCAACATCAAACTTTGCATGATTTATATTTTTGGATGAATTTTTGATGCAACGGTTTATGTGTTACCGTGCTTGCACCATAACCCGCGGTAGCACTGGATATGCTCTCGCGTTGGGGCTGCTCTTATATGTTCTCCGAACAGATCAGATCGTTGCACTTTTCTTTCTAATAACAAACAAAAAGTTACACACCAGGTGACGTGCTATACGTGAACTTACCGCGTGCAAATATATCAAGAAAACCACGTGTAAGGAAAAGGATCGTCAAGGCTTGTTCGGTTAATCTGTCCTCTAAAAGAAAAGGAGGGTATTAACTTAACTTGTGTGAATAATATGAATTACAGAGGTGTGTATTAATTACAGAAAACAAAGGAATAAAGTGAATTGCCGGTCTCTTTGAGTTGAGGACAGGTTTCCATGGTCTTATTCCTGATCGTGCAAATTAGGGGGTGTTTGGGAGGCATGTGCTAAATTTTAGCACCTGTCACATCGGATGTTTGGACACTAATTAGGAGTATTAGGGTCGCTTCCTGTGTCAGCCGTCCCCATCAATTCCCAGGCGCGTGTCAGGTCCAAACTTCCCTTGGCATGTAATGCTCCACAGTCCCAGTCTCTACCGTACTGTGACCGCACTTGCACCCACATGATGCACCATGGGAACCTCATTCCAGGGACAGCAGGGGTATAAGCCACGCCCTAGTTCAATCAGGTACTAGGCTTCCCCATCCCATACTAGGTATGAGATTAGTACTTTCAAACACTTGATCACGAACACCACCACTGTCGGGCCTTAGCAAGTTCCATAGACAGACGGGTGATCAGCCGACCACCAAAGAGTTACCCAAAACCTTGCCCCATCCATCGTCCTTATAGTTGTATAGAAGAGGAATCAACCAACTCCTACAACTCGCGAGTGACAGGAAATCACTCGGCTTTTACCGTTTCCTATTTAAAGCAAAGCATCTACTCGGTCCCAC
>NC_028458.1:21295493-21335269 GCF_000263155.2 Setaria italica | reverse complement strand
CTTTACTGTAGCAACACATTGTCAAATCATGGACTAATTAGGCTTAATAGATTCGTCTCGTCGTTTAGCCTCCACTTATGTAATGGATTTTGTAAATAGTCTACGTTTAATACTCCTAATTAGTATCTAAACATTGATGTGACACTTGCTTAAAAATAAGCAAATGGAACCAAACCAGGCCAGAGGCCGTAGTGACGACTGAACTAAGGTCGAGTTGTCTACATTTTCTTCCCCTTTTTGTTTTATTTTTATTATGTTTCAACATCGGGAAACTAACAGAGTCGTAATATATAGCTAGGATGGTACGGCCTTCAACTAATCCTCACTTTTTCAATATAATTATGTGTGTGTTTCACTGTACCATTGTAGTTCAAACGAACCAATGCCAACAAAGAAATGTAAAAGAGTTCAAAAAAAGAAATGTAAAAGAAAGGGACAGCAGAAATGTACTCCTCCGTACCTGAAAAGAAAGTCGTTTACGACATGATTGTGTATACCAAGGAGTGATTAATTAGGGTAGAGTTTTTCCTGTCTGCTCCTATTAAATACGGTTGCGGGTGCATTTCATACGAGAACATACCCCAGCTCAAACGGCTAGTGCAGCGAGGTGTGTCGAGTTTGATACCTCGCGGACGCAATTTTTTGTTGGTAGGAGTGATTTTTGCATGGCTCGCGGCGTATTGCATGGCACTATTTCGGCAACGCATGGCGCATGTTGAGCCGCTGCTTTCGCTGCATATGTTTTTTTTCAATTTTTTCAAACTGGCGCGCAGAGGAGGATGCATGCCGCTGTGCTCAGGACGCCCGACGCTTGGAGTGCTCGCTGCATGCGTTAGTTTTCGAGTTTGCTTAGTGATGGCACTAGTTTTTGAAAGTTTTGGCCTCGCGCTGTGCTCAGGACTCCCGACGCTTCGAGTGCTCACTGCTTGTTGTATTTAAACGTCGAACCTTGCTTGTTCCCTTCCTTAAACACCTGGTTCCCTTCCTTCCTTATTCTTCTCTTGTTCATCGAAGGCATGGCTCATTTTTTCTCGGACGTTTGGGTTACACCGTACCTAATTAAGTGGTGTCTTTTTATACCGTGCTCCACCTTTCCTCTCTCCACCTCTTCTCTTTCCATCTACCGCATGCAATGCCTGATCCAAGAGATTGTGGCTTTGATCTAAATGTTTGCTTAGAAGAAGATGATAACGGCAATTTTACCTTCGATCTCAACGAGCCAATATTGGAAGATCACAACGACAATGGTAATGTGTTTCCGTCTTTGAGTTTGTTGTTTCCTTCAAGCTCCACCTTTTCTGAGTTTGTTGTTTCCTTTTTTTGACAGGATTTGATTTGAACTTGACACTAGATAAATATGGTGCGGTTGACTTCGATTATGTACAAAACCTGCCTGGTAATTTTTTTTCAGTTTGTTCATTCCTTTTTTGATTGTTTTTTATGTAAGTCGTGGCTAACAAGAAGAATGTTCTTTTTTTTTTGTTTTACTAGAATATGTTGTTGAGGCTCCCGTTGAAGTAAACCATCGAAGGAAGGACATGACAGAAGGAGTCACAAAACAAGTGTACCAAGCATTGTTGGCTACAAATAAGAATGGGACACTAGGCAAGAAAGATACAAAAATTGTTGCTGATCAATTTGGAGTACACATTCAATCAATTCAGCGCTTATGGAAGCGAGGTAAAAACCAACTTGCTTATAATATTCCGGTTGTGGTTCGTAGTCAAAAGAAAGGTAGATGTGGTCGTAAGGCAGTCCCTCTTGATTTGGAACAATTGCGCAACATTCCTCTCAAGCAAAGAATGACCATAGAAGGTGTGTCTAATAAACTTGGTATTAGCAAATCTAGAATACAAAGGTATTTGAAAAAAGGTTTGCTTAAGCGCCACTCTAGTAGCATCAAACCGTACCTCACTGATGCCAACAAGAGGACTCGGTTGAAGTGGTGTGTTGACATGATTGAGCAAGGTTTGGTTGGTGATCCAAGGTTTAAGGATTTTTTTTGACTTTGTGTTCATTGATGAAAAATGGTTCTACCTCTCTCAAAAATCTGAGAAATACTACTTGCTACCTGAGGAAGATGAACCATGTCGCACTTGTACGAAACAAGAATTACATCCCTAGGATCATGTTTTTGTGTGTTTGTGCTCGGCCAAGGTTTAGGGATGGAGAGTGTATTTTTTATGGGAAAATTGGTTATTTTTCACTTGTCATTTATGAAAATGTTGTAAGAAGAAGTCAAAATCATCTTCGTGGAGAGCAAGTAATCAAGCCAATAACTTCAATCACAAGGGATGTGATCAGATATTTCATGGTGAATAGAGTTTTGCCTGCCATTCGAGCCAAATGTCTAAGAGAAGATGTGAACAAGATAATTTTCATACAACAAGATAATGCATCTTCTCATTTAAAAGTGGATGATCCTTTTTTTTTGAGGCTGCTAAGCAAGATGGGTTTGACATTCAGCTAATTTGTCAACCACCCAATTCTTCGGATTTTAACATTCTAGACTTGGAGTTTTTTAGAGCTATTCAAGCTATTCAATACAAGAAGAATGCAAAAACAATTAAAGATCTAGTTCCAGCCGTGCAACAGGTAAATGGATCAATTGTTCACTTGTTACATTGTTTCTTGAACAACTAATGTACTCATTGATTCATTTCTTCAACACATGTTTTGTAGGCATTCATGGAGTATTCGCCGCGCAAAGCAAACAAAATTTTTGTAACACTTCAGAGTGTTTTGAAGGAAGCCATGAAGGTTAAAGGATGCAACAACATCAAGATTCCTCACATGCAAAAAGAAAAACTAGAGAGAAGATCGGCTACCATTGCAAATCTTATGTGAAGCTTCCTTGCTAGTTGAAGCCATTGCTAATCTCCCTGCAAATTAGAAGATGCAAGTTAGTTTATGCAGCAAATTAGAAGAAACATTAGGAGATGCATGCATCTTAGGTTAAATGAATGAGACATGTAACCTTACTGATCTTTCTTGCATCTTCCATGGCGCCTTGCTTCATCTTCTCAATGTGCTCGTCCAACTTCTTTTGAATGTGCTCAGGAAGAATTATGGTTTCACCATTCATTTCAAGCTTCTCCACATCAGGAATGTACATCTCACAATCAAAATTTTCCACATCATGCAATATCCATGTTGTTAGATTGTAGTCTTCATGTAGAAGACCACAACGGGCACACCTGTGAGCGCGGCGGCGAGCTTGGAAGCAAGCTTCTTTGTCGTTATCGTTGGCGTGGAACGTGCCGTAGCGAGAGCACGGAGACTCGACGGAGTCCGGCACCACCTCAACGGAGTTCGGCACCATCTCGACGGAGTCCAGCGCCATCTCCGAATCTAATGCCATCTCCAAGTCCATTGTCATCTCCGAGTCTGGCGCGACCTCTGATTCCAGCTCCTCCTCCATGGCACGAACAACCTTCATGGCGTCGGACTCCAGCCAGGCGGCGAGGAAGAGAGGCGTGCGAACATCTAAACCCTAACTAGAAGCGAGCGGCGAGCGTGTGCTGCGGGAGACGAAGAGAGGCGAGCATGCTACAGGAGAAGAAGGGAGGCGAGCGTGCGAGCGATTAGTGGGTGAGTGAACGGGCGGCGCATGAAACGAAACGGGCGAGCACGCAGCCAAAACGTTCTCCAGGGGCAAACGCGTCCAAGTAGTCCATCTTACGGCCTCAGCGACATGCTTTGAGAAAACGGTGTCAAGGCCCGGGACGACTTCCTTTCCGGGTACGGAGGGAGTATGATATATACTCTCTAGCAACGTGCATATATTGATTTATTCGAGAACTAGATTAAATATTGGAAAAGTCTACTCCTTTTGTTTGAAATTACAAGGATCATTAGTTTGTTTCATAAAGATGAGCCTTTTACCAATAATGGTAATAATGATGATTTTTAGAATGGTAAAAAATATGAGACCTGTCCGTCCAAATGAATCGTACAGTGGAAAGATAGAACTTTCTGAGTTTGACAAGAATTTGCTACAATTCGCTGAAGATACTAATCTGAACGTAGCTCAACTTCGAGGGGAGGATCACATCCCAACGCACCCTGGGGCTGCTAAATGAAAATATGAGTATGGTAAACTACTTGTGTGGTCGCAGTTGGTGAATCGTCTCCCAAGGAAGATGTACAAGTTGCACGAATGATATATGGAGGCTACAGTATAGGGTTTTGCCATGATCGAAGTTTGGATTGGTGATGAACATTATTTCCGTAGGGATGACATCGTAAATGTGCTGCTGGAGGAACTGTATTTCCTGTTCAATCAAGACGCACTCGACAAGTCACTCATGAGTTGCTAGGTTCTGTAAGTCTTTAATATATTCCTCTAACTTCAAAATCCCCGCTCTAGTCCATTTGCGATGTCTTAACTCCTATTCGGTTTTGTATCATGCAGGATGTAGATTCAAACTTATCGGAGGAACGGATACTATGATGTAGGCTTCATGGACTCCCATGTTATACATGAGGAAAATCTAAGAGATAAACCAAATCAGATCTTGAAAAATATATATAAGTTCCTCGACAAGAAACATTACAAGAAGTACATACTACTACCGTACAACTTCAAGTGAGTATGTTTCCCATCTCTTTTTCTTTTTCAAACTAGTAGTTAAACATAACACTAACTAGCTTTAATTTGGGTGTACAGCTTTCATTGGATACTCATTGTTGTCGTGCCTAACATGAGCTTCGCATATGTCTTCGACTCTTTGAGGAAACAAAAAAAGAATACACTGACATCATAGAAGCTATGAACAAAGCATGGGCTCGATTTCGCCGAACTCACGTGGGTGAATTCAAGGAGGAACTTCATTGGAAGACTGAATTCCCAGTATGTATTGAATTTTCACATCTCGTGACACTTCCTTTAACACAACAAATATTTCATAACTTTTTTTCCATATATATAGTGTTCGATACAGGAGCCGGGTACTAATTTATGCAGATACTACGTATATAAGTTCATCCACGGCTTTATATGTCCGAACCGTATGACCGACCACGAATTAACCGTACGTATACAAAATTCTCAACAATAAATTAGTTCTACTTAGAAAATTAATTCATGTGTATACACTTCAAAAATCAATTCATATCTTATACTTCAAAAACCAATTCATGTGTATATACATAGAAAAATTAGATTAAGTATTTCAATTTAATTGCTTATATTTATAAAAAAATACCGGGAAGTACCAATTTAATAAAAAAGTTCCGGGAAGTACCAATTTTAATAGGAGTTATAATTATATTTTTATCACACAAATGAAATATTAACGAAGTAATCGTTAATCAAAGTATTGGCCTAATGAAACGAGATGCTTTTACATATATGATTGAGGGAGTGACACATGACAGGTCAAGACATAAACCTGGTGGACCAGGTCCATCTAGACAATCTATGGACCTTATTGGATGATGAGTAGGATGGAAGCAAAGCCGATGTCCTTATCAAAAAGAAAAAAAAAGGCACAGTCGATGACCTTTCTTCCCTTCTCTTTTCCACCTGGCCAATCTTTAAACACCATATATAAACCTTTAAAAAAAACTGAAAACACTATATTTCCGTCTTTAAGAACCAAAGCATTTGAAAGCTTCCTAAAAACTCTTCTGCCATGTTTTCTTTTCTTATATTACAAGTTCTAAAACATCTTTTTTGAAAAAAAAACTACCCCCAAATTAATAACCATAGCCTAATCGTTCGACAACACATCACTTTACCGATGGTCGGCACAGACTCCCCGGTTATGTCCATGAGAGTACTATATGTCTATAGACATATGACTTTGCAACCCTCATCATGATGATGACAAAACGGTAAATTCTACTTCAAAGCAGGCTACCAAAGCTTGCACGGCAACATCTCATCTTAGCTTCAATAAGAAGAAACCAATACACATGAGCAGCAGCAGCAGCAGTGTATAGAGAATCACAGCCACACAGAGGTTGCCGGTTAAGTGAGGCGACACCGTGCATGGGAGAGAGTGAAATGCTTTCGGACGCTACGGAAAAGTACCAAACCCTTGCATGACTGCTGGATGCAACGGAAGGAAAAACAAAGGAGACTACCAGGACCACATACATGTTCCTCTATATGTTGTCTAAATTCACACTGTTCTCTGCGACTCTGCCTGTTTTTTCTTTTCCCATCTATAGCCGTATAGGTAGGAAATCACCAAACAAGTTTCCATCGTCCTAGGTTCAGCTGACACGAGTAGGACTTTTTCTTCATGGATGATGGTTGTATAAAACTCAGGTTTAAAGATAGCCACGAATTGGTTGCCAAGTTGGCTAGGCAAATAGGTGGCAGAAAAGGCCATCATGTTTGCAGCTTCAAGGGTGTCCACGAATGGATTTCCATGTTAAGCAGTGAGAGCAACAGGTGCCAATAAGGTGAACACATGTACCATTTAAAATCAAGCTTGGTTTTGGCTACAAAATGTAACCAAAGTTTGAGGCACTGTATGAAAAGGAGAGCTGCAAGAAAAGGGGTGTAATAGCAGTACACCCAATTATTTTTCAAGACCATGCATGAGTCCAAGGTTTTATTTAACATGAGGGTGACCTTTTTTGCATGGATACAAAACTGAGTTCTAAGATAGTAACTCGTTGCCAGCAAAGCAATTCGACAAAAAGCAGCAGAAACCAAAAGAACCTACATGGAGTTTTGTGGATGGCCATAGATGGATTTCAATGAGCGCAACGTGTTTCAATTGTAGACCATGTAGGTTACTACTATATCATACAAAATTTAACTTGATAGCACCGGAGCTCTTCCATACGGAAAACACACATGTGCATTTCCATGTGAAACAATGAGAGAAACAGGTCCCCATTGAAAACATACACTCTATAAAATCAATCTGAAGAATGTAAAAACAATTCAATGTCTCGCAAATTTGTCAAAGCATGCAAAAGTTTTCAATAATCACCACAACCTTGCTAAACCATGATCTCACTGTAACCCACAGATCTGATCAATATTGTCAATCACTCCACCGAACTATGTGAAACTCACGCAGTACAGTGCCAAAATCAAGCTAGCTAGGTTTGATCAGGACATGTTTAACAAAAGTTTGAGGTGCTATATGAAAAAACAGGTCCAAGAAAGGGATGTAACTACAGTACACACCCAGTTTTTGGGAGGCTACGCGAGGTTTTGTTGAGCGTGAGCCTATGGGAGAGTGACCTTTTCCATGAATACAAAACCAAGTTGTAAGATAGCCACCAATTTGCGAAACAACATAATTTGACAAAAAGTAATTGGAACAAAAAAGAACACAAGGAGGTTCATGGATGACCAAAGTTGGATTTCAATGAGAGCAACAACTCCTAGTTGAAAAATCATGTAGATTCATATGGTTATATATCATACAAAATTTTACCGGATAAAATTGGAAGCTCTTCCTGTGAAAAAACCACACATGTGTGTGTTGATATCAACACAAGGGTGGGGGGTTTCAAAAACTGTAACCTACAACTGTACCACACAATATGGAAAATTGGAAACTACAGCACGAAAGACGTTCAAAAATAAATAGCAATGACAATGTTGTTGCCTGTTGTGAATGAGGTGATTCCGTTTTCCGTATCAGGTAGTGATCGAAGTGCATTCAGCAGCATCCAATGTGATGTGCCAATGTAAAATGGAGTGCCAGGGTACATCCATGATCCATTGGTGAAGTCCTCTGTGCCCACTGCCCACACAATTCTCTCCAACAACCTGTTCTCTGTAGTACAGCTGGGAGGCCAGAAACAAAATTGTCCATGTGGATTTGTGGAGTCCTACGTTCAGTTGGACATGAGAGCGACATGGCCTCGGAAGGGGCCTGAAACCATGTTACTAAGTAAGATAGCCCTGAGTTGGCGGCAAAAGGAACCTGCATGGCTGAGCATCATAGATGGCCACAAACACACTACTGTGTTAGGCTATGAGAGCAGTACATGCCAACTGAAAGCAAATTCGTTGGTATACCAAATCCAGAGAAGCTCGGACGGCCACACGTTTTGCAAGTATCACTATATTAGCATAAGGTTTGGTGGTTTTGCAAAAGGAAGAAGAAAAAGAAAAATAAAGACCATACATGGGTTTGTTACATGGTATTGGAATGCTTTTGCATACCTAAGAATGCAATGCAGCGAAATAAGCAAAAGTAATAGGGCCACATGACCATCATCAATCAAGTGCTAGGCATTGCACACAATAGTCAAGGTATGTGTTAGACCGCTGTCTACCTTCTTTTTTACTTTCTGTATGTTTGTAGCTAGGAGTTTACCAAACAAAAATCTCTGGAGGATAAATCCTAGCTAGGTTTTCTTTACTTATCTACTAGGTTTGAAAAGGTAGCCAGAATTGGCTATTATATTGTCAAGCAAGGAATTAGACTCAAACAATGCACTTTTTACCTTGAAGGCGCGCACGTATCCTAATGTTGGGGGAAAAAAAAAGGATAACCCAAGTTTTAGCCCATACTATGTTTGAGCGATATAAGAATTTAGCACAAGGCTGAGGCGCCACATGCAAAAAGGGGGGGAGCTCGCGGCAAAAAGGGCAAGGCAAGCAAGTTGCGATTTGGTTGCAAGCCGTGCAGCCAAGGGGAGGGCGCCAGGTGCCTGGCGACTGGAGAGGTAGCGAGGAGGAGGATGGAGATGGAGGTGTGGGGGCGCGACGGCGACGCGCGGGAGGAAAGGCGGGCGAGGAGGAGAATCAAAAAACGCACCCCGGAGGTCACAAGCGGAGCTTGTGGCTCTCCGCCCCTCGCCGTGGCCCCCACCCTTTCTCCCCCCTCTTATACCGGCCCCCCTGCCCATGGCCAGTAGCGCCACAGCACAGCACAGATTTTCGTCGCTTGCCGTTGCAGTTGCCGGCATCCTCTTCCTCTTCCTCTTCTTCTCCTTTGGCTTCCAGCGGCGGACCTGCGGGAGCTCGATCCACGAGCTGCTACCTGACAGCAGCAGCAGCAGCAAGGAGGCAGGAGGAAGAAGAAGATGATGGCGGAGTGCAGAGGAGGGGACTGCCTGATCAAGCTGTTCGGCAAGACCATCCCCGTGCCGGAGGCCGCCGACGCCGCCAAGGTTCGTTGCTGCCCCCCCATGCTTGCCAGACGTTCATCTCCGTCTTCTCCGCGTGCGTTTCTTGGCTGGATCGTTTCTTGGTTGGGGGGTTTGCTAGGAGCCAGCGGTTGCTCTGTCTGTCCGAGGATTCCTCCTCGGGCGATGCCACTCTGCTCTCTGCTTGCGGATTTTGTGCGAATTTGGAGGTTTCTGAAATGTTTCTGGTCTCTTCAGATAAGAGGATTATCCACTGATCTGACCTCCCTGGATCTCAGGCCATTTCCTCCTTAAGCTCCAAGAGAACAACTTCTTACCTTCCAGTAGGGTTAACAAATGGAAACTAGTACCAAATACAGCAACTGCATCTAATCTAATACAGTGGGGGATTGGAAATTCAACTAGTAGTAATTTAAACTAGTGCTATAATAGCAACATAAAAGGTTTGAATTTTCCCCCAAATTGCACTCATGGAAATCACGCGTGTAATTCCTAACATAAGGAAAAACAAAAGATTCAACTTTTTCGCTCTTCTTTCATTTTATTATAAATACAGCAACCAGTACATCTGTAATGTTCTAATTCAGGCAAAGGAAATTCCCAAATTACAACTGTTTTTCTGACAGCAATAATTTCTCTGTTTCATTGCAGGAGAGTGGCAGCAGCAGCAGCTCGACTGAATCCGATGCCCCGGAGAACGCGCACCAGGAAGCCTCGGACCCGTCCCCGCAGCCGGAGGTCGTCGACGCCGAGGACCCCAAGAGCTCACCGGAGACGACGCAGCAGCCCGACGCTGCTGGCGACGTCGCCAGCCAGAGGGAGAAGCTCAAGAAGCCCGACAAGGTGCTGCCGTGCCCGCGCTGCAACAGCATGGACACCAAGTTCTGCTACTTCAACAACTACAACGTCAACCAGCCGCGCCACTTCTGCAAGAACTGCCAGCGCTACTGGACCGCCGGCGGCGCCATGCGCAACGTGCCCGTCGGCGCCGGCCGCCGCAAGAACAAGCACGCCGTCGCCGCCTCCCACTTCCTGCAGAGGGTTCGGGCCGCGCTGCCCGCCGCCGGCGACCCGCTCAAGACCAACGGCACGGTGCTCAGCTTCGGCGGCCACGGCCCGCCTCCCGCGCTGCATGACCTCACCGAGCAGGTGAACCACCTCCAGGAGAAGCTGCTCATCCCGGCCAGGAAGACCAGCAACCCGTCGCCGGCGGTGGGCCCTTGCAGCGAAGGATCCAGCAGCACGGACGACATGACCCATGGCGGCGGCATCAAGGAGAAGTCGTCTACCGTAGACAAACCTGCAAACGGAGCGCAGTATCCAGCAGGCATGAACGGGGCAGCCGTGTGGCCATACAGCTGCGCGCCACCTCCGGCGTATTTCTCATCGGGCATCGCAATTCCGATATACCCTGCCGCACCGGGTTACTGGGGCTGCATGGTTCCCGGAGCTTGGAGCCTGCCATGGCCGGTGCAGCCGCCGTCGCAGGGCCTCTCGTCGCCCACCAGTGCTCCTTCAGTCTCATCATCGGGGCCTGATTCCCTCACACTGGGCAAGCATCCAAGGGAGGTTGACGAGGGAAGAAGCAGCGCCCATGGCAGTGGCAAGGTGTGGGCGCCGAAGACAATCCGGATAGACGACGCGGACGAGGTGGCCAGGAGCTCCATCTGGTCCCTAATCGGCATCAAAGGCGACAAGAAGCGGGACGACGCAGACCACGCTGTCGGGCACAAGCACGGAACGGTGTTTGAGCCGAAGCTTGAGGTCAACAAGGCGGCGAAGCCGGGGATGATCACAAGGTCGCCGTTCCTGCACACGAACCCTGTCGCGCTAACGCGCTCGGTGACCTTCCAGGAGGGATCTTGAAGCCCATCGGCAGTACTGAATTTTTTGTAAATCAGAGGATTGTAATATAGGTGTTGGGGGGAAGGGAAACAGAGTGTATGTGTAAAAATAGCTACTTCTGGACTTGTAATAGGTAGTGGCCGCATGTACATAGAATTAGCTATTTGGGTTGGAGAAAGACCAGGAGATCAATGTGGTCCCTGGTTGTAGATAATAAATAATTAATATAAAGAAGGAATATATTGCTTGAGGTATTTTATTCTTCAGTAGCTTGTTAACGAGGTCTTGAACGAAAATTTTCTTTTTTTTCTTTGGTAGTCCACTAGATTCAGGATATATTCTAAAAGTATACCTTATACTTATGTATTTTATTTCAGGATAGGCAGGGAGCATGAAAAACAGTATCCGATTTCTTTGTTGTGTTCTGGGCATCAGTCCTTTTTGCAATTTCCTTTTCCCTGTTCCTTTTTTGCCCTTTTGGTTTTGGGATAATTGGACCAAGAAAGCGATGCAAAAAAGTGGAGGCAGGCATGGCCAAAAGGAGGGAAAGTGACATGCAACTGCTTGTGCAATTGCTCCCACTCACCTTAAAAGCCAAAGCTGAATATTTTAGCTCCTTTGCATACTGCCAGTCCACTCCTACAAAACAGTCCAATCAATATGAAAAAGGATCGAGAAAGAATTGAAGAAAAAAAGAGAAATTCAAGATCTAGTAATAGATTTGTGAGTGAGATGGGGAGAGGGACACATGAGCATACATGTTTACTAATCCAGTATTAGGTACTGAAAATCTCATGAATAAGCAGATAATATGATTGGAAGTAAGCAAGAAAAATTAAAAAAAGAAAATTGTTTATGGAATCAAGAAAATTCTTTCACAATTTTATTAATATTAACGAGAAGAAAACATGCGCATGTGTTGTTGACTGGACAGAACATGCGCATGTGCTGTAGATTGGATGAGTTACTTTAAAACAATTCTAAAACTGACTGTACAAGATAAAATGGTTAATGAATTTCCTGTTTGTTGAGAAAAAAAAAATCATCTTTGCAATGCTTCAAAACATGAATAGTTACTACCATTCATACTGTCCTTCTGGGCGTTGACAATTGGGTGGTGCTATCTCCACTTGCACAATTGTCAACCAATTCAACAGGGTATTATATTTTATCTAATCTCCGAGACCCAAAGTCCACCCACATGTCAAGTTGCCAACTTAGTGATCAGAAGATTCAGAACCAAAGTTCTAAAAGAGTGGTTAGTGGTAACTAGACTGGCCACACTACTGCCCAAGTGCTGGACAATCAATGCCTTAATAGTAAGCATGCTTATCTAAAAGTTGAGAGAAGGGTATGCTTACAACTAAGTGCCACTCTGATAGCTTTTTGGGATATTCAGTAGTGCGAGTGCATTCATATTGCACCCACAACCCAATCAAATATATGATTTTAAATTGAATTTCGAATTGCTCCCATAATGGAGACAAACATATGACTAAAAGTATATTTCAGAAGATAACTTCACTCGAAAATTGAACATTTGGTCAAGTTATTATACTTTAACACATACCTCCAGATAAGATAAATCCTTTTCCTTTAGTTACTAATACCTGTCCAAACAGAATTTCATGTGGTGACTCAAAGATATTGATATGTTTTCTGAGAAGCACAGCAAAATTTTATACACAGCAACTTAAGAAAACAGCCAAGCTTGCTCATGTAACGTTTATCTTCAGTAACTTTCGGCTATGCTATAAAATGTGTGAAATCATCCTGCTTGGACACCTGGAGGTCAAACCCTATAGGCAGTCGACATGTGTGCAGCCTCCTAGCACCTTTTCAAAGTGATGCACCGAAAAAGACTTTACTAAAAAAATAAACTTTGAACAAGCTTTGAGTGCACTTTCCCATCAAAGGCAAGTAAAGAAATAAAAAAGTAGCCACACCATACAGTGGCTAGAGAGGACTCATGAGTCACTAGCTAGGAGAATTCTAATTTCCTAGTCCACACCAAGTGTTAAACAATCTTATCATGATTGTTTTGAATGGTATTTTTACGTGTGGTCAAGTTTAAATACGGAAAGGGCATAAGAAAAGAGGAGAGATAGTGAGGCTCCAACCAACCCACCATGGACACGCGCAGATTTTTACGCATGTCGCTCTTGAAAAGAAAGCAAAGGTGAACATGCCTTGCAATTGACTCAATTGATGTGCACCAGTAGCTTGTTTGTAATCACACAGGCTGATAACAGGTAACTATCCAATGGTTGAATTGGTCAAGGTCTAACTAATCTATACATGGAGCGTTCAATGGAAAATTAAGGTGTATGCTCATGTTTCACATGGTTTTTCAAGTGAAAATAGCATTAAAAGTCAGAGGTTTCATCTTGAACTTAGAAACATGCCTGCAAGTCAATTTTGATGCTGAATTCAGATGCGGATAACTAAATGCAATAAGATGTCAAAAAGTTGTTATGCTGATTTATCTCAATGTCACACGCTATTCCAAGCATCAAAACAACAGATTATGGCGTAGCCAAGATTATCAACTACAAGATTTTCTGGGAAAGGAACAATACAATATTTGTGCATCATAAATAGAATGACCTAGTCATATTGGTCGCTTATGATATTCTCCAAATCTGATGGAATCACAAATTTTTTTCAGAGCATCAAGATTGAAAGAAATGCTGAAAACAAAGGATCAGAGGATGGTACCAGTCATTGTCTCTTTGATGTCCGCATTGTACAGCTAAGGCCTGGATTTTGTATCATATTCATACCAGGAGTTAAGATGATTGTACACCTCCATGCCTCATCCAGTAGCATACACCTGTGCACATAGATGCCATCGCAATAAAGTTCCATGGGAACATTGCTTTGCATACGCAAGTTGCAATTCTTTATGAACAACTTTAGTACTATAAGAGAAGGAATCAGTAGAACAAGAAATGGCATATCGCATTTGAAGCAACCACATCGCTATATGTCTCTGTTCATCTTATTCTGCCAGCAACCAGCAAAAATGCTAATGGCTAGCTTTGGACTAACCCAATGATGATAAGTTTGCTGCAAATTAAACTGGTAAGGGCACACAAGGTCACAACTTCAGAGTTCAGATGCTATATTTGAACAGCTTGTGTACGCGCATAGATGTTAGTAGGCTTTCCGGTATGCAAAGATGCATACGTTTTAACAAAAATGACAGATTTCATTCTTGATAAATCACTAAAAGTACCACATCACAATTTCATAATAGTACATGTTTATAACTGCGGCTATCGATGGCAATTTTCCTTGTCAGGTGTGAGTTTAGTGCTTTAAAACATGCTGTTTCTTCCAAGATAATACCTTAACTGAGAAAAGAGAATGCTATCCTTAAAGAAAAGAGAATGCTATCCTATCATCATGTTCAGTGACTGAAGCGCCTAAACTGAAGAAAGTAATTATCTGTTTAACGGCACATTCTGCAAAGCCCAGGCCCAGGCCCTATCAAGATTCAAGAGTGAAACCTGCTTCTCAGACTAACTTTTCAGAACTGCAACACCGGAACTGCCGACCATTGCTGGAGGAAATAAGCGCGATTCCGTCAGAGCACTAGAAATGGGGAAACAGGCTGGACCTCCATGATCACCCCTGAGAATTTTGGACCTTCTACATCTGTATTCAACCGGCGAAACGGATGATCGAACTAAGGAATAGCTACCGGCATGGCGCATCAGCAACCTGCAAAGTTGCACAATGAGCTTTTGATCTGAAAGAAAGGCGGACTGCAAGAGCAAACAATTCAGGAACCGCCTAATGGCGCCAGGAGAGGCAGCAAAGAGACAGACCTTCACAACGAACTCACCTGGAGCTTAAGCCGGCGGTGCCGCCGCAGAGCTGCCGATAGTGGTGCCGAGGAACACCTCCGCCCCTCTTCCGGCACCGCTGCTCCACGGCGCCGGCGGGCGCCGGCTGGGTTAGGGCCGTCCGCAGGGGCTTTCTCGCCCCTTGGATCAAGAACCAAGGCTGCATTGGGCGGCGAGCTATTATTTGTCCATGATCTATTTAATTTTTATGAAATTTTATGCGATGTTTCATTGATATGTTTCACCATGATGCGATAATATTAACTAATTTCAGTCATAATATAATACAACTTCACGACCATAATTAATTCTAGTACGTAGCAACATAGTCGGTATTATAGCATGCGGACCATCTCATTCAACACAAAGTCATTCACAAACTAGATCTAAATCGAGCGTTTATTACATCGACAACACTTATTGGCTCATACTTACAAAAGATGTAAAGATTGTACGTGACAGTGGCGCACCGAATAAAATAGGTAATACAAGCTATTTTTTATTAGATAGATAATGACATCTTTATCTTATAACAATTTTAAGACTCCTTTGCTTTTTGCATAAGTCCCAATTTAAAATCGCCTTAACCAATAGGCTATGAAACAAATTATGAAGATGCGTTTAGGCTATTCCCAGTGGGAAGTTGCATCTCGCAGTTTCTAAAAATGACATGTCATCAAAAGATTTTAAGTTGATGAATGAAATAATGTCCCTCCATACATAGTTTCATTTCACGATTTCATAGGCTGCCCATACCATTTAACTGCGAGGCATGTGATTGGATATAAGCTGATGAAATGAAACTCTATAGCCCCGAAGGCAAATTTCAATATATTTCATAATCTTGGAAACAATGCACAGACAATTTCACCCTGATAAAACTTCCCTCTCTCACTTCATAATTATCTTGCCATGTTATCACATATGCCGATGTGTCACCGTATTTAATGTGCATGAAACTTTATAAAACTTCCACTAGGATAAGCCTATAAGGTATTGTATTGCTTCTAATCTGCAAACTCTTCAACTTGAAAATGACATACCACCATCTCTATTTCAATAGTATGTCTGTTGCAAAAAAAAATTAATAGCAGGTTAGACTTCGTTACGAGAACGACACGGCATGAGTAAGGGTGAATAATATTTAAGCTATTGTTAAGTATATGTTTCCTTGCCAATTTGATTTCACCAAACAAACAAGTTTAATACTAAAGTTTCAAACGATTTTATAGTGCATATCACCACAACCGCATATGATTTTCGGTTTTCTTCTTCAAACTTCGAGACATGCATTTTTTAAGTGGTCTACATGTTGCCGTTTCATTTTGCTTGCATGCAACTCATGCAACTCGTACTTGTTGACATTTCGATTATTTTAAGGAAACATATCACATCAAAACAACATCTGTTCCGTTCGCCCGACTCAAAGTGAAGTATTATTTAATTTGGTAAGCACTGATGCATATACATCCCCCACAGCTCTTGCATTTAGTTTCCAGCATGCGCGGATGCTTAAATATTCTCTCTTAGTTTCGACATCGATTGCAGTCCACATAGTCTTAGAAACGGAAATAGCAAATTTAACCTTTTGATCAAATATTAAAAAAAGTACCAAAAGGTTCTTCGCTTATATTTTTATATAAGAAAATGATTTTTCAAATCTATTTTAGGTTGAATTTGTTCAGAAAATTGTTTTTTCAGTTGGATTCCAAGTTAGGAGTCAGAATTTAAGCATTTTCCTTAGAAAGATAGCATGATTCATGCTTCGCGGTATATCCCACCTAAAAATCAAAAGTTTTATGACTCCACCCACCCATAAAATACTTCTTTTGTTCCAAATTATTATTCGTTTTGACTTTTTTTAGATACATAACTTTTATCTAGATGCTCCCTTCGTCATAAATTACTATTCATTTTGGCTTTTCTAGATACAAAACTTTTAATATAGATCTAGATATGTATATGTTTAGATACGTAGATCTATAAAAGCCAACCGAAGGAGTAAGTATAAATTTACCTTGCCTAAATATTTTTTCTACATTGCTACACGCCAGCGGTCTCGTATGTCATCTCTTGCAGTACCATATAGAATTTTTGATGATATGGAGGAGAGAGAGGAGAAAGAAAAGGTCGTTGTTTTGCGAAACAACCGTCTCATAAGCTAAATTGTAGGACTACGAAACAACTCAACAACCATTGTACGAGTTATTATTACCATGCAACTCATAATATTTTCTTTTTCATATGCACAAATTAAGAAATTATATAGCTCTACCAGACATCTTATAAGATAACCCATTGTACGGGTTGACTGTTGAGTCGTCAGACCATATATCAGATTGCTTTGCCCAATTGCCCATACAGAAACAAACGGGAATGACAGTTTTGCCCTTGTGCTCAAGCCCCAATTCCTCCCTTCTGTTGTCTCACACTTCGACTCATCGGCTCGCTCGCCTCTCTGGCTGCCACATTCGCTCGCCGCTCGCCAGCCACCTGCTCCGCTCCCATCCGCCGCCCCCTGCTCCCGTAGCGCCGCCAACCGACGCCGAGCGGTTCCGGAGCACTGGGACGCACGGCCGCCCCCGTCAAGCAGGTCTGGGTCGTCCCCCTCCCACCCCCCTCCCTAACCCTAGATGGGCCGCCTTCACCCTCACTCGTGTGATTCATGACCGTGGCAGGTTTCGCCGCCCGTCCTCGGGAGTGGAGCAGAGCCGGAGGCGGTGGAGCCCGGCGGTGGTGCGTGCAGCTTGGCCGCTGGGGAGAGCCGGGGCTCTAGCGACGAACATGCGTCGGTAGTAAGCCGGGGTTCAGGGGCATTTTAGTCCTACTTAGCAGCGGCGATGGCAAAAATCTAACATAGTGGTAAAGTTATGATCTTTCCTTGTCAGTTCTTCTTACTACTAGTACATGCATCTTAGATATTATTCAGAATTTCTCCGAAACTAAGATCACTTGGTTACTCTGCCTCACAGATTGAAGCAGCCAGGGGGTTAACCCATGCTGTCTGAATAGCGATGCCGTGGTCGATTTGCAGCAAGAAAATCTGGGAATGAGTTTTACATGCTAGTTAGGGTGCCGTATTAGACTCTAATTAGGATGGGTTCGTTATGCTGCGTAGCAGCGCGGCCACATGGGACTAGCACAGCGAGCAGGGAGTGGTCTTCTATTGGCCGGAGCGACCCGCCCTGGCGGACTAATGCTGGCTTCTCTCCACCTCTGTCTAGGGGGTGGGAGTACAGGATCAATTCGGAAGGATTGTCTTATGGATCCCATGGTGATAGCGGGGTTGCTGCCAATTATGGGTCATCACTGTCATCAAATAGTAAAGAGGCTAGTAGGAGTTGGGAGAGGAATGAGCTTCCACAAGAGCACCGTTACTCTACATCTGAGGGTGCCATTTCGTATTTCAACAGCCCAGATGTCAGCTTCCAGAACCACCATGCTATGCTGCCAATGCTGCGAGATTCTAGTGTTGATGAATACATGAGAGGTATGTGTACCAAAATTGTCTCTATCCATTCTGATGTTCCAGCTGCTTCTGTATCATTAATATTTCTCAGGGTAAGCGTGCCCAAGATTGTTCAAAATCGACACCTATACTTTCCTTTTGTTTTCTGTATTGACTATGCATCAATTTAAGATTTACTTTATGTGTCACATTATCCTCTACTGCTGTTTGATTTTAATATATATGTTGCACCCGCTGTATAATATGTTGGCATACAAAATAGTTTTTTTAGACTTGTAGTTTTAGAGTTCACTTTGGGATAATAGAAGCTACTGCTTTATTAGGGCTAAAAACAGCCCATTGACAATTGCTAGCATGTGGTTCTATCAAGTATCAATTTCTGCAGAATGCAGCAAAATTTACTACAGGGCAGAGGGCACACCCTTTCACAACAACTGCAGATTGTATCTGATTTACTTTGTGGGGTGACCAATCACCAATGTAAAGCTCAACAGAAACTCATGGACTTGGTGACTTGTTAGCTGATTTATTGGGATCGTATGATCATAGGCATGCCAGATTACATAACTTCCGCCATAACAAAATTTGTTTGAGTGACAACAGAAACTTGTTGTTCTATACCAATATCGTTGCCACTATGTGCACCAGGATTGTCATTTGATAACAGTTAGCATAAATGTAAACTTCAATGTACTCCAATATCCATTTGTATGATAGTATTTGAATTATCCTCATATTTTTGACTAAAAATCATGCTTCATTTAAATGCAACCCATGTTTGGCTTAACTATAAACACTGTTTCAACAAATAACGGCAAGCAAAATCATAATTTGCTTCACCAATTCTGGACACTTTTAAATACAGATGGTCCTTATTTGACTCTTAAATAATGGAGTTTGCAAGTATGGTAATGGAATAACCACTAGCAGCCTTCCTGCAGGTTGGGCTGGATATGTACTATGTATGTCGTAATGGAAACAAGGGTCATACTGGATTGAGTGACAGAATTAACTCCTAAAACCTAAACTGATTGATACGCAGTGCACTGTTATTTTGTGTACGACTTTTGAGTGATTTTCAAATCCTCAATTATGATTGCTAACTTGATTTCAAGTTGAATTCCTTGATGATCAACTGGCAGATTATTCATGAAATGGCAAGTGTTGTTCTCAAATCAGTTCTGTAATGTTATTGATTTTGCTTCACCATTGAGGCATTGACTAGTGATCGTTATTGCTGTAGACATTCATCTCAAATGCTATAAGCTATGTTAAGATGATTTACCCCCTTGCATGAGTGATTGGTCTGCTAGGTCAGTATGCCCATTTTACAGGTCCAAACCGATGCTCTCCAACATAATTTTTATAACTAATACTCCCTCCAGTTACAAATAAGTGATGTTTCCAGGTTGTCTGAAGTCAGGCATTCTAAACTTCAATAACAAATTACGAGTAAATTTTTATAGAAGAATGTACTTTTGCTATGTGTTACAAAAATATTATAACAAAAATAGTAGTCTAAGCTGTATTTTGGAGACCCGTTCGATGTCCAAAATGCCACTTGTTTGTGACTGGAGGGAATACATGGTATTGAGTTGGGATTTCAGAAACTGTGAGGGCAAATGTGGCTTCATTTTGTTTGCAAAAATTTTATGCCACACTGAATGGTCATATGTTTCCAGATGTAGTTATAGATTGCAGGTCACCGATTGCATAGTTTTTCATGATGGCTCCTGGAATCTGAATTGTTCGGTCTTTTGATTGAGCTGTCGTGCCTGAAGTATCAATCATATTGTTAAATGCACTCTAGAGATATATGGCTACCTGATATTCGCCACCATCAAATTTAGGATTGATCATTGATCCCTAAGGGTTTTCCTGGTACGGGGTAACCGATGCCTTGGCCATGCTCAGTGATTATACTATCTTTGTTTCAACTGAAACTTAAGATGCTTGGGTCTTGCACAATATCCAGCATTGGCAACATCTCGAGATGTGATCACTGATCAATTATATTTTCTGTATTAAATACATATGCACCATCAAATGTATTGGCAACATGCTAAGTTTTGGTGCCAATGTGTCTGAACCCTAATTAAATAGCAATGGGTGACTGAACGTTGCCCCTGAAATGAATGCTCCTAGTGTTGTTTTGTAAAATTTATAAAAACCGTCCACTGGCTCTATAAAATGACTTGTTCTTGTCATTCTGGTATGTGTAGGGTTCTATATCATACATTCTAGGTATAGGTTCCTGTTGTAGGTTCTGCAACATGACTTGATGACGGGAATAAGGAGAGACTGAACATGATGGAGATTGGAGAATTTTACTGCATTTCTTATGTGTCAAGGATAAAATCACCCTACAAATAATACCAGTTTCTTATGATATAGAAAGAAGATGGAAAAAAATATCGAAAGAGCAACTATTCTCGTGCTTCCCTACTGTTATGGCTGTTGTGGGCTGTTAGGCTATGGACATAAATGACAAAATGATACATTCATTAATTTTAAAATATATTAAATTGCCATAGCATCTGAGAGCTTTAGGTGGCAAGTGTTATGTCATTTGTATCTAGTCTTCTTGGTCCTATGATATTCATAATTTCCTTTCATTTCACAATAATCCTACATGTTATATTGTCACTAGTTAATTTGATATTGTGATTGTTCGGGATAAGATTTGCTGGTCTATTAAAATATCTATCAGATTGATAATATGTTCTTTCTTTCTGGTTGAACCATTTGAGTATCTCAACTCTCAATAGCTCTTTTCTTTTTTTGGCAAAGTAGTTCCTATACCACTTCGGTAGCAGTGCAAAGTTGCCAATGAGCTGACAAATCTATTCTTATATAGGAATATGGCATTATCGAATGATGTGACATTGTTAAATTTCAATTATTAGTCTACAATTTTATGGTCAGAATGAGTGCAAGATAGAACATTTGCTACTCCGATAAGATTATCTTCATCTCTCTTCAAAGTTTATTTTGTTCTGTAATATAGTTTGTTTTATCATTTGTGCCTCTCTGACATGGTTAAAGTTCGCTGTTCGTTACTGCTGGATGAGCATTTATAGTATTTTTTAATAGCTTAATATAATGATTGTGTATCATCCTTTTATGTGTGCACATGGATATAACAGGTCCATGCAACCTTTTTTCCCAAAGCACTTTACAATAATATATGTTGTGTTAATTGGGTGTTGTATATCTACTGGCATGTGCATGCAGCCTTTTCTAAAGAACTTTACAACATGATCAGTTGTGTTAATTGCTGTTTTTTTACTATGCAGTTTCAGTTGCTGAGCCGATTGGTGCTTTATTGTTGTCAGAGGTATGCAATAGGCCAGCTGTTCATGTTATAATATATTCATTTCTCCCTTCACTTTTCAGGAGACTTAATTTTTTTCTCTCTTGGTGTAGGGAATATCAGGACAGCAGAATAGTGGTGGTTCCACCTCTCGTTCTGATGGAAGTGAATATGATATTGTACCTAAATCATACTCATCAACGCCCCGCAACTTCCCAAGCCGTCGATCATTCCTGTCAAAGCCAATTCATCCTCTCTCATTTCCTGAACATGCACTAGAAGCGCAAGGAACTCAGAGTCCCATTGCCAGTGCAAGCTCTAACAATCCTCTGCGCTCTGAGTTCAAGGGAAAAGGAGAGCTTCGTTCTCCAGGTCCCATGGACTATGCCAGTGGCAGTCATGGGGAGTCAGGAAACTGGAGTGCTGCAAGTAGCATGGATCTTACTGATCTATCAGAACAACCTGAAGCTGAACGAGCTGGAGCACAGCGTTCTAATAATGTGATGCAGAAAACAAGGTGTGACCTTTGTGAGAGGTTTTTGACCAAGAGATCACCTTGGGGTTCTCGTCGAATTGTGCGCACTGGAGATTTGCCAGTTGCTGGTGTTCTCCCATGCTCCCATGTCTACCATGCTGAGTGCTTGGAGCGGACAACTCCGAAGGGGCAGAAGCATGACCCTCCTTGCCCTGTGTGCGACAAGCTGGCTGGTAAAGATACCGAGCACTGGTCGATTTGCAGGCTAAAAAATGGATTCCCAAGATTACGTTCCCTAGGGGAAGGACCTTCTCGAGTTTGGAGTTGTGCTCATGCTGGAGATTGTGTTGCTGGGGCTGTGCAGATACCAAGATCAAATAGCATTGCGCTATTGACTCGGAGTGGTCACAAGAGGCATGCCTCTTCGAAGGGAGATCCTGGCAAAGACTGGGCTGAAACATCAAAAAGTGCTTGCATGTAGCTTCCTAGTGCCCTTCCGTAGGTAATGTTGATGACCTTGCATCGTTATGGTCGCAAGGTAAGGTGTATGGGCACAGACGTCGCCATGGCTTGATGGTCCGGCTAGGTAATGACATAGATATGCCTGTGTAGCTGACTAAATTGACCTCCTATCAGTTATCAGGATGGCCACTTCTGCATAACGGCCTTATATCTCTACCGATTATTTTTATGGGCTGAAACTTTTCCTGATGAAGTTGTATGTCCTGGAAATGTAAGAGAGTAGAACCACGGGTAAACTGATCTCTGTAACTACTCATCCAATTCTATGAAACTGTCGCAGTTACCCCTACTTTGTAACATTGTATGGTTGTAATGTCGTTAATGCTGTAGCGGATGAATGTTTAGAGTTGACACCGCAAGAGACTTTTGATATTCAGAATCTGCGGGCCATAACTTTGAATTTGATCGTTGCTCTTAGAACTGCCACTGAGCGTCTGGGCCGTTCTGCCTCGTGGACTTTCGTGCCTGTAAACGGAAGCGCAAATTCAACAGGATCAGGCCTGGGGTAGTAAAGATGCAATTTTTTCAGGTGCTCGTGAAACCTTTTTTTGGCAGAAGCTGATGGCATTGCTTGCTTCAGTTTTTCGCTGCATGTTCGCCTGTCTAATTCAGGCATGCATGCCGGAGGGAGGCGTCCGGGAGGCCGCTGCTCCCGCCACTTCTCCAGGATCTCCATCCGGCCGTGCTTCAAAACGGCCAAGCGCTCCTCTATATAACCTGCTGCTGCGCCTGTGGTCCTGTGCTTCCTGCCGCCTCCTTGTCCTTTGGTGATCACACCCGGATCAAATCCTATTAACATTTGGTAAATGTCAAGATCACTCTATTTTTTGAGGGAAAATGTCAAAAATCTCTTGGCAGATGCATTCTTTTTTACTGTTATAGACCCACAAGTTTTTATTTGACTTCTGCTGCAAGTACTGCAGCCAGTGAGGTATTCTAGCATTCCTGTATACTGCTCGCTCATGGAGGTTCATTGTGCATCTTTCAATATGGTTGTAGGAGCATGGCTGAAGAGAAGAAGAGCCAGCCGCGGCTGAACGAGCGGATCATGTCGTCCCTCTCAAAGCGGTCGGTCGCCGCACATTCCTGGCATGACCTTGAGATAGGTAAACACGTTTTTCTTTTTTTGGTGTTGCAGTAATGCAGTATGACTCTGGAGGTTCATACAAGCTGATGCTTCAAAATTCTCAAATGACAGGACCTGGAGCCCCTGCTGTTTTCAACTGTGTAAGCATCATCCTGGTCCTGGGTAGTAGAGTAAGTGCATTACTTCCAGATGCTTCAGAAGTCAAAAACCTTCCATGCTTGCAGGTTGTTGAGATCACAAAGGGCAGTAAAGTGAAATATGAGCTTGACAAGAAGACTGGATTGATCAAGGTACAGATTGTCCGTTAAAAATTTAAGCTTGCAAGAAATAGAAAATTTGACAATTTTTTCTCTGATGCAACTGATAATTTATTTGAAAATCTGTTTCCTTAGGTTGACAGGGTGCTATACTCATCAGTGGTCTACCCACACAACTATGGTTTCATACCACGCACGCTGTGTGAAGATGGAGACCCGATGGATGTGCTGGTGCTGATGCAGGTCAGCATGTCTTACTGCTGTTTATTTCATCTAACTCACTCAGTATTAACGATGCATGTTATGTTTGAGCCTCTGAGATTATTCGCTGTCTTACAACTGATGAACTGAACAGGAACCAGTGATACCTGGCTGCTTTCTTCGGGCAAGGGCCATTGGCCTTATGCCTATGATTGATCAGGCATGATGCATTTTACGGATTTTTCATTAAAAGGTTTACATATCACATTATGTTGGATTGATAGTGTATCTGTTTCTGCCTTTCTTCAATGACTAGGGCGAGAAAGATGACAAGATAATTGCAGTTTGTGTTGATGATCCTGAATATCGTCACTTAACTGATCTCAAGGAGCTGTCTCCCCACCGCCTCAATGAAATCCGTCGCTTCTTTGAAGACTGTACGTGCCATTCCTTTCCAAATCTGTCAGATTTGCTATAATCATAGCACTGCAGTTGCTCCTGAAGTGTTGAAGTTTATTTCACATGTTGTATCTGCAGACAAAAAGAATGAGAACAAGGAAGTTGCTGTGAACGAGTTCCTGCCACCAACTACTGCCCTGGAGGCCATTCAGCACTCAATGTGAGTCTTCCCTGAAATAGTTGATAACCATGCTTTCTATCCTTTTGGTAAGAAAATTGCGATGTGAAAGCATCTGAAACTGAAAGTATGATACCTCAACATGATAGTGAGATGTGAAACCTTCAATCATCTGGTTTCACTTCTTTCCACTTTGAAAAATCTACTCAGTTTTATGAAACATTATCATTTTTTATTGTCTGAATCCTCACTATAGTTTAGAATCATCTAAGAATACTTAACCTATTTGCTGTTGTCAGGGACCTATACGCTGAATACATCCTGCACAGTTTGAGGCGCTAGATCTCGTTTCCATATGGAACAATCCCTCTACTGGTCTCCGGGGGGAAATGAAGCAATAATCGATCAGCCTCCTGGTTTTGTTTCAGGAACCATTTTTGCAGTATATATATTTGAATCCAGGGATAATGTAATTCTTCTGCAAATTATCGCAGAATATCCTAATAAAGAGATATTGTATACTTGTACACATTTTTTGTGGAATATTTGAATCAACGACTGGATTGTCTCTTCTTGCTTTCTCTTAACTCTCGGTGCCTTTACACTTGCTCTTTTTAATGATCATGATATCTGGTGGTTCCGGTAATCTGAATAGTTTAGCGGTCATTGCTGGATCGTGCCTTTCTTCGTAAATCTACTTGGAGATTCCTAAAGTTTGACAAAATTAGTAGCTTTCTTAGGTACAACACCACTGTGGCACATAAATTTTTACAATACTAATTAATGCAAAAAATAATTTTAGCGCCACTAATTGGTGATTTGCTACAATTTGGCCCCTTATGGTTTTGTTCTAGCTTCGCCTACTATGCACGTGAAATTTTTGATGTAATCATTAGAAAAATGCCATTATACTATCCTCACCGATTCACTTGATCCACTTAATCCTTAAGCTCAATTTGCTTCATTTAGTCCAATTTACCCCATATTGAGATTTTTTTTTCTCCATGCACAAATTGAGTTTTACGTTAGATTTTGTGGCAGACAGAGGACATGGTTCTTTATGTTAAAAATATATTGATTTTTTTTATTTCATAGAGTACGAAATTGATATTAGAGACACAAATCTTGCTGTAGCACAATCATCGAAGCCGAATGAATGCAAAATTTGTCGTAGTCTCTCAGATCACCAAGTCTTCCACCCTTGCATCAACACCTTCCCTCTTAAGCATCTTTGTTGTTGCCCTCGGCACTTCCTTAACATATGACCAGACTCCCCCCAAGGCCCAAAGTTAAAAGTTATTACTTAACACTGAATTGCACCATGCAATTGTCTACTAATTGTTGATATTAGGGTTTTGCAATACAATGTACGTGAAGAGTGAGGGAAGCGACTCTCTCTTTCTTCCCCTAGCTCGCAAATTTGAATGTCTCTCTATCTACTTCCTCCGTCATAAAAGAGAGTAACAATATAATTTTATCCTAAATCGAACTAGTTTAAATTTGGTTAATTTTACAGATAAAACTACCAATATTTGTAACTTGCAAATAAGTGTACACTATGAAAACATATTTCATGATGAATTTATTTAGAATATAAATATTAGAACTTGTTTTATATAAACTTGATTACACTCAAGGTGGCTTGATTGACGAAAAAACAACACTCGATCGTTTTATGACCGAGTGAGTATCTAGTAAATCTCTATTTATTTAAGCTAGCGCTTTTGCATTTTAGCTTATTAGCTACTATGATCCATGCATGATCCAGGGCAAGTGGGATCATTCGTCGTTGTGCAAATATTGTCCATTTCTTTGGCCGGACTGGAACCACCCCACCGACCCAGGCGAAACGACAACCACATATAGCGCACCGGACAGTCAGCGCGCCCCCAAAGCCCCGACTTTTCCGCTTCCCTTCTTCCTCCACCCCGTCAAATTTCGACAACAATTTCTCCTTCACCACCCCGGCACCCCGTCGATCCGTCGTCCCCTCGTCGCCGTTCTTTACGCGTGTCAGAAGAAAAGAAAAAAAAACAAGTCCGTCGTTTTTCCCCCCCTCGTCGTTCGAGGAACAAACAAAATTTACAGGTTTTCCAAGAAACCTGGACGGAGGCGTCGAGGAAGTGGCGCCGCCGCCACGGCGATCTCCCCTGAGAAATATAACAACAAAAGCCGCCTCGGCCGCATCTCCTCCGTCCATCGATCGCTTCGCGTGTGCCGCTGCCGAGCTTCGCTGGGGAATCTGGTTCGTGGCAAGGAGAGAGGTGCGTTTCTTGATCGGTGGCGATCTCCCCAATTCTGTTTCGTTCGATTTGCTGCTTCCGCCTGCAGGTTTGGTCATTGTTACATGCAATTGTTGTGATTGCCCTGTAGCAGGCAGTGGGAATAATTCCAGAATTTAGTTCTATGCTATTGGTTGGCTCTTTAGTGGAAAGGGGGTGGATTCTTCTTTCCTTTTTTTTTCTCCCTGCATAGAGAAGTTGATTTGGTCCTTCAGTATCATGACCTTTTGTTTTCACATGGGTACAGTAATCCAGTATGCACGTTGAGAATTCTACATTTTCACTCGTTGGAACTCCAATATAGTTGGAGCATATGCATTATATCATCTGCTTTTTTAACATTTTCCTAGCTAACTTTGTTCCATGTAGTGTAGGAATATTCTTGCCTCCTCTTCCTTTCATTTTTTTTCCCAATTCATATACATGTACTTCAGCGATGGCTCTTTGAGGAGCCTTGTAACCCTTTACCATGATCTGATACTGATAGCAAGCTGGAACTTGTCCAACAGCATATTTGCATGGTGAGCAATCTAAACAATGGCTCCAGCACAGCCGATGGAGTATGCTGGTTCAGTTAGTTCAGGACAGAAGCACCTGGGCTATTTTGGAGTACACACCAGCAGTAGGTTGCAATGTGTGGGATATGACAAGAAATCAAGAACGAATCAGTTGGTCATTAGAGCCATATCTGTTGATCGCCCACAACTAGATTTCTCGAATCCGAACTGGAAGAAGCAGTTTCAAGAGGACTTTGATAAGTGCTTCAGCTTGCCACACTTGAGAGATGTGATTGATGTGGAACCAAGGCCAACAACTTTTTCTCTGAAGAGCAGGTGACATATTTTCCCTCCTTTTCTTTATACTGGATTTGTCCCAGACTAATCCTAGTCCACATAATTGGTTATTAAACATATTCTGGTTACTCTGTCTACAACAGGATTCCGCTTGAGAATGTGAATGGTTCGATGCAAGAATCATGGAATGGCTATGTGAACGATGATGACAGAGCACTTCTGAAGGTATGCACTTAACATTGAGCTATTATATTTACCTTGGTATGGATTGCCATCATGATAATTATGTACATTGATTATGTGATTATTTGTAGACAGTTTGAATCATTAACCTTGTTATTTACCATGCCATTCTGTAATATATTATTGTTTTTCATTGTTTCACTTGGGGATATGTCTTACTTTTTAAGTGTCTTGAGGTCTACATCTAAACAAAGAAAAAAAAAGAGATTATTTTCTTGCCATGTAGACTCAAGCTCTATTTGTTTTGATAAATTCTTCTCAAGCATAATTCTTGCTATTATAGTGCATGCCTGAGATCTGATTAATGTGAACTGTTTCTGATAGAAAAGGTTCCTTTTCTGTTCTAAGAAGTAGTCAAGTATATGCAGGATTTTTTGCTTTGCTACTATTTTATTACATACATTAGTAAGTAGATAAATATCAGTAGATGGAGTAGAAGTTCCCCTTACAGACTTATTGTTTCTTCAGGTTATTAAGTTTGCCTCACCAACATCTGCTGGAGCTGATTGCATTGACCCTGATTGTAGCTGGGTTGAACAATGGTGGTGACACAAATGAATTCGAATTTTGTAGTCTACAAATCATTTGTCTTTCCCTAACCACCAGGTTTATCTTTTCCAGGGTGCACCGTGCTGGTCCACGTAAACAAATATATTTCGAGCCTCAATATGTAAAGGCTGGGATTGTAACATGTGGTGGGCTCTGCCCTGGTCTCAATGACGTCATTCGGCAGGTAGGTTTGAACTGGAGTAGATCTTGTTTTGTTTAGAACCAAAATTTCTGATAATTTCATTTAGAGAACAATATTCTAATTTTTTAATTGCATCATCTTTGTGCTCTTGTAGATTGTGCTTACACTTGAAAAATATGGGGTGAAAAACATTGTTGGGATACAGCATGGATTCCGTGGATTTTTTGAGGATCACTTATCAGAAGTGCCAGTAAGAATCTTTTCTACTTCATTAATATCTGGAAACTGTTTTTCTTAAACATTTATAACATGTTGAAGGGAACTTACTTGGTTCTTTTCTTTCATTCAGCTTTCTAGGCATGTAGTCCAAAATATCAATCTTGCTGGTGGTAGCTTCTTAGGAGTTTCTCGTGGTGGTGCAAACATTTCAGACATTGTTGACAGTATTCAGGCATGTATACATTTATTACGTTGCATATTGCAAAGTGTCTGAAATAATTTACTGATTGAAAGACTTACCTCCTTAATTTCTACATGCCACATTCAGGCCAGGAGGCTTGACATGCTCTTTGTACTAGGTGGAAATGGAACTCATGCTGGAGCTAATGCTATACATGAGGAGGTATTGTGCAACCAGTGTTCATTGTAATAAATTGATAATTTACCAGAATTCCATGCATATAGCACTGAATTTGTAGTTTTGAATAAACATAGCATAAGTGGCTGGCTGTGTATTACCATCTGACATTGTATTTTGGCATAATTCTTATTGCAGTGCCGCAAGAGAAAACTGCAAGTGTCGATTGTGGGTGTCCCAAAAACTATTGACAATGACATATTACTTATGGACAAGACTTTTGGATTTGATACTGCAGTGGAAGCAGCACAAAGAGCTATCAACTCTGCATATATTGAGGTGATTCTTTCAGCAACATCTGGAGCATTCAAGGATAAATCTGACAGCAAAACTATGAAATATATGCATATATTAGCTGCCGCCTATGAAGATATGTGTGGTTATTATTTGATTGGACTTTAGGCACATTCTGCATTTCATGGCATTGGACTGGTCAAGCTGATGGGAAGAAGCAGTGGCTTCATCACAATGCATGCCTCTCTGTCCAGTGGACAAGTAGATGTCTGCCTGATACCTGAGGTATGAAGTCTTCTGTTGTTTATGAATCCCCATTTACCACACTGGTGAATCTAAATCGTCAATAACCCAAATGAAGGTACCATTTACTCTTGATGGACCGAACGGAGTTCTTCGACATCTTGAGCACTTGATAGAGACCAAGGGATTTGCTCTGGTTTGTGTTGCTGAAGGAGCAGGACAGGTTAGATCGAATTTGAAAGAAATTTCTGTTATTTTTACTGCCAGTATGAGCGACTCTGGAACTGGATGTTATTACTTTGGTTGCTCTTGAATTTATTTATAGACTCGTCATACAAGGATTTAAGTTGCCTTTACACACTTGTGCTTGCGTATAATGGTATAACATGGGGAATCCTGCTTAACAAATAGTCCATTCTATATGTTCTGTAATAAAAATTGTGCACTAAGTAATATTGTGATGCATTTTCAGGAATATCTGCAGAAGTCAAATGCAACTGATGCATCAGGGAACATGGTTCTTAGTGACATCGGTGTCCACCTTCAGCAGAAGGTTAGTCCATTGTAATCTTCAGCTGTTGTTTTGGGCGTGAAAAACTGGGGTAATGGCTTTAACCGTGATGGGTGTACTGTGGATGGACCATGAATAACTTCCATCATGCCGTGTCACAGATCAAATCTCATTTCAGTAATATAGGAGTCCATTCTGATATCAAGTATATCGATCCCACATACATGCTCCGTGCAGTGCGTGCCAATGCATCTGATGCCATCCTATGCACTGTGCTGGGTCAGAACGCTGTAAGACATCATTTCTCCTCGTTGCCTCTCTGCCTCATGAAGAAATCCTGTATTTTTCGCGCCTGACCATTTGTCGTCCTGTAAACCTTGCAGGTCCACGGCGCCTTTGCAGGTTTCAGTGGCATCACGACCGGGGTGTGCAACACACACAATGTGTACTTGCCGATACCGGAAGTCATCAAGTCCGCAAGATTTGTCGATCCAAACAGCCGGATGTGGCATCGGTGCCTGACCTCAACCGGGCAACCGGACTTCCATTGATAAATTGTTAACAATGAAGCTGGTAGTAGCATCTTATGACTGATGGTACTAGGAGTAGGCGGTGTATAGCCAAAGGGATTTACTTCCATTGTCAGCCTGGTGAAATAATCATCAGATGGGAAAAGAGATACGTCTTATACCCTCCACGGGCTCTTCCGCTCTTGAGATGCAATACGGATACAATAAGCATCTCTCCAAACATTCATATTTTGGTAGATTAGCAGTATACAATGTACGTAGAAACATACAAGCTTAGTGAGGGTTTTGCAGTCCTGGAATTTGCAAGGGATGCTCAGTTTCCATTTTTCTAGTGTGCAAGGGCTGAAGGGCAGGACTATTTGACTGCTGCAAAGCATACATACTACTGGGGGTCAATGCCATTTGATACATCAGCTAGCAACTGGGCGTCAATCCCAGAATCACCGCAGGAAGCCAACAACCGAAATGAATGAAAGATGAATCAACAACATTGCATAAAACAGCACCATAAAGAGATGAATCAATGGTTGGTACCACCAAACAACTCCACTTGACCTTTTTTCAGTGCACCGCATCACAGCCAGTTTCGTATCACTAACGTCAAATCCAAAATGAATTCACTTAGTTTCTTTTTTAAAAAACAATTCACTTCACATCTGCATTACAGCACCAATATTCCAGCACGCGACATGTTTGGGAAGAATGAAAGAAAGGACGACAGTCCACGGAACTGCATCATGGTTCACGTGCTACAGGACGCTAGGTATTTTGGTTTTCCGGATAGTAAATTAGCAACTCATGTGAAATAGACATAGTGCAACCAATATACAGCAGTGCACGTGGACCAGGTAGCGAACCCTAAACGAAGGTAGGACCTACAAAAGGACACTATGGGACCTGCAAGTAAAAAATGTCTTTGCAAAGTTCTGTTTCTAACAAAACCTATGTGCACCACGATTCTCCTGTACGGACGTACCCCTTGTAAATGGAACCATAGACATTTTGCAATGGGCATCCTGTGTATCCGAATCTTTGCACCTGTGATATGTACTAGAATAGAGTGAACATGGTCGATCAGTCAATCTGCAGTTTCTGCAATCAGCTCCTTGAGCACGTATTTCAGGCCGCTCATCCTCTTCCGTGCTCTCTGAAAAACAGTGTCACAAAAGAGATGAGCATTTGGTCAATGAGGCACTAGTGAGCTTTGAAAGTGGCTTTCAACCTACCTTCTGGACCTCAGCGATTTTGACTTCTGCATCATTGAGCTGAGCGCCTACTGTTTTCTCAGCATTTACTAGGAGCTTCTTGTGGGATGATTCTGTGGATGCAATCATGAATGGACACAGCTATGGTTACAGATGCTGAAGCAGTGACTGTACGCACAAAGAATCATTCATCCATACTAGCTAACATATTTCCAAATAGAGAAGCAGCATGGACGAATACAATTGAAATGTATGGATAAGCAAGACTTCACAGCTATCTACTTGCATTCACAAAGATCAACATGATTTCACAGCTTTAGAATTGGAAAATGGTACGAAATGGTGCGCCAAATAAATGCTTCACTTGCATTGTTCTAGATGTTAGGTGTTGTGTTAAACTTACTTTGCTTGTCAGCTACTCCCTTAAGTTCTGCATGGTAGGATTCAAAATCCTCAAGAGAAGTCCTGCAATCCAGCAGCTGTTTGTTGACCTCCTCCTTGAACTTCTCATGGAGAATCCTTAATTTTTCTTGTTGCTCTGTGTACCAAAAGGCATAATTTGAATAACTAATAACATGCATGAAAAGCAAAAAGAAAAGAAAAAAGCAGGAAAACAAGGTAATTTAACAAGACTGCAAACTTTGTTATGCAGCTAGATACAAAACATAAGGTACAAAAAAATCCAAATAACAAAGATTACAAAAAAAACATCCATGTTGGATTATGGCACACAGATTAACTGATGCTACTTTAGGATATCTCAATTAATCTTTTATGGCATTGACATTATGCTTCAGTGTGGAAACGATTAATGAGATTATAAGCACCAAATCTACCAATGTAACACCATTCCAACTGGCTTGTAGGTTCTATTTGCATCAAATGTTTATTATTGTCTGATTGGCTATAACCACCTATTGTTGGAAGGACGGTTGCACAAGCCCTTGATAATCGAAGCTGGGTGGCAGACATCAAAGGTGCTCTTACAGTTCAGGTGCTGTTGGAATATCTCCAGATTTGGGATCATGTTGAGGGAGTGGTCCTGCAGCAGGACGTCCCAGACCAGATCAGATGGAAGCTCACACAGACTGGAGTATATAGCAGCAAATCGGCCTATGCTGCCTTCTTTGTTGGAACCATTAAATTTGCTCCCTGGAGAAGGATCTGGAAGAGTTGGGCGCCTCTTCGGTGCAAATTCTTCATATGACTAGCCATAAACAATAGATGCTGGACAGCGGACCACCTGGCCTAACGAGGACTGCCTCATCCTGAGGTATGTCCTTTTTGTGATCAAGAGGAGGAAACCATTCGGCATTTGTCAGTTGGCTGTGTTTTTACAAGACAGATTTGGACCTTGTCTCCATTTCAAAAAAAAAAGATTTGGACCTTGATCTTCCAACCTCTACAACTTAATGCCCTGATACCCTCACCCACAGAGGCTCGGTTTTCTAATTGGTGGAGGAAGGCTTTGATTTCAATACCTAAGGAGATGAGGAAAGGATTTAACTCACTAATTATCCTGGTTTCCTGGGAAGTTTGGAAACACAGGAATTCTTGTGTTTTCGATAATGCTAGACCAAGCACCTCTGTGTTGCTTCAGACAGTAACAGATGAGTGGTGTTTGGGGCATGGCTGGGGCAGCCAAACTTCAGGAATTCCTTGCGAGGTCGCTGGCCCCACCTGCCTAGGTCGGGTTGCTTTGGTCAGGGTCCTGTATGTTGTCGTGGCACGTCTGTAAGCTTCTCTGAGTTAGGGTGTGGGTGTGTTTATGTGCTCCAGTTTTGGTCCTTAACCGGACTCGTTGTACTCTCTTTTCTCTCTTAATAAAATGACAGCTCTCCTGCGTCATTCGAGAAAAAAAATGTTCTATTGAGTACCCGTCCCAAATTACTATTCGTTTTAGTTTTTCTAGATACATATCTTTTGCTACATTCTAGACATACATATATCTAGGTCCATAGCAAAATCTATATATCTAGAAAAGCCAAATCGAATAGTAATTTGGGACGGAGGGAGTACATGATAAGTTGTAAACAAAACTATAACAGGATATGGTTCTCACTGATTGGATTCAAAACGTACTTCACATATCTGCTATTGGTTCCAAATAAAGAGTTTGTACACTACTGGAGTTGAATAATCCAAATAGGTAGGGATGAGAAATCGAGAATGTTGGGTCAAAAAGCACGTCTTCAGTGATTAGATGCTTTCCATGAGTTACAGGCTTACAGCTGATGATTTTCGTCATGATAATTCTCAATTAAGAGTTCAGTTCATTGATGGAAGCATTAATATGAAGTCATGAAGAAAGTTGTACCTTCAAATGTTGATTCTAGGCGTTTCCTTTTAGACTTGCCTACATTGACCAGCTTGTCCCTGAAATAACAGTTAAACTACCATGTATCAAAACAGCTGTACCTCTAGTTTATATGATACTTACATTCATATATAAAACAAGTATATATGTGCACATGGAGATAACAGGGGGTGTTTCATGGTAGCACTGGGCAACAAGATCTTACACATCAGCCTGCATTTGCACCTCAACCCCCTCAAGCTGCTGGCGTATTATCTCTCCAGTAGCTGCAAGTATCTCAGAACTTTTCTTGCTTGTTTCAGACTTAATCTTAGTTTGGAACCTTCCCAACACCACTACCAGTTGATCAAAAGCCCTGGTAGAAATCATGGATGTAATCAAATAAACTAACAACCTAGGATATATCTACTTTATTAACACAGCGTAAGACAAAACCTTGTAAGGTAGTTTTCTGGGTATTGTTCTTGTTCTTTCTCAGAAATTATAGTTTCTTGTGTTCCTGGGGAAAAAAAGTTATGAACTGCTAACCATGCAGTCAAAGTCAAAGAAAGAAAGTAAGCAGTATTACCGGAAGAGGCAAAAGCAGTAGCTGATGATAAGCGCCTTTTTCTCATTCTATCCTCGTTTAGATTTGATTTCCTACCCACATGCTCAATATGAGATTTATCCGGGCCATCAATATCTGAAAGCCATTTATGAGATTTATTTCCTGCATTTGAAGAACCACAAATTAGTTATGAGTAGCATGCCACAAACATCCTAAGGACAGATCTTGAGCTGTCTCAAGGTATTAATTTAGTTATGTTGATATACTCAATTGAAGTTATGCAGTCAAGATCCAAATAAATATAAAACTTGATATAGCAAATAGATATATGCAATCTAACTTGCAGGATATGAAAAATATTTCTGTTATTCAATTGATCACATGTATGGTCAATTTGAATATTTTTGTGTTCGAAAATTATTTTAGCTTGTTGGCATCTGGCAAACAAGAAATTCATGAAGAAATGACTACATGTGGGGACAGCATAATTCAAAGTTCATGATTGAGAAATTATCACATTAATTCTTCCATCAATTTGGAAAAGAGCTCAATAGCTATCTGAAAGTTTAACATGCTAGAAATACTAAGAGGCCAAGAGCTAACCCCCAAAACCTGTACCTTTTCCATAATGCATGGGGAATAAGAATGCTGCATTTGCCCTTTTTTTCAATATGTATAACACAACACACACAAGAAAACATAACGTAATCCATTCAAACTAATGATGTGTCCTGTACTCCTGTATAAAGTTTATGAAAGAGCAGCAATGTGATATTCTGACCTTTTGCAAAGCTTGGTTTGGAACTTTTAGTCCCTTCATCTTCAGTTGGAGATGGGGGTGAAAGAGATGATTGTTTACTGGTTTCTCTTTCTTCTGAAGAAGCAGGAGATTCACTACCAGGCAACTCAGTGGTTTTATCCATTTCGTCCTGAACCATAATATATTAATCAGCAGTGAAAAGATGAAATTGTTATTGTACACGGAATACAAACAACATCAATTTACTAAGATTGTAAATATGTGTTACAAAGTAATACCGGTGGCTCAGATTCTGGATCCGAGGCAAGGGAACTTGATCTGGACCTGTCCACACTTTTGGGATACTTGGAAGTGTATAGGTCGCCATCTAGCTCTTTACTTATTTGTGGGGATGTATTTACCTTAGGTGCAAGAGTAGGGCTTGGATAATCATCTGGCGTGTCTCTGAATCTGTCTGTCCATGGACTAGCAACATTCTGCCCAAATTTACCAGTTATCTCAGGGCTCACATCATGATCCCATGGGTATATTTTAGGTTCAGGTGATGGATTAGCAGCACCAGATGGTGGAGAGTTGAAATTATTTTCTGCTACTGTATGTCCACAAGGGATTCTGTCTGATTTTTTCAGTGGTGATGTAGAAGAATCATTTTCCTTGCTCTTCAATGATATCTTGCGAGGAGAATAGAGCTTGTTTTGTTCATCATTCCGTGTCTTGGCCAATAAATTTTCTGAAAACTGCATCTTCCGGGGCCCAACCTTAGGCATCACATCCAGTCTCCTCCCCCTTTTAGGGCTTCGAGAACAGCTCTCAGCAGTTTTTCCAGTTCGGGACAAAGAAGAAAAGGAGGTAGCCTTCTCTACCTTGTTATCTGATGGTGTATTTCTAGAAGATAGCTTTCCTTCCTTGTCATCCTGCGTGGTCTTATCAGAAATTCTATCTGAATAATGTATCTTCTGAGCCTCAACTTTAGCTTTCCTATTTGAGCTTCTGAGATTTCTTAAGCTGCCGGAGTCACCAATTGCATGTTTTACCACTGTTTTAGGAGTGCATTTGTCATTGAAGGTAAACACATTGTCTAGCATTTTCTTCTTGGGTGTAGAGCAAAAAGTAGACAATGGTTTTTTTGCACTTCGACTCTGCTTCTTGGAGGCTGCTGGTGCTTTCTTGCGTCCCAAGGAGCGAGTAACAGGTTTTATTTCAACAACTTTTGGACTATCAGAATCTGACTCAATTGGATCAAGGGACGGTTTACACCTACTAAAGTTCACTGTTTGACGATTCAGTGGATCTGGTGTCTTGATGTTATCAGGAAAAGGTGAAGTGAAAACCTCCTTGTTCCCTGAAGATGGTGCTTTGACGGTTTGACTTTTTGGTTGATCAGGTGTCTCAAAGTTGTCAGGGTTTGGTGAAGCAACAGCCTGCTTGTTTTGTGAAGTGCCACCAAGGATCTCCCACAGCTTCATCCTGAGCATCTCACTATTGGGCTTGCTTTTATCTGCAGATTCCAAGTTCCGCTTTCGTTGGGAACTTACAAATTCGGGCGTCTCCAATTTATCTATGCTGCTGACTTGTTCTCTTCTTGTACCAAAAGAAAAGGTCCCTGTTTGCTCATGTGTATTATCATCAGGTTGTGATAAAGAAACCTTCATGTCAGAGCCAGCTTCAGGCGCCCCTTTAGCAGATCCATCATTCTTTGCAGCTTCTTGTGAGACCTGAAGTGAAGCATTATCATCCTTAGGTGGTCTAGATATTCCATCAGTTCCCTGAGATAAGTTCCTATCAAATGCAGGGGTAGCATCTTTGACTCTTGATACAGAACCTGCCCTTGGGATCGTGATACCAACTGAGACCTTAGCGAATTTACCAGACGGATACTGGTTGCTGGATAAACTCCAATAATCACTTGAAGCAGCCTACACATAACATAAAATGTTAATTTTATAAATACTACAATTTAAGAATAACTGAAAAGGTGAAATCAATAGGGACCACACCCTACAAGGGGACAACTTAGAAGAGGCAATTGCTACTCACTTTATGGATGTTCTGCAGCTCAGCTTCCATTGGAGCAGCTTCAGAGTTGAGAGATAATAATATGCAAAAGTAACTATGGTGAACCTGACAAATTGGAAAATAACTTCACGAAATAAGATTTTGAAAGCATCTTGCACAATTAAATTAAGCTTCAAGATCACAACCAAGTAAGCACCATTTAGAAAGCATGCTACAGGAAGAGATTCAGGAGCACATAAGTGCAGCTATATGAGCAGCAGTGAAAGCATTCTGTAAGAAAATAAGCATGGTTCCTGCATACCAGCATGGACATAGGAACAAGGATCACCACTGGTCCTTAACAAAACAAGAAAATTAAAGCAGTCCGATATCAAAGTTATATAATCATCAAATCCATATATGAGAATACGGTAGAAATCATGCCCGAGAGAAAATAGCAGTAAACATTGTAAGTGCCAGTGTGTCACAGAACCACACCTTATGCATTTTCCAAATCCACAAAGTTATTTAGCATAGATCAATTGCCTTGTACAATTCAACTCCAAATTGCTTTTAGTTGAAATTACACAAATCACATACCACAACTAGATTTGACTTTGATCTATGCAGTAACAGACCAAGGATTCTTCCTAGGACCATTTCAAGATATCACATTATCCACGAGTATAGTGGCACAAAAGCTCTCAACTACTCGGTGAAATACAGTGACTAATCCCGAATAAGCATATTACCTTAGCATACCGCAATAAGAGCAACTCCAACCGAGCTCCTACATTTGAGCCCCTAATCCTCCAAATAGGATACCCCATCCAGATTTCACCCCCTAAGCCCTCAAAAGTATAACTGATTAGGAGGCCAGTTGGAGTTACTCATGTAGCTAAATCATATAGCAGCACACAGCACACAACATTCAGTGATCCTCTTCCTGAAGCACAATCCAGGGTGAACACTCTACCACGAAGACACCAAAGGCAAATCAATACTGGCAAGTGGTAATCACAAATTAGAAAGACAACAACACTACAATACAACGTGCATATCCATGGACGAGAGCAAGGGTTGCCGTACGAACCAACTGCAATATGGGCGGGTGCGCGATTCCACAACAGCAGAGGCGTAATTCAAAATAAATTGGACAGCGCGAGTACCGAGCACAAATTTCCCAATTACGAGCGCAATCGCAGCAGAAATTAGAACGCGTCGATCCGGAAATGCACAGGATTACGCTCCCAGTCGAATCCCCCCAAAACGAAATCGAACCCACGAAACGGCTCACGTATCCAAACAGCACCCAAAATTCGAGCGCCTAAACCCTAATCCTGCACTTCAACCAAAATCGAACGGGACGGACCAATCGCGGGGGAAGTGGGAGCCCGTACCTTAGCGTTGCGATCGACGGCGACGCCTCGTAAGCACGTGAAAGCAACGCGTCGCGCCCCGACGCTCGAGGTCTCCGGGCGAAGATGGCCGATCCGATAAGCCGAATCGCGGCGACCAATCCGTGCGGCCGCGCCGTGAGGTAAGCTGATGGAATTAAGCCGAGAAAACGGTGAGGTGCGACTGCGAAACACTAGGAGGCGGGGAGGAAGAGGGAGCCAACGGGGAGCAATGGATGGCGGCGGCGGCTGACCTCACCTTTGCTTCGCCGCCTCCTCGCCACGTCTCCCTCGCTCCGGACGCGCGGAGAGGAAAGGGGCCGGTCCGCCAGTGCCCGGTGCTGAAACGAAAACGTTGAGAGGGAGAGGGGCAGAGGGCGGCGCGTATTTGAAATTTTCGGGAGTCGGGTGGAAAAGAATTTTGCACGCGCTCTGGCCGCCCGCAGTTGGCTAATATCTCGCTGGCATGTGGGGACATGGACACTCGCGGGCCGGTTGAGACGGTGGAAGGTCGGGCGCAAGCCTGCGAGGCCCGTTAGTTCAGGTCCAAGGCTGTACACTGGCCCCAACGTACCATACGCGATGCAGCCGGAAACTTAGGCGCTTAAATTTAAGCACCCGTCACATCGAATGTTTAGATACTAATTAGGAGTATTAAACGTAGACTATTTACAAAATCGATTACATAAGTGGAGGTTAAACGGCGAGACGAATCTATTAA